>NC_071530.1:121361895-121661895 GCF_026979565.1 Vidua chalybeata | reverse complement strand
GGTGTCATATGCTTTTCAACAAATACCTGTGTGAAATGCAGAGCCACTAGCACTAAAGTAGTCGGGTCACACCAAGAACTGTATTGTGCTGTGTAAATATCACAGCAGAGTAAACAGAGAGGCATAAAAACTAGCCTTGGGTTTGGCCAAAGTGTGTGTGTGTGTGTGTCTCTGTATGTGGGGCTAGTAAATATGTAACTCAAGGCTTTTGATCTCAGTCTAGTCTGTGTCAGGAAGCATTTGGTAAGGGTTTTGAGAAGGTTGTGTCACCTTCATTGACGTCAAAGTCAGGAAAATAAAACATTGGCAGATATTTTAAATATGGTAGATACATATTCCAGCAAAACTATGCAGAAGTTCAGGGTACTGCACAGAACTGTTTTCTGAGCAGGTATAAAGTAGCAACCTTGATACGCAAGAATTTATGTGTTTGGGGTTCTTCTGAACAAGACACTTAATAAACAATTTCTACCAGTGAATACTTTCTGTCGGTCCTTACCTTTACTTAGCAAGAAGGGAAGGTTGCATTTCCATTTGCTTTGAAGCCTGCTTGTATTCAGTGATGCTACCTTTTAAAGTTAGTCCTAGGTGGACTAGGACTCCTCAGGGAGACGTGTATTCTGACTTTTACATCGCTGAATAATGATGTGGCTTTGTCAGGTTGTGGCAGTAGTAAAATATCACCTTACATTCTATCTCTTTGTCATATGTTTCGGTCATGTTGGTAGTACATGGTTTCAAAGACAGCGGGTTGCCAGATCAAATCAGAACAATTCTAAACTAAACACATATAGGCATCAACCTCCATGACGCTCATGGATTTAGTAAGTAGCTGTTGGCACATGCTGGCTGCAGTCCTGCCTTCAGTCCAGCATGAGAAGGAGGACCACCAGCAATACTGCTTAAGGAAGCAGCAGTGCTAACAATAGATTGAGAAGCTCTGAAAGTGTAAGCTGGAGAAAACTTTGGCAAAGGGAAGATATCTTCAAAGAGGGAGGAGTAGGAAATGAAGATTTGCAATTAAGAGTGAATGTAGAAAGATTCTAAATAATAAACATTATATTGTGGAGTATTTTTTTGATTGTGCAAAAAAAGAAATTGACTCCTCTCCTTGTTTGCATTGTAGCTTGCTTTCCTAGGCCGCCACGATACTTCCATGCTGTTATATTAAGTCCAGGATAAAAAAAAAAAAAAAGGGGGGGGGGATTTTGAGGCAGCCAAATGGAATTTTAAAATTGATCCAGGAAAGATTTTTTTTATTCGCCCTTAGCTAAGGAAGCTGCTTAATAGCATTTAAAATGCTGATCATACCTCACCAAAATGCAGTTGCCATCAGAGGCTAAAAGTTAAATCAGCCATCCAGACTTGGATTTCTTCTACATCTCACAAGACAGTGTCAACAATGCTTCCATTTCAATTTTTTTTTCTCTTTTGTGACATGCTTTATTTTTAAGCCTTAGCTAAATGTGTTTTTTTTTATTCTCTAAACTATGTTAAAGAAAGCCCTTATTCCAGGTGGCATAACCAACTTCAGATGCAGCTGAAACAGGGCAGCCAGGCCTACATATGTGTTTTTGAATTAAGGAATTCTTAAATAACTTATCTGTGCATCATTAGGAGTCAGACATTTCTTATGTTGCTGCACATTGACCCAACCATGATGGAGCTGCACTATTCCATGCCCTATTGCTGCATCACTGCATCCACCAGAAGGGTACTGCAGACACCTGGAGTGATAACCTCTTAAAATACCATTAGGAAGACTTTTCTCTACCAGGAGGATGGTCAAACACTGAAACAGGCTTTTCTAGAGGGGTGACTGATGCCTCAGGCTTGTCAGTGTTCTAGAGGTATTTAGACAATGCCCTTAGTAACAGGCTTTAACTTTTGCTCAGCTCTGAATTAGTCAGTGACTTGGACAAGATGATTGTTCTAAGTCCCTTTTGACTGAAATGTCCTGTTCTATCCTACTCATACCTAAGTCAAGCAGAAGTGTTCTCTCAGAGCCCTATTGCTCTTTTAAGTACCTTGCCTTATATCCTTTAATTTCTCTGGCAATAATTTTTAATTTCCAGACCTATTCAGTCCCAGTTCCATCTACCAAACATTACTAAAACAATAACCATATCTCTGCTCCACTGAGTTCATCAACACATTTTGCACATGGCATTGCACAGCCCTCCATTCAGCTGGGCTGAATTCAAGCCAGCAGCCTAGCACTTAAGAGGTTTTTTTTGTTCCCTGTTACCAGTATAACAGTCAGGAAATTAAGAACAAAACAGAGGAAGTACTAATGATATTAATTATAGTTCTTTCCCCCTCCTTTCATATCTCACCAATGAAGAAATAATAATAAACCCTATCTTTCCAAAATTTACTGAATATAGTTATTTGCACTTCCATAATGACTCACTGAATCATTTCTTTTAAGAGATTGATAATTGATTTTATATTTCTTCACCTACAGTTACCATCCTGAGGATTTCTTTTATACTGGATATCCTATCCTGAAAAAGCCTAACATAAGGAAGAAAGATCTTATATTAATTGATCCTCTGATTGATCACTTGGCTTTTCAAAGTTTTATTAAGTTCATCAGAATAGCAAAGAAATCTTATTGTGAGAGCATACATATTGTTGCCGACAGTGACACATAAGAAAACCACCAAAAGATCAGAAGATAAACCAAATGGTTTTCACTGGCTTATTTGATGAACAGTATATATCAACCTGCAGTACCAACACTAAAGTATACATTTTCCTCTTTTAGTACAGTTCCTTTAAATACAAAAGTCTTAAGCTTTTGCCTCAACCGTATCATGCTCTGGATTTGTATTAGGGCATAATCTGCAGTAAGAAACTTATTTATCATTTATTATTTCCTTCTCTCTTTGAATTCAGATTTGGCTTTTTCAGCAAGAATGCATTTCTTGTAGGCAACAAACTTATGGCCAAAGTGCTGTGTAGAGTTTTGATTACTCGGGAGACTTACACTCCATTCCTAGTTTTGACAAAGGCTTTTTCAGCATCTTTAGTTTTGTCAAAGATTTAGCAGAGCTTTTAGCCTGTGTAGTACTTTACTCACAGCTGAGCACTAAATTCAGAAAGGTTATTCAGATGAAACATGTGCTTTGAATCATTATTTCCTTTTGGGTTAGCTCCCCCATCACTAAAATGGGCTAGTGGTATAAGCTTTAGTTTTGCGCTCATAGATTGGGAACTTTTCATATCAGGAATTCTCTCCTTTTTTTGTAGAAATGTTGAGTAGTTCAGTAAAAAGAGGCCTCTAATCTTGGAAGGTTTGCATATAGACTGCAGTGTCCTGGTTGAGCAAGTATCTTTGATTGTGTCACCATTAGCCCACAGACAGTTGTTAAACATTACAGTGAAAATGGAGCATCCTTCCACTAACAGTTCATACATGTAAACAAAATTAGAAAGTGAAGTAGGTGATTCACATTTGGAATTTATCAATAAGCACAACATGAATTTTCTCATAAGGATGAAATTACAATATTGTTTCTTATTTGGATTGCTCTTTATATCCCTGTCTATTTGTTAACTCTCTATGTAGAACTAAAGATAGGTTACATCACATAACGTGTACTTTAGTTTAAAAAGCAGAAATAAGCATCTGTTTATCTAATAAGAACTTCTGACATACTTTGAAATTGAATCACATCACTCAGCATCAATAGTACTTTAAATAGTATGTTCTTAAAATATTATGTTTTGGAGCCTGCATTAGTAGCATTACAGTCTTTTTTTGCTTTCAGTAGACAAAAAACAATTGTAATATGAAATGCTTATTTTTCCTGAATTGTAAGAACAGTAAGATGTTTATAAAACCACTGATGCAATTGCATGTATGCCTTTTCCCTCACTATCCTAGATGTATTCTGCCATCCCTCTCAAGCTTCGGATTTCATTCTGATCTCATGAGGCACGAGGTCTCTTCTTAGCCTTCTTGGGAAACAGTGGCTGCATTTACAGTGTCCTGCAAGATGACATTTTCAGATGCTCCTTGAGCCACAATCCTGCAATAGCCCTATGCTGCCAATACGTGTGCCTCACTAGGCCACGGGGGAAAGCATGTGGCTGTCACCTGTTTAAAAATGCTGTGGCAGAACCAGGGCATCCTTCTCTTCTCATTTAAAGGGCTGGCTGTGTTGTCACATCACTTACTGGAGCCCTTCCAGGAGGAAGGACATATTACATAAGAAATTCACAAGAAATTCTAGATTTAGAGCAAGCATGAGTGCATCTTCAACCACAGCAAAGCTTCCTTCACCCCACAGCCATCACTGAAATGCTGTTCAAGCTGACCATCAGGCTGTGTGAGACTCTGTTCATACTTTGCACACGTCCACACAGTCCTTTGGCTTTCAGAGGCTATTCTCCCCAAATGCTGGCTAACTCACACTTCAATGGTGCCATCCAGTTGCTGGCATCACAACAGGTGTGTGAGCCAAAACCACCCTGTGGGTGACCTTGATCGAGTAAAGGTGGGTGCATCAATTTTGGTCCAGTGGTAGCACAGCCAGCGTGTGACCATAAGAAAACACACAGGTTCATCTTACCTTTACTTGGTTAGATAACATTTCTTGGTTCTGCTTTCCAGACCAGGTTCTCTTCAGGCACTAGATCTACTGCTTGCTTGAACTACAAACTGAAGAACCAGAGTGCCGTGTTTATTTCCTGTCAGATAATCCCACTTTACCCTCAAATTCTATTCTGTTGCTCATTAAGATCAGCCAGCTAAGAAATGTTACAGGAAAGGATGTTAGTGACTCTCCTTGCAAATTCCCTTGGCCCTTGTTTCTTTAAACTTGTGCTGTAGATTGCTCTTATGATGAGTAACTCCCTTACCCATGTCTGTAGAGTCATGTCTTTGCAAAGGGGACAAGGTAAATCCTGACAGCTCTTAGTCTTTAGAAGGGAGTGGGAGCTGAGTTCTTGCTGCTTGGTTTGGACAGGTGCACAATCCAATTGTATTGGATACAGTGAACAGACATTTAAAAAGGATTTGGACAATCTCCAAAGCGAACTTCAGCAAAGGGCCAAGAATTTCAGTGTTGGCAAGACTTGCCTGACAAGACTGGAGGCAAGGGATATATCTCTAATATCCATATGTGATGTTCTGGGGGTGGGAGGGAGGGCTGCTGTGCTGTGTTAAGGCAATGGCTGAACATCTGGTCAGACACCCTCAGATGTTACATGGATGCAGCATTCTCTGGTGAGAGCTCAGTGTCACGTAGCACCAAATATTGCCAATTAGCCAGTGAAAGTGTGGCATTGTTAGCCTGTTGAAACTTAACTTCTTTGGGAAACTCCAGATTATATTTTTGTTTTGCTTTTTAAGTTTTTTACTTTTTACTCCACAAGTCTCTTGGGGAGACATGGGCAGCTGAGACCATGGGTTTCCTTCTATTTTCACAAATTCCAGCAGCTTGGAGGTCTCTTGATGAGGGGGATTTTCTCTGGCCACCTTTGGGAGGCTTTTAGTTGATTGCAGGAAAGGATGGAGAGGGATGGCATTTCTGAGGTCATTTCTGATGTCATTTTCTGATATTTTCCTTATGGAAGTGTCTTCAGTTTGTCAAATGCTGTCAGATATTAGTAAAAGTCAGATCTTTACATACATGAGGCAGTGCAGAGTATGTCACAGTGAATTTTCAGAACTTAGGCAGTGTTGTAAGACTGAAGATATAGTGTTCTAATTGGATGTTTTAACCAGAGCAGTCATAAAGAGCAAGCTAATGTGAATATGGATCTGTCCATAATAACTAATCATTGCAATTTGACAGCTCCGTGGCTTGGGCTTAAAGATTAGTCAGAACTCTTTTAGCTATCTTTTTCTCTTTACACCCCTAATTATATCTAATGTGAAAAGAAAGTTTATGCATGTTAAACCCCTCAGCATTTCCTTATGTACCTCAGCAAAGATGGAAGGAAATCCCCAACACGATGGAGAATTTTTTGAATGGTGATCATACCTGTAACTTTATATATGGAAACTCTTAATTTGCGTTGTGCTGCCTTTCCCTTTCACCGGGAAGATTATAAAAAGCTGTGAATCAAGCCTCTAGTTCTCTCCCTCTGTGCAGGCTTAACTCCTCAAAACTTCCTCCTCAAATGTCATTTGAGAACAAATCCTGGCTTGTCTATGTCTAGCCTTCTTTCTTAACAGCTCCCTATTTCCACCCCTGGTTTTCAGAGATGCCAAAAATGTTTCCTGCTCAAAGGACCTTGCATGCCGAGTAATTCTTCTTCTCAGCAATGCTTACTTACCAGATGACTCAGTAACTTCCAAAAGCTTCATGCTGCTCTTCCTTCCTCTCATCTTCGCACTGCGTCGATATGCATATGCTTCTGGCGTCTGTAAAAACACTGTATCTGCCTGGCACACTTAGGGCCTCCTCTAAACTCAAAAGCAGAAAAATATGTGCAGACATTCTTCCCTGGGTGCAGAACTTCTCTGTGACTTAAAGCACAGATAAGCCTCACTTAGAGAAGGGTAAAGAAATCAAAGGAAAGTTGTGGTGCTAGCAAGGATAGAAGTGAAGAAACAGTTGAAATGTGTTTTTCAGAAGCTATTTTTGAAAATACAGGAAGATTGTTGGCAGTTCTTTGTTCACAAAGCTCCCCAACTTCTGACTTAGGGAAACTGATCCTGAAATCTGAAATGTGACCTCTAGGGAGTAAAGCAGAAAACATTGCCTACAATGCATACAGATTTACAGCAAATTTGTTTCTTCAGCAGTGTTTGCTCAAGTCTTACCATTAAACAATTAAATCTGAGAACCAAAACTTGGAGCAGAGCATGTCAAGCAGTTTCTGTTTATGTTAGCAGCTGTACAGACATGCACTTTTGAAGAGTCCTAGTAGTGAATGTACATATGGGTGTTTAGCTAGAATCTGGGGAGAGGATGTTCTTCACACTTGCTGCTCTGTAAGTATTTTCCTGATGTATGTAAAAGAATTTGTATTCCTGCCTTCTAAGCAGGAATTGTATTAGTGACTAGAGTGGTTAACCTGGCTGTTCATATGGGAGTGATTGGTTCTGGAAGACAAAGCCAGCATGTGAGAGTTCAAGGCACTTATATGTTTATATAAGACAAACTGACCTTCACCCAAAGGGGAAGTTTTTCTTGTAGCTTATAAGAACAGAAGAGACATTTCATTCTCATGGTTAACTATCTACATATCAAAGAGGTACTCTGATCATGAGAAGTTAAATCAGTGAGGATAATGAAACAAAACATCCCTCAAAACTTGCCTCTCAGAAAAGGAATGGTAGGTGGTGTAAGCTTAGTCAATCTTCAGCCACTCAGACTTCACTCAGGAGCGATTTACATACCGTGACCCTTTGAAAAGGTGAAGATGTAGAGTGACTGAGCCAAGTTAGTAAGTAGTTCCAAGAATTACCAAAAAAACTATAGTAACTCCTGTGCCTGAGCAATTTGGAGTAAATCACTGTGGATGTCAATGAACTGTTGGTAACATATACCCCTGCCTGCATTTTAGCAAGGCAGTGCAGTCTGACATTCCAGTCCAATAGTTTTACTGTGAACTTTGTTTTGATCTTATTTGTATTTCTGTTACACTATTTTTCAGGCCCTGATTATATCAAACAAAAATTACAAGAAGGAATGGATGCAAAAGAAAAATCTGAAGAAAAAGGTCAGGAGAAACCACCCACTCCAACAGAGTCACCTCACTTTTATCGGAAAGGTACTACACCCCCTCGAACCCCAGAAGCAAGCCCAAGAAATAGTCCTCCTCTTTCTTCTGAGACTTCTCCTTCAAAACAACTGAAAAGGCAAAGCTCTGCTTCTGGGGCAAGACTCAGTCAAGAAAAAAAGCTTTTAGCCACTGAGAATATAACACCCACAACAAACAAGCCTTTATATTCAAAAGCACCAGTGAAGGAGGAAGCAGCTGGGAAACACCAGCCGAAGTTCTCAGCCCAGCACAATGCCAGCAGCACAGAGAATGGGGAGCTGCATGGTCACTACCATGGCTATTATGTAAAAATGAATCCAACAGCACTTCCACAGGAGCTCAGGGAAGAAGATGAATATGCCAACCCTTCACCATCAACACTTGCACGGATACCACCCTCTCAGAAGCCAAGTCCTGCTAGATCTGGGGGTAAGCCAGATGCCAAAGAAAACAAGCCTGACATAAAAATAAAGAAACCAGAATTTGCTGCACCAAAGAACCCAGCTAATAATGAGTCACATTCAGCAATGGAGAAAGAAGTAGGAAACAGCTCGGTAAGTACTACAAGAAACACTTTCAATTTCACTGCCACTGTGCCTCCGAATGCTGAGCTTTGCAATCTAAGAACTGTCAAATCTTCATCTGAATACAGTCTGCTATCTAAAACCCACTTTACCTGGAGTGAGGAAGAAATATTCCAGTCTGGAATGAGCAAAGGAGTTCTAAAACTGCCCTTTCAGATCAGTGTGAATCTTAATTTCATTATTATTTAAAAATAATAAAATTATCAATAGCTATGCAGAAAAGGAGTGATGAGTAGTAGCATTTCTATTTCCTATTAGAAGAAGATGCCAGGGTATGAAATTCAGAATCTCTGATGATGTTTCTGTGATTTTTGGGCCAAGAGAAACTCAGGAAAGCATTAGTTTTGCATACTAAAGTTAACCTTTAGTGAATGAAGAGTTCTAGATAATAGTCATAATGTTTCTCTTTTATAAATATTGTTTCTTTGAGTCATTTTTGGTGGTACTCTACAAAACAGTGTGTCATTATTGATGGGATAAACAGAATGACCCATTTAAAGAGATCCAGATAGCCTAGTACTGATTGCATGCAAAACACTTGAATAATTGGCATCAGACTTCATTAATAATAAATTTAGAAATAAAGAGGGGGAGTAATTCCCGACCAGCATGAATTGTAAGTGGTCTTGTCAAACAAGTTTGACATCTTCAGGTGTGGCAGAAGAATCATCATCTCAATCAAGAAGGTAACTTGATTTGCTTTTACATGGTCATGTATTCTGACAAGGAAACCAGAGTAACTTTTAGCAAAGGCTAAAAGTCACATTGAAAGAATTTTTTTTAACTGACTGATGGTTCTCAAAAAGTAATTAGAAAACCATCTCTTATTTGATATTATTCTGGTGAGGTCATTCTTACATTAATTCTGTTACTCTAATCACATTTTTGTTAATGACATACAAGAGGGCATGAGAATATTGTCCATGAAGTTTATAGAAGACACAGAGACCAAGAGAGTGGTCTATAATGAAGGCAAATACAAGCTCATGCAAATCAACTGCTAAGAAGGCTGAAAGTATAATTATCCATGGCAGCACAGCAAAATATAATATTGTATATGAAAGACAATTTATAGAGCCTGGCAATGCAGGATCAGAACTGGAAAAGGTTGGTGGATCAGGAGCAAGAGGGGCAACTGAACGTGAGCTCCCAGTCTGCTGCTGTTGTTCAGAGATGTTAATATAATCCTTAGATTTATCAACAGAAAAGATTAAGCAAGAGTACATGGGAGTCTGTTCTATCTGCTTTTGGCACAGGTGCAACCACTTCTGGGATAAAATAGTGTCTGTAAATCGGGGATTTAAAATGAGAAAAGAACCTTGAGGGGAAGTCACACAAAGAGCTGCAAGAATGATTAAAACATATCTTACAAAGAAAGATTCAAGGTACAAAAACCCCTGACATACTAAATCACTTTCTGTAAGTGTGTTTTATAAAACAGTTTCCCAGGTTAATGAGCAAATGTGTCAGAAGATCCAACAGCTAGAAGGATTAAGATAAAAGTCTTTATTTTAAGTTGATTTTAATGATCTTGATTAAATGTGCCATCAGTTTTCAGATGCCAGGGTTTTGGAGCCATCACTGAGCAGTTTGATAATGAGCATTTTGCCAAGATGATATTCTCTGGGTCTGCTGAAAGCTTTTGTTCTGTTTTGTGCGGATCAAAGTAGATGTTCACAGAAGTTTTGTAATCTGCAAATCTGTATTACAGCTGATATCAGCCCTTTAACCTTTCAAATCTCACAGATATTACTCCTATGTAGGGTAACACAAAGCTGACAGGCTTGTAAATGTTGAGTGAGCATGTACAAAGTTTAGGCTGAATTAGAATTGGTTTTTAGCTCTGGTGAAAATAAGTCACTAGAAATAGTCCTTATTTTTCCTTCATTCCAAATAATATTTTGGAGCTGAGGGAGTCTTCATCTTCACAAGTAAGCTACCTGAACAGCAGTTTATTGACCTCCTAGAATAATCAGGATAAGTACCATGAATCTACGGCCTGTTATCACAAAAGGTGTAAAAATGATGAGATATTTTGCATTAGCTACTGTTTGTTCACTGATTTCTTTCCAGTGATATATGAGAACTCTAAGTCACTCTACTTCATTTGGAGCATCCTAATTGCATTATTCTTACTACCAGCATTCCAATATGGAAGGAAGGTAGATTTTAGGAATTCATTTTTATTGTAACAGTATCTTAAGATGTATGTAGATGTATGTGGGTGTTTTTCTATATGTGTTTGTAAATTTGCCCTTATACACTAAATTTCCTACATGCTTATTTCTTCAGATTGCTGGCAGTAAAAATTCTGAACTGATTAAAGCAAAAAAGAGTAGCCTATTGGCCTAGCAGTCTGAGGGAGAAACAGGACAGAAGGACTATTAACTTTGCTGGAGACTTTTAATTTTCAGTATCACCTTTCAGCTTCAGAAAAACAGCAGCTTGTTCTGCAGTGCTCCTGGACTGAGCTTAACAGTGTGTTGGAAGTAAGCAGTGACTAAGTTAAGAGAGCACAGTTACTGAGGAGAACATGGAGTCATAGAATAGTTTGGGTTGGAAGGGACCTTAAAAGATCATCTAGTTTCAACTCTCCTGCCATGGGCAGGGACACCGTCCACTAGACCAGGGTGCTCAGAGCCCCATCCAGCCTAGTCTTGAACATTTTCAGGGATAAGGCATCCACAGCTCCTCTGGGCAACCTGTGCCAGTGCCACACCACTTCTGTCACAGTAAAGAATTTCTTCATAATATTTAATCTAATTTAATATTTTCTAGTTTAAATCCATTCTGCCTTTTCCTAGTTAATGTACTTCTCCTTATCCCAGATGCTTCTGAATGTTGAGAGGCATCAGAATTCTGGAGTTGCATTGGGGAATGATTTTATTTCAGTAAGAAGCTGCAATTGCTTTTTAGTCATTCCGACAAATGATTTTTGTATGCTTTGAAAGTAAGTCTGCCTTAGAACCTCCATAGAATTTCTAAAATGTATTTATTAAGAAATATAAAGAGAAAAGAACTCTCATGAAAAGAGAATGATAAAACATGGTTTTGGAATGCAAAAAAGTGAATCTATTAACATTTATTGAGCACTTTTGTTAGATTATCTGAAAGTGCTGTATAAAATTGTGCTGTGCTTTTTTCAGGTTTCCAGTGATAACTTAGAGCACAGATACAGAAGGGAAGGTTTTCAATTCTTCCTTCTACATGTCTAAATCAGAGCCATTTCTCATACCTGAATGAAACATCAGCTTTAATTTTGATTAAGAACTTCAAACAACTTCATCTGCAGCAAAGCTTGTAGCAGCTTGTTTTAGTTATCAAATTAATGTTTCATATTTTCTGTGAATGTTACATCCTTAATAATGTCTTTGTGTATCATCTGTGCAATAAGTTAGTTATAGAAAAGTCTTGATTCTTAGATATCCCCATTTCTGGAATTATACTTGAAAAATACCAGCACTTACTTCTTATGCCACACATATAAGTGTGTTTCTCTGTGTACTTACTCCCTAATGTTCAAAAATCAAAGTTTGAAATTATTCCAGAACTCACAAGAGTCACAGTTTTATCAAGGTAAAATGCTGCATAAAGCACAGTGACAAAGTCACCTGTCATTTCTGAGAGATAAATCACGCCTCTTTCAGTGAGAATGAGGCTCCTTCACATTGCCTTACATTTACCACAGTGTGAAGTGTTCACAGAGACCCTTGACCACAAACCAGTACTGTTGTTTCTAACCAGTCATTAGCAGCCTCCAGCCTCAGTTTCAGCTTACATGCTGCTGTCCTACCTTGAATATCAGCTGATAGGAGATTCTCTTGGATTTGAGTGAAAAATAGGAATTTCACAAAACACTATTGTAGTGTACATTCATGAATACACTTTTTATTTTGCCTGATACGTGTCCGTGTGCTATCCTAAGACAAATAACAAGCCTGAGCTCAAGTGTTTTACTAAAGTGTATTTTTTTTCATTTGACAGGTAAAGTTTTTTAAACACGCAGTGTTTAGCCTGCTTTTTACCTGAATATTAACCAATGATTCTACTCCCATCTTTTTGTTCAATTCTCATCTTTTTGTTCACCTAACATCCATTTAGTAAGGGCTGTAAATACAATGATGTTTGAAAAATAGATCAGTATTTGTCTAATCCTAAAAAAAAAACCTCTGAGCAAGAATTTTAGGCTAAATTTAATGGACATTCCTAATGCAATGGTATTACAAGCCTAGTCTTATTTCCTGGCATTACATTTTAGGAAAAAAACTTTCTTTCTTCCCCAAATGGAAACTAATCATATGGTTGTATTTTGAACTACAGAAATGTCTAACTTACAAGAAGCTGAAATTCAAGCAGGACTGAAGGTTTTCTACTACAGCTTCTGTAGTGCACCTGTTCTAGTCACTCTAGGACTGTTCAAACTAATTTTGGCTTTTGCTATTTTAAGTCCTTGCAGAACACTAAAGTCTTACTTGTGGTATTTGTCTTAAAGCATTAAATGCTTATTTCATAGGTGTCTACGAAACAGGTGGTAGTTCATTGCATAATAACTGTGTGCTTCATAAATGTTGTTTGATTATTTTTTAGTGTATCAGGAAATCCTACTTTGGGCTGAAAGGTATAGTTATCAGAAGGTAAAACACAATGCACATAGCAGGCTAAAGAATATGAGCTTTACTTCTTTGTATAAAGAGATGTCTTTATGATATTTCATTATCATAAAGAGATAACACATTTTTCTATCATCTTTCATGTGAACTCAACAACCCAGTTCTTAAGGTGTTGCTTGCTTCTGTTTTGTAGATGAGACTTGTTGATTCAGAGCATAGCCCCTGAGGTTTTTAGCCTAATTTATCTAATTTTATTGTGGTGAGATTATTATACCTAACCTGACTGACAGATGCATCAAAAGAGAAATCACCTTCCCCTCCAACAAGCTTAATTGGAGCCTGAGACTGTGCACTAATAATACCAAGAGACTGCCATTAGAGCTGCAGTCCCAATTTGGCAATCAGCAAAAATCTGTCTTGCAGCTACCAGGATGCTGTTCCACGATGTATTTCAGGTAATTAACAAGTTCTTGGCTCCTGTGAAGACAATGTAGGTTCCAATTTTTTTAAGTTGCAATAAATAAATGTTATTTTCATAGATGTTATTTTCAAATATTCAAAGTCCTAGATGGCCAAATCCCAAAAAATATTAATGGTACTTGGCAATGATCTTCACAGTTCCTTGCAATTCCTGGTGCAGTATAACTAAAATCTTCAGGTGGGATTCCAGCCTCTAAAGGAACCATTGACCTGATTTGAATCACATGGTCAATCCCTATTAGAATCATAGAATTATGGAACCATAGAGTGTTTGGGTTGGAAGGGACATTTAAAGACCATCTGCTTCCAACCCCTGTGCCATGGGCAGAGACATCTTCCACTAGACCAGGTTGCTCAAAACCCCATCCAACACTTCCAGTCATGGGGCAACCACAGCTTTTTGGGCAACCTGTTCCAGTGCCTAACACCAGAAAGAAATATGATGAACCCACATCTTAGTGGAAGTGAATAGTGAAATCAAATCACACTTCTGTAGAGAGCAAGGCTGCTCACAGTGCTGTGGTAACCATGTCTGGAGCTGTGCTTTCTTTTTATGCCTGTTCTCTGCCCCCGAGTGTCTCGTATGCTTTGGCACAGGGTGAGTCACTTCCACTAAGGAGGAAGGAACATGGTTCCACTTCTGTTCTGTGACCTGATGGTTGAAACATACCACTGGTAAGTGGGAGCTTGTTATTCAACATCACTTTGACTAAGGTGTCATTAAACCTGGTCTTCAGTTTCCTAGTGAATATTTTAGACATTCCACCATTAAGCAAAATGTGGGTGCTACTGCCAATACTGTTACCCCTATGGCATAATTTTATTGGCATTCTGATAATCTCAATCACTGTTTGAACTTGAACACGTACTTCTCAGCATGTGAACAGAAGATGCCTCTGAGTTGGTGCAAAGGGAGCTTGATGGCTGTTATGGGTAGAGTTGCTGATGAGGTTTAGAGCTTTAAGCAGTACCTGACATAACATATTTTGTGGCTTACTCTACATCTGGCCTGCCATCTGAACTACTGTGTAAAGGTGTGTTCTGACAGAAGGTGTTCAGTGAGACTGTTTCAGGAGTCCATGTGATATAATAATGACACAAGTACTTTTCCACAGCTTCCCAGTTACACTGTTGCAGCAAATTACTAATAGCAAGTTCTTACACCTTAGCTTTCCAGAAATTTGATAGCTGATGTTAGCATTATGTTGTCATGAAGGATAATTAACTTCTCCAAGGCATGCCTCATGTGATAAGTGAAAATACTGTATCATTTCTCATTCAATGTATACCTTCTTATGCAAGCTAGTGGTTCTTGTGTAGCTCACAAGATAATTTTCTGCACAGGTTTTCTAGTGGGCTTCATGATTTGTGATTTAGGAAAGTATTGTCTAAATGAAGTTTCTCTATTTCTGCTTACAGTGCAACTGTAAAATAAAAAGAGTATTAAAATCTTTGTAAAATGATGTTGTAATAAACCAGATATGTTAAAGGCGGAAGAGAATTGAGAATTTTCATCTGTTGGGACATACTTTCAAATTGATCATTAAAAAGCATCCATTTAAAAAATATTAAAATATCCAAAATTGCTAAAAATAATTAAAAACTGTTCTCTGGCTTCATAGAAATACTAAAATTTTGTAATTATTTACATTTTCTAACCAATTTTAGCTCTAGCTAGGAATGGAAGGAATGGAATTTTTTTACTTTTCACTTCTTGAGTACATAGGTCTTTAAAATAAGTGTCTGAGTAAATCAAAAGTTTAATTTTGCAGCTGTAAAATGCATTTTAATCTGTAATTGAAACAGGTTTGTTAGTGCAATGGTAAGTAATTTTTTTTTTCTATTTGGGTTATCAAAAAAGTGTATTCTTTTCATAAAGCATCTTTATTATGTCTGTTTTGAAATGGGTTGGAACTGGAAAAGGAGCCATGTGTAAGGATGAAGAGCAGCACCCTGGCTTCCCTAAAGTAGTTCACATTCTTTCTTTTGCTTTATTTTAAGCTGACATTATTTTTGTGTTGATGGCTTTGTTTTCATTTGTTGATGCAGTTGTGTTTGTCAGGTGGCTTCATCTCAGTGTGATTAGGAACACAGAAGTAATGTACTCTTACCTGTGTTTATCCAGCTCATTTTCACACAGATGATATTTATCTCACCTGAATGTCAAGGGAAGTGACTGTGTTTCAGCAGCAGGGTCTGTTTCCTTCAGAGCAAGGTCAAAGCCTGTAGAAATTGTGAAGTTGGGTCTTGTTCATTGCTGTGCCTATGTGGAAGGTTGCATTAATTCTAATATCTTTATTTTATTTTCAGGGCCCTAACTCAGTCATGATCGCCCTGGTAATGCTGTTGAATATTGGTTTAGCCATTCTTTTTGTCCATTTTCTAACTTGATTGGAATTAGGAAAGGTAAGAAAAGTCTCGCTTTCATATAAAATCGCCATATCCACCCCACCTTAAATAATAAAGATTTAATTTCTTCACATACTTTTAATGTTCCCCACTTTAATTTTAGCTATGCCTGAATGTGATTCAACATAGTTATTTAATATTGTAACTGTTTTGACCCTTCAGTGAAGTCATGACAACTAGTGGTGTTAGCCCACAGTTCTCTGCAGTTGTGTCATCAGCCTTTTAAATGGCACCTGTCATACTCAGACACAGGGAAGGAGGCTTGGAATTAGGATGGGACGCAAGAGAGATGAAACTTGGAAAATTCAGCCAGGGGCCCAGATCAGTTTCTCTGCTGGTGGCTCGTGGCTTTGGGGTCCTCTGAAAGCTGAAGCAAGCAGCCATGTTGGAAAACAAACAAAATAATCTGCTGAAGCAGCCCTGCCAGTGAAGCGCGTTGGCTTGTCCATCTGTTCCAGCAGAGTGTGACTAAACTGGAAATGTACGGAGCTGCACTTTTTGTTGATGGAAGTTAACAGCTGCCTTACTATTTTACCGTCTGATGTTTTTAGTGGGGAGATGGGAAAACGACTGCCAGAGGAATGTGGTCAGAGGATTCTGTTGCTGTGGAAGTGATTCCAGCGTTCACTCCTATCTCATTAGAAGAAATAGTTAGCAACATCAGTCACCAGTCTTATTCCATTACCTGCTGCTTTTAACATCTCCTGCAGTGTTCTGGGAGATCGAATTTCATTTGCCTGTGCATGATTCTGTTCATTTGTTGTTTATGAAATTTGATGTATAGCCATAAGTAGTGTTTAGTCCAGCCTGGAGAAAGCTACCAGTTCTGCCTAGCAGCGGAAGCTGAAAATAAAATATATTTACCTAGTCCAGGGATAAAATTCTTAAATTCATTTTCGTAAACCTGAAGAGTCATTTTGCATGAAGGTTCAGTAAATAATACACCATTACTTCAAAACTTAAAGATACTGCTGTGTTCCTTAAAATGCTCAAATATTTATGCCGATACCAAGCAAAATCTTTCATAATGAAAAAAAAAAAAGAGAATCTTACATTGGTACAAGCACATTCTAAACAGGAAATAGAATATCAAAGTAACCCAAGAGACGTGAGATACAGGGTTTGCATGTTGACTTTTTCTTTCTTTTTTTCCTAATTTTGGTGCTTGGTAATTAGTGATTTGAATTATTATGTTGCAACACTGAGGTATTTTGACAACAGTTAAAATAAAGTCTTGTCTGGGTGCACATTAATGCCAATGACAGTTAGCTAATGCTCATAATAAATCATAACTTTAAAATGCTATATTTGTGTTGAATACATTCAGGTAGAGCATTTTAAAATGTTGAGTGATTGTTTAGCAATTTGATGCCTTCACTGTCTTTAAAGTCCATTTATAATTTTACCTCAGCATTAAAAAAGCCTCAAATTTTTCATTTGGAAAGTTTGTCTTAAGTAGTTTCATAGCCCTTTGTTCAAACAACGTGATCACGTTTCTTTTTATGTGCCATTATACTGTAATTATTGTACCCTATATTAATGAAACGCATGCTTATTTATTGAAGATATGTGGTGTGATCATTTGGCAAGCAAACATTTTAATTTAAAGCTGCAAAAAGCAAAGGGCTTGTATTACAGTTTATTTTATCTCTATTAGAGAATCTTTCATACAGTATAGTTTTTGAACCTGTTTGTAAACTTTTTAAGTTTTTGCATGGTTTAATGGGCAACATTCTTACAAAATACATTAGCTATTTTTTGATGCAGCGTAGTAAAGTACCGTTGGTATGGACTGAATGTTGTGCAGCGAAGCAGCTCCGAGCAGGGCAGTAACACCATGGTGTTTTTTACAGAAGTATGTTGAGAATCCTGTGTTTTGGCCAGTGTGGATAAAGAAGAAAGCAGAAAGAGAGCAAATGAAAATAAAACTTGTATATTTATTTTTAAAGAAAATAAAACAACAAAGTTTAAATTGTGTTTTAAATTTAGGAAAGTAATTTTTAAATAAGAACAAAATTTTAAAAGTTACTGTGTAAGCCTTGAATTAATGGATGAAATGTTCCATCCCACTGTTAAATCACCCCCTGTCTCCTTATGTGGAGAGGTAATTTTGTAACTGACATATTTAATTCCTATTAAATGTTTATTTAAAATACTTTATGCTCTGGAAATAATGGGTAACAAAGCTTATGAAAAATGTTTATAAATTTAAGTAAGCATGTTAGTACCATTTATAAATATGTATGATTTATAAGCTTTTTTAAAACAAAGCTCAAACAAATTGTTGGTATTTTTCTAAAACGTGCACAGTTGTATTTTACATGAAAGGCTATTTATAATTGGTTGTTATACTGTACACTACATTTTGGACAGTATAATGAAGCTTGCCAATGTACTTAAAAATGTCATTTTGTCTATTTAAAGTTTCTTGCTGTCAAAGAATGAACTCTTTATCTATGAGTTTCTCTATTTATAATTCTTGACCCAAAATGTACAATGCACAGTTTTCACAACTGTATTTGCTCTAATAAAAATAAGTTGGTTATTAATAGAGTTTCAGACTACTTTTTCCTGTTTAGAAATTACTTTGTTCACTCTTTGGAAGCAATTTTTTCTAACTAATCAAATAAACAGGAGTGAAGCAGGAAAATGGGTGAAATTCTAGTCCCTTTGATATAATTGTGAGTTACTGTTTTCAGCAAAAGTGATTCTGAGAAACAATTAAAAATAAATAAAAAAAGGTCAAGCTTCCCTTTGTGTTTTCTTTTATCTTCCAATACAGGATTTTGTGTCGTTATAAGTGTATTATCTTAAATACACTCCCACTGCAAGGTGGTTTGATCAATTTTGTTTAAATTTGTGAGTGACTGGTCCATTAACAGCTGCTGTTGTAGGAGAATTATTTTTTTGGGGGCCTCACTGCTCCTCGGGATCTTCATAGGTTCAAAATTAACATGAAGTTTGTGAGCCAAAATTTGTCCTTTGTTTTAAAACCACAATATTTGCTGAACTGCTTAATCAGCTGCAAATTTTATTTTCCATGATTCCACTTCATACTAGTAGCCAACTGTACTGAAATCCTGATCTTTAGTTGAAGAGGAGATCAATTGTTATTAGTAGTTCGTATTTAATGGAAATATACTTTTAGGAAGTAGTCATTACTGTCGTGTTCCTTAAAGTAATTCTACAAGCATGAAGCTTACCTTTAAGTTTTTATTTTCTGCACAATACCTGCTCCATAAAGAAAATCTTTGGCACTTTAAGGAGAGAAAAATGCATTCTCAAGAAAAATTAACAGAAATAGCTTTAATGCAAAGAAATTTTAAAGTCAACTTCAGTGAAATTATTATTTTCTGACATTTTTGATCCACAGTGTACATGTTCAGAAATGAAAGTAAAGTGTCCATGAAATATTTCTTAAGGTCTATGAATGTGATACTCAGGCATATAAAAATCTGAAAAGCAACAAGCTTTCCATGTGCATGGAAATAGAAGAAGAATGTTCTCATAATTTTCAAGTCATTTCCCATCTGAGATAATTTTACCAGTCGTTTATATTACAAATGGTGTTACGTGGCCATGCGTCCGTGTGCCTAAAGAAAGCAAACCCGTGGAAACACAAGACAACTACATACTTCAACATTAGCTCCAGCATGAAAAATTTCACCCCACTTCAGCAAGGAAAGCTTTTCTCAGGCAAAATAGCTCCTCCTGGCACAGTTGTGTGTTTGCCCACAGATGCCAGTAAGCACTGAGCTCTGTCACCCTCGAATCTGAGGCCTGGCTTCTTGGACAGCTCCATTTATCCGGTTAAACCGTATGTACAGGGCACTCAGACAGCAAGTGAGCAAAGGTGAGGTGCTGTAGGCTGAAGAAAGAAGGGGAATCTGTCATAGCTTTTAAGGCCTTTCTTTACTTAGTGTATATATGTGTGTGTGTGTGTGTGTCTGTGTGTGTGTGTGTGTGTGTGTATATATATATATAAAATCAGTTTGCCTTTCCATCAGAAAAGCAATGAGGAACATGAAGAGTTCCAGAGGAATTGCTGGCATTTGCTTTCCGAAAGGAGGGGTTCACTTTAAAAGTAGAAATTTTGAGACATGGCTACAACTTGCCTTTAGCTACGAATGTACGCTTAAAAAAATCACAAATACAGCCTAGTGCTGACTTTAAAAAAAGCAAACACCTCTTTATGAGAGTTAAATTAAAAACCTTGAAATACTTATGTAAATAACTTTTAATGATGTTCTGTGATTACATATTTATTAAATACTGTCTTAAGATACACAATATGAAAAGATTCTGACAATAACACAGATGCAATTCAGCACATGCTGAGCCTCATTAACAGTCTTAGTTGTTATTAATAAAACATGGTTGTGAATTGTATCTGAATGGTTTTACTCATAGCTCATTTGAACTGTTTAGTCAGGAGAGACAATTCTACAGGCCATTCTATGGAAATGTAATTCAGTAAACAAAGCAAATTAAGAGAAGGGAGATTAAATAAGCCTTTCAAATTAAGTAGTCTTCTCATTCTCTCATTTAATATTCACAGAAACAGCCAAAAATAGAAATTATGTTAAGTCTGAGCAAGAAGCTGTGTATACCAGCATGCTATAGCTAAGCCATCTACAGTATCTGTCTCTGTTTTTTCCCTACTCCACATAGAAACTGCAAACTAAGAAACATTACACCTCCCACCATTGTAGGAGGTAAATACAATTTCCATACTAAACATTTTTAAGAAAAACAGTCTATAATGTCTGTGACTATAAACTAGAAGGAAAAAAGCCACTTCCTCTATCTGAACAGTTTATGTTGTGACCGTGACTGTAAGAGCAGAACAAATTCCTGACCCCCCTAAAACCAATAGCAAAAATAAAGCTGGTAGCAGAATTTGATAACAATCTCTCACGTTTCTTCCTTTTATTTGCTACAAAGAGGGGATGGGGGAGAACAGGGAACAGACAGCTTTTTTTAACCCAATAATCTAAATTTTATCATGCCAGTATGTGCTTGCTTCAGCTAATGCTTTTTACAATCTGTTGGGACTGGTTATCTAGGAGATTTTAGGTACAAACTGACAGTATATTGAATGTCATTTCTTCAAGAGGGTTTTGAGTTTTTCTCAGTAATGAAAAAAAACAGGATTTCCCTTACCACCAGCGAAAATGGGTTCGGTAGTACTTTCACTGTGCCATCACTGTTTTTCTAATTATCTTCTGTCCTTCACTGCCAGTGTCCACCCACCTCCCAGTTCTGACAAATTCAACTTAATCAGTTTTGCCCTGCATGTGGACTTTGCCTCAAGACTTCAGCTGCTCGCTCCAGAAACTTGTGTTTTCTGTGGGCCACTTGTTCAGTGTTTTCAGCTCTCCTTGGCTGTGCAGCCCATCTCTCCTGCAGTTTGCCCCACTGCACGTGTCATATCGCAGTTTCCATTGGGTCCATTCTCTGCATACTGTCAATGCTGGTTTATGCAACTGTATTATAATTTCAAATCTACTCTCATTGTCTCCAGTGTCAGGACAGCGATTTAAATACAGTGTGTGGGAGCTGAAAAGAAAAATACTGAAAGTGATGCCATACACAGAGATTTCTGATGGCTCTTCGGAATTTGTAGAAACCAAGGTAATGCTGGCATTATTAGGAAAAAATCTGGTATCAGCTGGGTTGGGAACTCCTCTACAAATTCCCACACTAAGATTGGGAAAAAGATTGGCCATGCAGCTGAAGCTGATTCTTAAATCAGAAGAGCAAGGAATCTAAGGGTTGTGATTTCCTGGGACGATGCAGTAGGATGATTTCTGGACCTGATATAGATATATGTGGATTGTTGGACAGAATAAAATACTTCCTGTGTTGGAAATCTGGGGTTGCTCTCCTGCCTGAGCTTACATATGTCTTCCTCCATGTCTTACACTGATTAATCAGGCAGCTCTGTGGAAGTTGGGTCACATACATTTACACAAGGACTAGATTTTATGTTCATAAGTGCGTTCATTACTAATTAAGAGCAATAAATGATAAGTGAATCATAGGTTTTAAGCCATGGGCTTTGAGCTCTCCTTTTTTTATGTTGATTTCTCAACATAAAAAGACTGGGAAAAAATACAGGATAGAGTCAAAAGAGTAGAATTTCAGATGTTGTCTTTCACAGTGATAGGTATGTTAATCCATGACATACTTGAATTCCTTTGAGATCATACATTAATTGGAGAAAGAGATGTGTCTTTCTCAACTTTGCAGTCTGGTCCACTGAATAGCAGCTTGACAGAGACACTGTATTAGACCACAAAACTCAGATACTGACCAAGAGTTTTGAGAATGGCTGCCTATATTTGATGCCTTACATTTTAACTTTGATATTTCTCAGATTCTGTGCTGCCTAGGTGTGTAGGTCTGAGCTTCACATGAAGTATCAGTAAGCTCTCTTCACAGAGTAGTTAAGACAAAACAGTCCTTTTCCAGCTTGAAACCAAGGACAACCCTTATGAGCTTCAGGTCCAAAAGTATAAACAACAAAGAACTGAGGGGAGCAAACAAGAAGGATGGGACTTCATAACCCAAAGCTGTAATTGGACAAGTAACTCCAACATGCAAATGGACCAAAACTTAAAAGAGTGTGAAACCTCCTGACTGGTCATCCATTTTGTGACCATTTTGGGTCCATCTTGGATGTAGCCCTGGCTGGGCTCTAGTACCATTGTATCCATTGAGGCCTTTTAATAAATACCTACTTTATTCTTTAAGTCCATCTAGCCTCTGTTCTAGGTCAGCCTTCTCAAGGCATCATATTTATGTTTCTTCATCTACAGCTAATGAACTAAATTTAAACATTTCCCAACTTCTGAACCCCCCATGGTTAGTATTCAGAGACATCTTGGGAAAGGAAGAAGTCAGGTATTACACTGAAAACTGCAATCCATGAAAATGTTAAATCTGGCCTACAGAATGTGCCAAAAGTTGAAAGCGTTTAGGTCTGGGTTTTGAATCAGTCATTGGAGCTACAAGCTCTGATTTTGAGATTTCAGTTAGAACCCAAATCTGGATCTGATTCCTAAGGCGTATAAGTGAAATACTTGAACCAGGAGTGCTGTTAAGGAAGCAGCTGGAGAGAGAGGGAGTTACTTAAAATCAGGCTGCTGTAACTCTGGGTTAATTAAACCATTACATTCTGTACTTTTGGAACAGTGTCATTAGCTTTATTTAACATAGCAATTTGACTATATTCAGGACATGTTCCACAGAATACCTCAGTAAGCATCATCATTCAATGTAATGGTGCTTAATTACTTACCCAGTTTTAGCTGCAAAGTACTTTTATCATATAATACCACCAAGTCTTCAAAAATATCGTAAAGCTGCCTTCCATTTAATTATGACAGCTCAGTTCTAGATTTTGTTTAGGCCACTGATGGGAAAGTAACTAAAGGATGGGATCGGCTACCATGGAAACAGTGAAGACAAGAGTACCAGCAGCATTTCACAGGGGCTAGGACTAAAAAAAACATTCTGCAAAGAGAAGGTAATTGAAAGACATTTACATCACAGTGGATGGCTTCCATGCATTCCTGCCATTCCAAGACAAAACATTCCTGGCATAGGCTGCAACAAGCCTCCACATGCACCAATGATATACAGCAGAACAGGCTGTATGTCAGAAAGATTGGAAATTAATCTTTAGGAACAAGGATGTACAGACATGTTGAAATCTAAAGCAGAAGAAAGAGGAAAGCATGGGGAAAAGGAAGAAAGGGTAAAGGAGAAGCTATGAGGAACCTATATGTGTTAAAAAGGAGGGGAAGAGATTGTTTATAGGGAAAAAATGCTAAGGAAATGGAAAATGTTGGACCTAGAAGACATTTGTTAGATGGGAATATGAATGGGATAGAAGACAGAGAAGTCACCATCCACAGCTGCTCTAGAAAGCTGCTTTCCAAACCCACGGGGATTAAGAAAAAAACAGATGCATTTAAATTGCATGAAAATTGCGATCCAAGTTAAGCATAAAGAAAAATTCTCCAGTTGTAAGAATAATATCTTTGAATTTTATTACCACAGTAATGAGAATATCTATTTAATGTTTA
Source organism: Vidua chalybeata (assembly GCF_026979565.1). Classification (NCBI taxonomy): domain Eukaryota; kingdom Metazoa; phylum Chordata; class Aves; order Passeriformes; family Viduidae; genus Vidua; species Vidua chalybeata. The sequence goes on along the minus strand of NC_071530.1, from coordinate 121,637,994 downwards.
CTCTGAACAAGATTACAGATTGAAAGATTGCTGAATGTCTGTTAATGGCCTGTTTTCTGTGATTCTATGATGATTATTATGGAATGTGAAAATTAGACAGAGGTGTGGTGGGAAGGAACTGGGGGACAAGAGAATGAGTTGTTCTTTACTTACAGAAGAAACTTAAATGAGAGTGTACTGCAGGAATAAAGTAGAAAGATGTTTGCACAAGGCAGATTGGAGGAACAAGAAAACGTGAGCCATGGAGAGTGAAGAAGAGTGTCAGGGTTGACAGAAGGCACACAAGAGCAAAGGGAATAAATGGGCAAAGCCCACAAATGCAGGGTTGCAATGCAGGTAGGAATACAGATAGGAAGTGATCTGGGAAGCCTTAGACAGTCCTGCAAGAACAGCACACTGAAGCACGGCAAAAATGGCTTAGGACACAAAGACATAAAGCAACAGCAAGGAAGCATCAGGTGTTCAGCAGCACCACAGGTGTCCATCTTTGTCATTTTCTCAGCTGAAGATACTCAGTGGACTTTGATACAATTTTTAAATTGTGAGAATAATTGAAGTTATCAGGAAGCCTCCTTTTAATAATTAAACGTTTAGGGAAACATGTGTGTCCGAAATCTGCAAAAAGCAACAGCTTGCTGTTACAGCAGGCTGGCTTGAGTTCCACTGAAAAGAGTCAGTTATGCAGACATGGTAGCAGTGCATTTTATTAACTCCTTGTGTAAAATTTCTCCAAGAAGAGTACTTTTTACAATGGGAGTTTCTTGCTTTTCATACAGATGTGATAAAACAAACAAACAAAAAATTTAACCATTGCATAATCATACTAGCTATTTGAAAAGAACCTTAATGTGAATCTGCAGGTTTATGTCTCTGAGCATCTCAAACTTCAGTGATCTCAGACTACAGAAATGTTGTTGGTATTTACAGTGATTCGCTGCTGTACCAAATGTTGCATATGCTCTATAGACTGTGGTGTTGTGAGTCACACAAATTACGTAACATTTGGAAATACATTCAGTCATCTGCTTGCTACAGAAATATTGCTAACAGATTCTTCACTCCCTTTTATCTCTACAGTCTTTACCACCCTTGTTAAATGTTATTTTCATGCAACTTCCTCAAGGGGAGATGACTCAGTGAGAGAGTAAACTATAATGCTCCATTGACACCAATGGCCATATGTGCTGGTAATCAGGTGCTGCCATTCCCTCCTCCTTGACACAGCTAGCGGTTGCATTGGGGTTTAATTGTATCCAGAGTGCTATTCCTTACTACCTACTAGTGCAAATGTCACCGAGAACAGGGCGAGAACATAACCAGTGAAAGGCACAATCAGTAATGTAGCCCTCCTTGCAAACAAATAACAGTTCTCCAAAGTATCGGCATTGTCTCCTGACCACAAACCTTTTGGCCTATCTCCTGCCTGACCATGCTGAGAGGAAATATGGGCTTTTCCCTAAAGGTGAACAAATGAGGGGTCAAGGACAACTTGTAGCCACAGACTCCTTCTAGTAAACCAGACTTCAGTCAATCTCTTCTGATTACCTGAGTACTAATTAGTTTATGCCAGGTCCTCAAAAGGCTGTGTGGGCACCTGCACACCTCTGAGGATTTAGGGCCTCATCCAAGCTCCACTGCTTTCATGGAAGGTGGGGTTGGATGGCAGGGGGTTGGAGTTTGTTGGGGTTTTTGCATACACGCACGTGCATGCACTTGTTGTCTGGTGTCCATCCTTCTCAGGCAACAAGAAACAACAGTTCTACTGTTTGCTGCCAGTAATTGGTCATTTCTCCCCAGCAAGCAGCCTGAAGGCAGCAGAGACATTTCAGCGACTCAGCGTAGACATGTGAACTTCATCTTTTACCCTGGAGACTGAGCACTTCTGTCCATTGCTGCCAGACAGGTAAAAAAATACAGGATGCATAGAGCATATAGACAGCTGTAAAGTCTACCATTAATGCTTCTGGCCACTTGTACAAACGTCTTTTTTAATTATTTTAAGCATCAAGGCAGGTTCTTTGATGGCATAAATTGCAGGTCTTCAGGGACTGGCATAAAAAATGTCAGTCACGGGCTTTGGCTGCCAGAAATAGGGACTGCTAAATGTTCAGATAGGTGAGATGTCATCTTGTGAAGAAAAAAAAGCAGAAAGAAAAATATTTTCAATTCACCTTATGACTAGTAGCTAATTGGCTGACATTTCAAAACCCTGTGTTCACACATCTCACATTCTTCACACTAAATGAGAGAGACTGAAAACACTGAAGAAAATGTATTTTCAGGCATAGAAAGAAGCATCACTTGAATTTATTTTGGATGGAAAAGAAAAGTGCTTTTTGGTCATGTTTATGAGTCCAAGAACCTCAAAGCCCATTTGTGTACAGCGGTATTATGTACACAGGGGCCGAGCCTGCGTCTCTAGGCCGGCGAGACAGGCTGCACACAAACACCCTACTGAGGACACCCTCTGTGTGGCCACAAAGCTTCTTTCAGTTCACTCTTTGGACGGCATTCCAGCTGCCAGACAGCTGTAGGTGCAAGCTTTAGGGCAGAGGACTGGTGATGTGACCTACGGCTGGGAAACTGGAGCACCCTGGGCTGGGGCAGAGGCCTCCTGACACCTCCACTTGCCCCAGCAGCCCTGGGTCTGGAGCATTCCCTGTGTCCTGGAGAGGGCAGTGGTGAATGATTGTGCTGACATGAGACTTGCACATGTGCCTGGCTCCTACAGCCCCCCAGAGCTCAGTGCTTGCAGCGTGCCATTAATGGTTTGAATGTCACAGCAGGAACCAGTTGTTGCATCTAGGCACCTACGGGGTATTTTCAGTATTCCAGATATGCCTCTGTTGAAGCCCTCTTGAACTACTGTGAAAATACTGCTGGCAGAGTGAAATAAATTGGAAGGAGAGCATAAAAAGTTGCCTCTTGGAAGACAAAAACAGAAACAAGAGGCGCTTCCGTCCTTACAGTTCATGCACGTGACTCAGGAATAAGGCTGGCAGCCAAAACTGCCCGATTGTGCCTATCAAGTGTCCCTGTGTTGGGAGGGAATGTCCTGAGGAGCTGGCTGGCCACTGACATTTGGAAAATGAATGAATTGTGCTTGCCAGGTGCTTGAGAACAACATTTGGCATGAAATAGCTGGCATGACATGAGTTTGCAGGCAGTGTTTTATTTCCTATTCTTCTAGAACTTCCCATTGTATCAAGAGACTAAACAGGAACCAATTTCAGAAGGCATCAAATATGCCAAGGGGATGGTTACAGATGTATTTGCAATATATTAATTTTATTAAGATATTTAACTAGAGTAGGATTGCATTTGGAATGTTATCCCAAATAATAACAGCAGTGGAGACCTGAAATGGATCTGGGATGCATGCTGTGGAGACACTGGGAAAATCTGGGAAAAGTCAAGGTAAGAAAATGTGAAAATAACTCTGTTATTTCCAGAATTTATGAAAAAGGTGAACAAATTTTGCAGACCTGAGATACCACTGTTGTTTATAGACCTGCTTTAACTGGGAACAGGGTCTGCTCCCTGTTCTCTGCCATCCTTGCCTTTTCCCTTTTGTGTTCGGTTTTTTTTTTTTTTTTTTAATGCCACTCCGACAAACTTTAATACTTACCACAGGAGAGGTAATCAACATCAAGCATAGATCAGACTCCAGAACAACCTTTGAATCCTTAGTGGTCTGTGTGTCTTGTAGAAGACACTTTGTTCCTGGAAGCCACAGGTGCTGCTCGTGGCACTTCTACAGTAGACAGACCATTTTAGCCTACCCTTGTTGCATTACTGAAGTCACATAAGGTAGAAAGTTAATATACTAAGTCAGTGGTAATGGTGATTAATCTATATCTTTTATAAACTGTAGGAAATTCAATGGCAATTGACAAAGTTGCTGTATAGCTGGAGAGGAGTGCTTATAAGCTGATTTGCTTCCTTAGAAGTAAAATTACTGGGTTTGAAAGAATCTTGACTGGCAACTTTAGATGAATGATGCAGGTAGAAAAGCCAGGCCAGAAACATGAGCTACCTATTTCCTCCTGACATGCTAAGGTCTGCCTGTCTCACCTGAGTTTTTCCATATTCTTCAGAAATAGAAGAATAATTTGGCCCTTTGGTCTTTAAAACAAATGGGAATCAGCAATCCAAACCGTAGCATTTTATTAAAGAATATGTAAGAGTTTACACTCATTTTCCTTTTTAACGCTGAGAAGCAAATTTCAGTCAGGACATGGGTACAAAATGTGCTGCACTGTCACAGCTCCAAAGAGAGGCAGCAGAAGGGCTCAATAGTGAACATTCACACCATTCAGCTCAGAAGACTTCAAAGATCTGAATTGTCATCCTGGTTTCAAATTAGTGATTTAAAATTTACAAATGGTAGTCTTTACCTTAGCCTTTCCTTCTTCCCCCTCTGGCTTATCAGTAAATCTCTGATATTTACTAAAATGTCTGTTTACTGTTTGTTTAAGGACAGAGAGATGCTGCATGTTGTTTTTCTTTGGCTTCACATACACGATTCTTGTCAGGATTGTATGACTTCAAAATGAGTACCACCCACCGGAAAAGTTCAGGCACACCAACACATTAGGTGATTTACCTTCTCCCACTGACACCTTTAGTGTTTTCACCAGGAAGAATAGGAAATTTAGGAAGCTTTTATACCATGTAAACAAAATCAGAATATCACAAACACATAAATAATTACTTGGAATCTAATAAAAGGATAGGTGATGATTTATTACTTAATTTAATTGCATTAAGGATGTAATTAACATCTGCTTAATTATAGAGTTACTGTTACTGTTACAAGAGAATAACTAAACATTCATCCAAATGCAGGAATGCTGTCTTTTCAGGAGGAAGGGACATTTGCAGGACAATCTTCAGCTTCTTCTCAATCAAGATGAAACAATGAAATACAATTAATCTATCCTTTTTTTTTTTTTTTTTTACCACCTTTGTAAAATAAATCCTTATAAATCTACTTCTAAACATTCAGCAAAATTCAAGTAAAGCTTTGCAGAACCCGAGACTCTGGGCATATCACAGAATTTTTAGGGTTGGAAGGGATCTCTAGAGGTCATCTAGTCTAACCCTTCTGCCAAGGCAGGGTTACCTAAAACAAGTGACACAGAAACGTGTCCAGGTCGATTTTGAATGTGTCCAGACAGGGATACTCCACAACCTCCCTGAGCAGCCTGTTCCAGTGCTCTGCCACCCTCAGTGTAAAGAGGTTCTCCCTCATGGAGGTGGAATTTCTTGTGTTTTCGTTTATGGCCATTGCTCCTCATCCTGTCACTGGGCATCACTGACAAGAATCTGACACCATCCTCTTCTCACCCACCTTTGAGGTATTTATTTGTATTGATGAGATCCCCTCTCAGTCTTCTCTTCTCCAGACTAAGCAGGCTCAGCTCCTGCAGTCTCTTCTCATAAGAGAGATGTTCCAGTCTCCTTTTGGCCTCTGCTGGACCCCTTCCAGTAGCTCCCTGTCTTTCTTGTACTGAGGAACCTATACACTGTCGTAAATGTTGCGATGTTCATACTTAACCTAGAAACAGAAGCCTTTCTGCTAACAAATTTGAGACAGCAGTTGCAAAGGGACCTGCACTTCACTGAAAGGAGAGAGATGTGAGCTTTTATGTCACTGTGCCAGACCTGCAGTAATTGGTAGTCAAGGTGCAATACTGCACCAGCACCTCAAAGCGCCAGAGTTTGCGCAGCATATCCCACACTCAGGAGCACTCTGTGCTTGCAGCTTCCATCCTTGGCACTTTAAATCACTCTGTGAGCCGTGCCTCCTGCCCTGAAGCTGAGCCAAGAGGCTCCTGCTTCCAGCACTCAGAGGACAGTAAGAACAAGCCCATCCAAGCAATGAACCAAAGGGTTCCGTAACCTCCATGGAGGGAAGGGGCACAATGGGCAGCTTTGTTAGCAGCTAAGATCAGCAGCTGTGACAGCAACCAAAACTGTATTAAATCCTTGCCCAAAAGGTCTCACACAAGAACTACTCTGCCTCAGTGCTACGAGGGGTTGTCCCTGCTACCCATGGCAGTCGAAGGGGAGATCCCATCACACACACAACTGTGGTTCAGCCTTTAAATGGAGGCTTCATGCTGAGACTCCCTCCAGCTGAGACAAAAAAGCTAAAAGCTATCAAAACCAAACTTCAGATCCTTCACTTTAGTCACTCATAGGACCTCCTGACCAGAGCTCCATGCCAGCATGGCCAGAGGGCACTGGGCATGTCTGCTTTGTGGTTATATTCACTGATAGTTGTGTGCTTCCATGGTCATGTTGCTGAGACTTTCGAGTTTATTTCATCTAGCCAGTGCTCATCTATTTTCCACAGTATTTTGAAACTGCCTGGCATCAGAATTCTTGCTATTTATAGTTTTACATGCAACTTAATATTTACTTCAACCTCCAATAGGGGTGCTTATCGTAAATGTCAGCGGATTGTGTACTATGGCAAATTAATTAGTTATGTAATTATTCTCTTTTTAGGGAGGAGAGACTGTTAATACTTGTTGGATTACTTGAGCATTATGAATCCTTTGAAGTTCTTCAGCATTTTTGAATCTTTATTTCAGGACATGCAACTTTAAAGCAACAGTGTAAATAATATCCCAGATCTTAGGCATAAAGAGAATTATTTTGTTTAACTCAGGTATTAACAGTACTTTGTCTCAAATGAACATTTCAGTTGTGCTAAATTACAATGAAATTCCAGTTGTAGCATATAAGATGGGAACATTTAATTTATTGATGAATTTTATTATGGTGACTATCTGCTATGTTAACAATGATAAGACTGAAATAAAGTATCACCAGCTGTTACCAACCAGCTAAACAACAGCAATTTTTCCACTTGTGCCCTAAAATAAATTATAAAAAGAGAAGAATGAATACTGAAATAAAGAAATCCCTCTGATGTTTTTGGAGTATAGTTACTTTTATTTATTTTAACAGCACAAATATGTATGCAAACTAATGACTGCAAGAAAATGCATAACTTGTAAAAGGATGCCGTTCCATTGAAATGTGACAGACTACATTCACACAACCAACACCACAATTTAAAAAATTATCAAAAATTAGCAACAAAACCTGGGTGCTCGCAAAATTGGCACACACACAATGGATTTTCAGGTACAGGGTGCTGAAGGGGTTTTATATTTGACAACGGAGAGACCTCGCAGACAATTTTGTCACTCTTGGAGGCCCTACGAAGCAGCCAGATGTCCAGAGCTGTAGTAGAGGCAAGTTCCCTAGGATGGGAAAGATGGGACTAACTCAATGCTCTTATTTTGTACAGTGTATACTTCACTTATAGAGCTCACAAGTAAATAATGTGTGTTTCTTTGTTGTCAACACTTAGCATCTATTTGGAGATGCAGATTTTTTTCTGTCCAGTGCAATTTTACTTTAGCCCTTTCCAGCTGAGAAACAGAGGATTCGTGGTTTTGTTACCAGACTGCCAGCCCACCCTATTTGTAAAAATGCCTCAAGATCAAGAAGGATGGGAAGCTGTCAGGAAACAGCCCAAAACTGCAAAGCGAGCCTGAGCTGGAGAAAACACATCTGAAGGAGCTGTCCCCAGTGGGGATTGCTGGGGCAGGCCTAAGGCCCAGCCCAGAAGAGCACACAAGCAGGAAATCAGGGAAACAGATGCAGCTGTGAGACAGGGAGAGGGCAGGGTGTAAATCTGGTGAGCTAAGCAAACGGGCACCATTGTTCCCAAATCCAAAAAGTTCTGCTACCGGAAAGATTACAGATTGAAATTAACATCCAAGCTCTTTGGTGTCCAGAAATCACTGCACTCAGGGGTCTCATTGAGGGATGTGGAAGCACAGCTTCCCTTCTTAGAAATAATGGAGTCAGGAGGGTATTTTTGCCATTAGATTTATCTGTCAAAAAAAAAAAAATATACTTAGCATACACAGAACAACCTACAGGAGCTCCTGGCCGGGACCAGACATGTTTCCCTGGTGGATCCCCTGCCTGCAGCTTCCCGAGTTCCCTGTGAGGGTGCTGTACAACGAACATCCAGCTCAGAAACAGACTCTGCTCCCATCTGAGGACTTGTTTGATTTTAATTCAGTTCTTCTGCAGATATAGAAGAAACATGAAGATTATCTTCTAGTTGAGGCCCTGCGAGATGACACAGTTTCAATAGCAGAGCTGTAAGTTCACTGCTTGTTGGTTCTGCTTGTTCAGTCATCATTGCACAATTACATCAGCATCAAGAGAGCTATAGTAGGAAGGGAAAAAATAATTTGCACTGTCTGGTTGCATTGTGGTTTGCATATATTCAGCAAAATAGCTGTCTAGTACTGGGAATAATTAGTGAATTTAAATCACTATTTCACTTATCATTACTTCATTGGTACTCTGTTAACTTCAAGGCATCCTGAATGTCAGGCAGAGTGTAGCACTGTTCAGGAAAATGAACAAACCACAGGCAGCTCTGTTAAGCCAGTTTTTCATCTCAAGGCTATTAAAGACTTCAGAGAAGCAGCGTCCCCATTACTGAGATGAGAAATTGGATCATCAGCTGATCTGAATTATGTGATTGGACATGGTCTCTTCTTCTCATAGCAAGTCGGCATTTAGCTATAAAAAGCAAATCCTGAGAGATCTTCGAATTAACAATAAAAGCTTCAGAGTCTATAATAGCACTGTAAGTTCTTGGACTGAGTTTATCATGCAAAAAAAAAAAAGGGGCCAAGTTTATAATTTTAAGACCAAATTATATGTTCTACATTCTGGATTTTTAAATATACCTGAATAGGTTTGAGTAGTCCTGCCAATGACTATACAAGTGTTAAAGTACAGGCTCTTTTCTGGTGTCTCTGAGTTATATGGTTCTGACACAATTTAAAATGAGATATGCAAAAACCATATCACATATGTATTCAGCAGGAAGGAAGCACATAGCTCGTGTGCTATGTGCTGCTATGCTTTCTCCAAAGAGAGAAAGGATATCAGCCCATTTGAAATATAATATTTAGCAAATTGTTTGCCTTGAAAGCAAGAATTGCATAGAACTTGTTTCCAACATCTATATACATTTTCAGTCACTTCAAGACTTAGGAAATCATTCCTCTTGATTGTATGGACAGTAATTGACATCCTAAGACCAGAGGAATGTAAAAACTCATATATTTTTGACCACTTCATCAAGCATATATTTACATTTCAGTTACCATCTATTTGATCTCCTCCTAAATTACTGTCAGCTAATGAATCTGAATATAATTTAGAAAGTTCTTCAGTATAATCTCAAAAACAACAATCCCTCTGCGCATTTAATTATTTTAGAAGCCACGTGTATTGGTCTGAAGTAAATAAAAGAACTGCTATATGAATAAAATAGAAAATTTTAATTCTAGCCATAGAAATAACTGGGTCCTAAGTGAACTCTCCCTGATTATATAGTTCACCCATGGCAGATGGTATTGTCACAAAGAATTATGAGTTTTGTAGTTTGAACTCTCCTGCAAATCACTCTAGGATGGAACATAATTAGACTTCCAGCCAGCACAAGTGCCTTTACACTCAGCTCCCTCTTACAAACATGGAGATTATTGCTGGGGCCCAAGATAGGTTCAGCTGAAAGCTACTATCTCTAAGCTCATCAAAGTGATGCCATCAAGGTGCCTCACAGAAAACCAGTTTGCAAAGCATCTCTTGGAGTAAGCTCAGGAGGTTCATGCCCATTTCTTGCAGCTACAACCACATTGCACCAGCAGCACCTACACTGCTTCTAGGGTGTCTGTTCAGCCTGGTCCCAAACCTCCCCAGGGACACAAATTCCCCTACTTCATTTGGCAGGCTGTGCAGGAAGTCCACATGGAAAAAAAAAATGTTTGCAATGTCTAAACTCATTAATGTTCACACATTTCAGATGAGATTGCTTTAATTTCACTGGAATGAGCACTCAAGCAGAGTAAGTTTCAGAAAACTCATGACCAGTCTAAGATGTAAGATTGTTTAAATACATACTCTTAAGCAGGCCTGTGCTAAAGATGGATTAAAAAGCTCTGTCTTATGATGATGCTGTTCAGCAGGTCCAGTGAGCAGGAGGTTCTTGTTGAAAGATTACTTGTCCTACCTCTTCTCTACCTTGTGACAGAGCCTCTGATAGAGACATCTTGCAAACTATTGATCAAGATTTATTCTGGGCTTGTGATTTGAGAATTTTACTTTCCTCTAAGGTGTTCAACTTCTGAACATTTCCTTTCTATATTCTCCTATATAATGCAAAAAACAAGCTACTTAATAAAATATTTCAGATCTGCATGTCTTACTTTGAATGAAAGTACTGCTTAGGGAGAAAGAGGAACAGATGCTGAAGATAAAAAATCTCAATCACTCTGAGCTGAAGTCTGGCAGTTGTCATCAATATGGATCTTATGACGCTGCTTCCAAAAATGGAGAATACACATGTTAGCCAATTTTTTTCTGTACGTAACAGTAGTGTTATTCTTGCAGTAGTTTTGACTTAATATGATATTTGGTACTTTCTGACAAAGATTGTTACATAGGATGCTGTGAGCTTTCAATCTGTTGATGCATTACTTTCTGGAAGTGGGTGTATTTTAGTGGTAAGTGTAAGGGATAGACAAACAGAGGCAGAAATCTGAAAAAATCCATCTCATAATTGGGCACTACTGCATACCCAGTGGGGAGTCTTTTTGTACCCCTGAATCACAGGCATGCTCTTCCCACAAAATGTGGCACATTCTATAAATGTGCTTAAAGGTTGTTAAAATGTGCCACTGTTGTTTAACCTCAACCAGCAACTAAGCATCACACTGCCACTTATTCACACCCCAACGAGCAGCATCAGGGAGAGGATCAGTAGAGTAAAAGTAGAAAACATCTTGTGGGTTGAGATGAAGACAGTTTAATAGGTAAAGCAAAAGCCTCGCACACAAGCACAGAAAAACAAGGAATTAATTTATATCTTCCCACATGCAGGCAGGTGTTCAACCACCTCCAGGATAGCAGAGCTCCATCACATATAATGGTGACTTGGGAAGACAAATGCCATCACTCCCAATATCTCTCTTCCCTTCCTTCTTCCCCCATCTCTATATGCTGAGCATGGTGCCATATGGTTTGGAATATCCCTGTGGTCCATTAGGATCCGTTGTTCTGGCTGTGCCCACTCTCAGCTCCTTGTGCACCCCCAGTCTCCTTGCTGGTGGGATGGGGTGAGGAGCAGAAAAGGCCTTGGCTCTGTGTAAGCCCTGCTCAGCAATAACAAAAGCATCCTTGTGTTATCAGTACTGTTTCCAGCACAAATCTAAAACAGCCCCCTACCAGCTACTGTGAAGAAAATTAACTCTATCTCGGCCAAAACCAGCTGAATCTCTTTATAACTGTCCTGGAATAAAATGTATAGTCCTTGTTCAACAACACACTTGGGGACACAAGTAGTTAATCACCAAACATCCACAAGGAATCAAAATCCTGGTATTGCCAGGCTTTGAAGGTTATGTTGCTGAGCCAAATTAACAATCTGAGTTGTGCAGCACATAAACGTGCTCTTGCTTTAGAGCGCTGTGACCAGAGCTGCAGGTCACTTCAGTGCTCAGGGACATTGGCTTGTGTGGGGGCTTGCAGGATCACATAATGGGATTTTCATAGCCCTCTTAACCCGAAGGTAATACCCACCAAACAAAAAGGAATAGAGAATGAATGGTTTTTGGGAAAGCAAATCAGTGTCAGATTGATTTCCCTGTGCACCCTGCCAGCTTCCTACAGAAGTCTACATTACATTTCTGGCTTTCTGGAAGCTAACAGGAACAATTCAACAGGAATGGGAGATTGTTCTCAAACTAATTCCACAAGGCACAATCTCCCAGAGACAGCACAATGTACTTATCTTTGAAACTCAAAAACTAGAGAAGGGAACAGTTTTATTTTATGTCTGGGGGGAAATATGAGGAATTAGGGGGAAATCCAGTAGTACCTACCTTCTCAAGGTCTGGTCAGCTGTCCACAACACCATACCCCAAGCAGCTGAGACCAAGTGAGGTGTCAGTTCTCCTTCCACAGACACAAAGGAGAAGACAGAGTTAGGGTTAGGGTTAGGGTTAGGGTTAGGGTTAGGGTTAGGGTTTAGGGTTAGGGTTAGGTTTAGGGTTAGGGTTAGGGTTTAGGACTTAGGGTTAGAGTTAGGGTTAGGGTAGGGGTTAGGGGAGAGGGTTAGGGTTAGGGTTAGGTTTAGGGTTTAGGGTTCGGGTTAGGGCTAAGGTTAGCATTAGGGTTAGGGTTAGGGTTAGTGTTAGGGCTAGGGTTAGGTTTAGGGTTAGGGGTTAGGGTTAGGGTTAGGGTTAGGGTTAGGGTTAGGGTTAGGGTTAGGGTTAGGGTTAGGGTTAGGGCTAGGGTTAGGTTTAGGGTTAGGACTAGGACATATTCTCTGGATGCATATTTGTACTTAAATATATCTATAATCTCTCTAAATTGTCCATCCACAATGAAATATTAGCCATGGCTTTCTCCTGACTGCAGAGGTTGAAAAAACTACAGCATTTATAATCCTAGAATCATAAAATCACAAAACATGCTGAGTTCGAAGGATCCATTCAGGATCATTGAGTCCAGTTCCTGGCCACACTCAGGACACCTCAAGAGTCACACCATGTGCCTGAGAGCATTGTCCAAACACTTCTTGAACTCTGTCAGGTTTAGCGCTTGTCCACTTTCCTGAGGAGCCTGTTCCAGGGCCCAAACACTCCCTGGTGAAGAACCTTTTCCTGATACCTAATCCAATCCTCCCCAGCTCAGCTTCATGCCCTTTCCTTAAGCCCTGTCACTGGTAACAATAGAGAAGAGATTGGTACTTGAGGATACAAATCCTCATCTTTAATTACTATTGTAGACACATTTTTCTGGAGTTAAATATTAACTTCTAGGAGAAGTTTGTAGCAGAACAGCTTGTTGTTGGGAGCTACCTGGCGATGGCTGGAGAAGTCCAGCTGTCAAACCCCACATCAGTCTTTCAGGTTCTGGTCTCCTGCTTTCTTTTTACACTACTATATGTCAACCATCCAGCTGTCAGATCTCATTTTCCTATTACAAGTCATGGGGTATTTCATATTCACAGCAATTTCATTCATATCTGCTAGAACCAGACAGTGAGACTTAACTCCTGAAGCCTCTCAACTGCATTTTATTTAAAAGAAAAGAAGAAAAAAAAAAGTGTTGCTCTCCTCTGGTTACAATGATACTATGGTATTTTTAAGCTGAAAATCCAGAAAGAAAAAGAAATGCAGGACTGTAGTCTGTTCCAAAATATCATCATTTAAATGTTCTGATTCATGCATTTTGAATGTCTAGGGCTGGCAACTCTATAATGTAACTACAGACTTTTAGCTCACAAGCTCTACATCTAAAAGGAAATTAATTTAATCAGCTTAAGGAACACTTAATATGTTTCTTTAAAAATGTGGAATGTCTCGGTTCTTATTTTGCTGTTAGACCAACTCTGACATAAAAAACAAGGAGGATACCCTGAGTTCAGCTTTTGCTTCTTTCTGCATTATGCTCATGTCTCATAACTTCTTACCAATAATTAAAATGCCAAATACTGTATTTATTTCTTTATCCCATTGGTTTATTGATTTTGATGCTGAAGTAGAACTTCTATGGATGTCAGTAAGACCAGCAAAAAAAACAAAATGGTTTTACAGCTGAGCTCAAGTGTTTAAATTCTCCCTTTTCCTTTTTTTTTTCTTTTAAAGAGGGATGCAATCTGCCTTTAGAAAGATTATGATCCAGTTCAGACACTAAAACCACTACTTCTTTATCCCAAAAAGAGACATTTTTTTCCTGTAACACAATTTCCCCAAGCATTGAAGTAAATTTGTATTTAATCTGGAGATTTCAGAGTCAATATGCTTACAAAATCAGATTTCTAATAACATTTCAAAGGACTTTATTTTGGTTTTCTCTCTTCAGAGCTTGTGAGCTTCAGAATGCACAAATGTCCTGCACTTTATTTGCACCCCCAGGACTATAAAACAGAGTTCTGCAGCTTAGCAATAATAGTAATGAAAACAAGCCTGTCTCTCAATAGTGCTTCCAAGACCCTTAACAATCTGTGTATCTCTTGCATCACCACTGAGTCCTGAGCTGACACTCTGCAAGATCCCAGCAGCTTCCTGAAAATCTCTTTCTAGTAGAGTATGCAAGTTTGATGCATGGATATAATCGAACTTCCTTTTCCCCATGTGCATGTTTTGTCCTTGTCAGCACTGAATATCATCTGCCTTTCTTGACATGTACTGTGAGGTCTGGAGATCTCACTGTGGCTCTGCATAATCAATTCTTCTAGAATATTCTGGATAGTTTTTTTATCTTTTGCAAAAATTTTCTGCTATTCTCTCCATTTTCCTGTAAATGTAAGAGTATATTAAGATCCTAGTGATGTTCCACTGGTTAGTAGCCTTCACTGTTTTAACTGGTTGTGTACATAATCTCTGCCTCCCAATTCTCACAAATTCCTTAAAAATAAACTGCTAAAACTGTGGTGCTCTCTTTGGTCTGCCTGTCAATTTCCCAAATCCATGGTAACTGGTATATTGGGTTTCCATGGCAAGGTTTTGGTGGGGGGTTGGGGGGAACCACAGGGATGGCTGCTGTGAAAAGCTGCCAGAAGCCTTCCCAATATCTGACGGAGCCAAGGCCAGCTGGTTCCAGGACAGATCTGCTGCCAGCCAAGCCTGAGCCCACCAGCAACTGTGTTAGCACCACTGGGGTACAGATGGAAGGTGAGGAAAAAGCTCTTGCACAGAAGCAGTTGCAGCAAGAGAAGAGAGGAGTGAGAACATGTGAGAGGAGCAGTAGGTCTGCAGACACCAAGGTCAGTGCAGAAGGAGGGGCAGGAGGCGCTCCAGGCAGCACAGCTGAGATTCCTCTGCAGCCCGTGGTACAGCCCATGGTGAAGCAGCTCTGCATCTGCAGCCCATAGAGAACCACAGAGATCCTCCTGCAGCTCATGAAAGATTCATCAGTGGAGCAGGTGCATGCCTGAGAGGAGGCTGTGACCCTATGGGAAGCCCACTCTGGAGCAGGCTCCTGGCAGGACCTGTGGCCCCGAGAAGAGAGCAGCCCACTCTGAAATAGTTTTGCTAGTGGGACTTGTCACCACATGGGAAGGACTCATGCTGCAGGAACTGGTGGAAGACTGTCTCTTTTGGGAGGAACCCCACATTGTGGCAGAGGGAGAGTATGAGGAGTCCTTAAGGAGAGGCAGAGACAACGTGGGATGAGTTATGTCTGTAACCTCCATTCCCCATTCCCCTGCAACACTGGGGGAGAGACTGTAGAGGTTTTGTAAGAAAAGTGAAACCTGTGAAGAAGGGTCAAGGTGTTTTAAGATTTGGTTTTATTTCTCAGTTTCCTACTCTGATTTCATTGGTAATAAATTAAATTAATTTCCACATGTTGAGTGTTTTGCCCATTTCAGTGTTTGGTGAGTGATCTCTCCCTGTCCTGTTCATTTTCTCTCCCCTGCCCTGCTGAGGAGGGGAGTGAAAGAGTGGCTGTGGTGGGCACATGCTGTCCAGCCATGGTCAACCTATTACTACTGGTGAAATTTTGAAACTGAGAAGAGCATAAGGTCAGGAAGCAGATGGGGGTGATGCTCAAAATGTCAGGATTTTTCCTGTTCACAGAAAAATACTTTTCTTATCTGTCTCACTTATGTGCATGATATTATCACCAAAATACAGAGTTCACAAAGAGACTTGAGAGAGCTCTCCCTGTATTTATGGCAAGATTTAAAGAGAAAAATGTTGGAATTTCCTTTATAACAGGGCTCATAACATTACCAAGCCCAAGATCTCACTGAGCTTATGTGGGTTTTTTAACTTGCTGTCCACAGAGAGCTGAAACACTGTTGCCAAGGGGTCTGAAAAGTTTCTTTTCAGTAGTGTTTACTCTGTGGAGCCTGAATGACAACACTGGGAAATTTCAAGGGGATACAAACCTAAATGCTAGAGACCTATGTGTGGGCCCTCATACAGAATAAATCAGAAGACAGGTAGAATAAAGGCCTAGGGTTTCTATTCACCCTTAGAAATAATTAGAGTTAGCACTGAGCAGACAGGTCGAATGTAGATAAGGAGAAACCTGTGGGCTTCATTTTGCTGAAGACTTGGCTCCGGAGTCGCACTGCTCAAGCTGTCAGAAGCAGCACCAGAGACAAGTGAACCCACATGAGGGATAGAGCTCTGCAGCTACTGGCAGAAGCTCAGAAGGTCAGTGACAGAACTCAGGAGAACAATCTCCCTCTCACTGCTTTCCCAGTCCTGGGTTTTCCTGTAATCTGGGAGTCTCGTTTTTCAAGGCAGCATGAAGGAACCCAGCAGACAGGAACTCAGGAGGCATCAGTCTTGGAATAACCCATTGCTGAGCTTCAACTGCTGCCTGAAACCTTTGCTGGGGACTTACCTGGCCTGTCAACCACAGAGCAAACCAAGCAATGAAGAAAAACTACTCTAAGGAAGAAAGCAGAGATGTAGAGGAGGACTAAGAATTTTTTTTTTTTTTTTTTGTCTGAGGTAAGACAGCTATTCTTTGCCAACTGTTCTTTCCAACCCATGAAAAATATAAAGTGACATGTAAGATGCAAAGAATTTCTTAAGTTACATTTTGAGAAAGTACACTTCATTTATGCTGTGTCAGTTGGAATTGGAGTCTAGTCCCTCTCTTGAGCTGTGAAAGCAAGAAAACCCAACCCCTAATTACTACATGCTGCCTCTGCGACAAGAAATACCATGTGTTTTTAAAAAAATATAATTGATGGTTTTGTCATCCATGTAACTTAAGACTTCATCCAGTCGATGAATCAATTGCTCAATTACATTGTCTCTTGACTTCCCAAGCCTGTCAGTTGAGCAAAAACATGCTTTGCTTCTCCCCTGTTCACAGTAAGGGCTAACATATATTTTTGTTTCAGTATGAGGACATTTCTAATGCCTCGAGATATGTGTTGTAGGAAGAAGGCTATGCTTTGCAGTTCACTTGCTCCAGTGCAATTTGATTCCATCATATGAATCAGAGAACTGGAAATCATTGATGAAATTAACATTCTAATAAGCACATTTCTGTGTGAAAAAACAAGCCAATGCTCTCTAGTTAGGTTTAGAATATGGAGAAAATGTGTTTCTGAGAATGTAACACTATAGATTTGAGAGAAAAACCTAGATTTAAGCAAAAATGCTTTAGAAGAAAAATTAACCTTTCACTCACTTCTGAACATTACCACTATTTTACAAAGTAAACACTGTTAAATTACAGTCCCAGTATCCAAAGATTTGGCTCATGGCCCACTGTAAAGAACCCAGCCCCAAGCCTGACCTGTGTGACATGAGACAGGCACAGAGCAGGCAGGAAAGCTGTGACCAGGGAATGTGAGGCCAGAGCAGGTTCCAGGCACCGCTGTGTGCAGGAGTCCTATCCCCCTACCCCTCCCCTCCAGCCCTGGCAGGACGAGTGCCCGGCATCCATGTCCACCAGGCCGCTGGCTTGACCTCCTCAAAAGAGCTGGCTGACCAGTGGGTCCCCAAAATTTGATGCCCCTTGTTCACATGGGCTGACACCAGACTGAGTAGGTACACAGAGAACACTTTGGGGTCAAGAGCCTTGCCTCCTTCACCCCATTCTTTCAGCAGAGAATCAAACAGCCATTTGTCTTTATGGCAGGATATTTCCACAGGAAGAGCTCATTGATGAGGACAAGAAGGAAGAGCTCAGCTGGTGTACACGTGCCTATTAATGCCAGCCCAGGATCTGGCTTGGAGCATGTCGTCCTCATATTTTCTATCAGTCAGGAAAGAGGAGCTTTTTGTCCTCATCACCTCCCAGCACGAGAGAAGTATTTATAATATTTAAACCAGTGCTGGTGTCCTGCTCTTGACACTGGGGATGCCAAGAGCAGGAGGAACACTCCTCAGGGCAGTACAGCTTGGATAAAGTCGTGCTCACCCTATGCCAGAGTGGCAGAGATTCTTAACTATCTTTTGGAATTGCTGTTTGTAAACAACTGAAGGGAGATCCTAAATGATTTCTTAAGGGTACAAGGTACAACAGAAGCCAGTGCCTTATATAGAATAAACAAAGCACTGCACATTTTCTCTCCTCCTTCTGCATGCATGGATCACACTCCATGCAAATTAGAAATAAAGGGAGAACAAAGAATACATTCAATTTCAAGTTTTGTGCATCAAAGTAACTCTATTTTAAGTTTTTTCCAAATATCAAAAGATGCCCATATGGCACAAAAACAACCTAAAAATGGTACAGAAAAAAGAATCATATCCAATGCAGCAAAATAATGATAGCAGTTGAGAAACTAACAGATGTCTATAGCTCAGAATTTTGAAATTTGTTGCTCTGTCACAGTGACATTTGCAGTATGGTAACAATAATTCTATAATTTGATCAACTTGAATTGCTTTTATTTTTAGCATTTGAATTGTATAAAATCTTACTAAAACAGTTTTGAGACATACCTGCTAAATACTTTTTTAACAAGTTCCAAATTACGTATCTTTAAAAAAAAGCACCAAAGAACCCAGTATATGTGATTCAAAAACACATGGTGAAAGTTTTCTAGGAAGAAAATATAGGAAGCCAGTGATTCATCATGGAGATAATGAGTCTGCCATAACTGCAGTACCATGGCAGCATTGCCAGATCTTCTCTGTATCTGAAGATATCTGAATTTTGGGCTCTCTCTCTTTTTTTTTTTCTCCTAAGACACAAACTTTTCCACTGACAATTTCAGATACACATTTCTGAATAGCACTACTTGTCTCTGCAGCCATTTACCAGAGAAAGGTTATAAAAACACTTACATAAAATAGGTGTTGCTATTCTTGTGTTATAAACAATGAACTAATCAGCTATACATACCTTTCTCTAGCCAAAACCCTTTAATCTACAATCTTTTTTTTTTTATTATTATTTATAAAGTCCCACTTTCAGTGTGGTCATTAGCATAGTAAGTCATTTTAAACCAAAGCCAAGCATTAGTTAGACCTGTTCAGTAATTGTAATTGGTGAATTATTTTTCTAAGATATCTAAAGTCATTTTTATATATACAAATCATTCTAAGCTAGGCTATTCCATCTGTACATTTGTCTCCTAGACTAGCCATCCTCAAATCACTTATTATTATTCCATTTTTCTGTCACTTCAGGCTTTCCAAATCATCAACTCAGCTTCTGTTGCAGAGATTAAGGCCTGTGGGCTTTGGGGTTGCTCACTTCATGCAAAACAACAGAGACTTCTGAACAGCAAAGGTAGTCAGAACATGACAAAAGATGTAAGTCATCATTAGGCACTGAACTTACATTTTGCTATATCCATGCAGATCTGTTTCCAAAAGCACTGAGTACCTCCCTCTTTCAGCAATTTTACTGACACTTGTGAAAAACTCTGTTTAAAACTAGACTATTTTTTTGAAGGAATTGTGGATATGAAGAGATGCTGGTTTGATTTATTGGAGAGTTGATGCTGGTTTTGTATAACATTTTCCAAACAGCCATCATTTTGGCTGCAGATTTAATTTATATTGGCTTTTTATTTGCATTCAAATAAATGCATTTAGATTACTAAATTCAAACTCCTTGATTTAAGAGCCATTTCAGCATGGTCTGAACTCCCAGACCCCTTCATTCACAGGTGCATCCTTGAGCAGAAGTAGTGGCAAATACAAAAGCAGCAGCAACCCAAGTTCCCTGGCAGAGCAGTGGCACAAGGACACAGGGTTTCATATCTCACTCTTCTCCAGTGTTCCTTTTCACAGGCTGAACCAATTGCTGCCAAGCCCCAGGCAGTGTCAAACACCCCAGCTACAGCCAGGACATCGCATTTTCCATCCAGCCCCTAAATCTGACCCAGCAATAACCTGGTCTACCCACTTACCTTTCCCCATCTGCCTGCTTTCTGCATAATGGGAAAGTGTTTGAACCCAAATTCCCCTTTTTGCACAAGGACTTGATGCCCATTATGCTGGGACTTTAATTGGTGGTGGGTTTCCCATACAGGCTTCATAAAAGTTTTCTCTAGGTACCTGTATGTTTATTACCAATTTGTTACAGCAACACAAAAGAGACCTTTCAGTACCCTATAGTTTTCCCACTCTGATGAAAAAAACCACGCTGCGTACCATGTTTTTATTTACTGTTCTTATTCATAATTATTCCTGTAAAGCTTTATTAAAAGGAGGATAAAACATTCTCTGGTGTTTCCTCCTCTTCTTCCTTAAGCTCACACATCCCTTTTTTCTCTAAGTTATGCTGGCAGGCTCATTAAAGGTCAGCTTTGCACTGCCATCAAAGCATCCTGATGCAGAAGGGAACCTGAGGTCACTCTCGCCTCCAAGAAGCGCCGCCAGCTTCCTGACCACTCACAGCAGGAATGGCATCACCCACAGTGACATATTATTGTTATTATCATCCTCTTACCACCATCATTTGCAGATTAAACTGTGAGCCTGGCCAGGGCTCTCTGTGTGTAAAGCCTGGCTGCTTTATTGCTTGTGCTCAAGTCCGGCTGATCCTGCTTCCCACTACCTCCACACCTCCTCCAGTTCTGTGGGTTCTCGTGGTGCCAGAGCAAGGATCCCCCTCTCTGGGACTGGGTAATCACATCTGACATCTGACAACAGAAGAAGAAGGAGTGGGCAGGGTAGGAAGCAAAGGGAAAGCTCTGTCTTCTCTTCCCAGCTGGCAATCTCAGGCATTCAAAACAAAGCAGGACAAAGAGCCTGAAAAGTGTGGGCAGCATCTGATGAAGAGGTTGTTAATTCAGAAGAAGGTTATACAATTGGTTATGGTCTGCTTATGGAATTATAGGTTCTTTTTGAGAAACAGTATAAAGAGAGAGAAAAATGTGTCAAGAAGGGAAGCTGATATCAAGAGGAAAAGCTGGGAAAATACGGCAGTGGGTGATAAATAAATAACCACCTTTAAAAATACAATGCATGCAACAAGAGGGAAGTTTTCCCTATTTCAGACCCTTCTAGCAAGCAGTGCCACTTAAAGCTCCCTGTATCTCCTAATACACATCTCTTCTGTCTACACATTTCTTATTTAACTTCCTTAATTTCAAAAAGAAAAAAAAATTGAAAACATTATTTTCACCCCTGATTTATGCCTTTGAAATACGCCAGAACTCTATCACAGAATTTTTCTACACTCATTAGTGCCAGCACACATTTTCTCTTCCACAGAGGGAATACTAAGAGCTCCTCCTGACCCAGGCTGCTTTCCACAGGCTCCCATGAAACAACAGGAGGCGAAGGGCCTCCAGGCGCTGCCATCCCCTTGCAAGGACTATCAGTTTGCATTAGTCACAACAAACCTCCTCCCATCACCCAGCTTTCTCAGGGTCCTTTGCTTGGGAACAGTTGCTGGGCTGAGGCTGCTCTGCTGTTATCTTTTTAGGTTGCCAACAAAGGAAATTACAGGTGACTGACAGGCAGTACCACACTCCGTAGGGTTTGGGGTTTTTCTTGTAAGAGATTGTTTGTCCTATGGAACAGCAGCCATCAAGCTTTAACTCACAAATCCCAGACACATGGAGGGTAATTTCTAAATCTGAAAGGCAGGCATAAAAGCTTCATTATGAGAAGTTTAATTTCCTGACCTTGAAAGTTATTTTTTAAGAGTCTGCAGGGAGTAGAGCTTAAAACCTCATGTCTGATACTTTAAAACTGACATTTTAAAAAACTGTGGGTGTTGGGTTGGTTTGGGCTTTTTTCTGGCATAAAAAAAAAGAGTAGAGGAAAGAGTAGTAAGGAAAAGAACCATACATATTTTCTAAGAGGTGCCTCTTCCAAAGGTAAATTTTGCTGCTTATATTTTCAAAAGCACACATTTGGACCATTTTGAGATCTTCCCAGAGCACAGAGCTTCTAGAGCTGGTTCCTGAGAACATCATCTTTGCCCACATTCTCAGGCCTGTGCTTCCTATTTAGTTTACTTCAAAGCCTGTTATTTCCAAGAGCAAAATTCTTTTGCTGGGGTCGATGCAGTCCCACTGAGAGGGCTGGTTATATGTCAGCACATTAGTTAACACCCATTCCTGAAAATTCTAACTTAGACCAGATACTAACATTTGTTCTTGATTGTATTTAAATTTAGAATAAGAAAACTGTGCTATGTTGTAAATCAGGATTTATTATGTCGCTTATCCTTACCAGTAAAACCAAAATGTATTCCTAACAATGATTTAAGAAAAAGTACACTGACAAGAAAGAAAAATGTGAGGTTTGTTTAAGGTGTGATTTTTTGGCTTTTAACCAAAGAATGAGCTCTAGGAAGATGACATCTCCTTCTCCAAGACAGTGGTGGTGTTTCAGACTATTCTGTGAGATGATCACCTTACCAACTCAAAGTGTTTATATTTGTGTATATGTGTCAAAGGAAATACCCTAAAATCCATATATAGTGTATCCTCATATTAATTCAAAGCACTTATAATTTTGCATCTTGCCATGGAGAGAGGAAACCTAGACAACTACATTAATGATAGCAAGGAAAACACAAAGAGCAGGAAAAAACACAACAGAGACCCCACAAACAGCATGGGGCAAAGAGGAGGGTAAGGGATGGGAAAGAAGGGGTTAAACATGCCAAATTCATAGTGATTTCTGTTGCGTAGAATCACAGAATGGTTTGGGTTGGAATGGACCTTAAAGTTCTTCCAGTTCCAACCCCCCTGCCATGGGCAGGGACACCTTTCACTAGATCTGATTGCTCAGAGCCCCCTCCAATGTGGCCTTGAACACTCCCAGAGATGGGGCATCCATAACTCCTCTGGGAAACCTTTTCAACTGCTTCACCAACCTCACAGTACAGAATCTCCTGCTACAATCTATGCTGTTCTCCTTTGTTCTGTCACCACACTGCCTGATGTGATTACCTCCACATATTTCCTGTAGGCCCTCTGTAAGTAATGGAAGGCTGCCACAGGACTGCCCTGGAATATATATTTATAAAGTACATATTTTTATATATATATAATATATAAAGTGTTTATTTACTTTATAACATACTTTATAAAATAACTATTTTATAAAATAAGTACCTTCACATAGCTAGCCAAGTCAGGAGAAGGCGCTGAGAAAAAGGAGGAGGAAGCACATTATAAACCAGTCTAGGCTCCATTTCACAATATTTTCAGCTTCAAGCAAGTAAGGCCAACCTACAGATAGCACAGGAGGGCAAAATCTGATCAATAGAGCCTTGGCAGCATCACCACCAGCAGCTGTGGTTAACATTTGTTCCTGTGCCTTCCTGAGTGGTTATTTCAATTTGCAGCAGCAGTGATCAAGCTGTTTTGATTTGCAAGGTGCCCCTATGTGCCCAGTGGTTTGGTTATGGTTTCCAGTCTCACAGACTCACACCAGTCTCACTTCTGGCAGTTGCCTTTGGCTGACCTCTTGGAGGGACCCCAGCCATGGACCACAGGCTGAGGCCTGGGTAAGTCTCCAGACACCGAGAAGGACAGGATGGGCATCTGCTAAGGAGTAGCAAAACCACATTAATTCCCACATAATGTGGCTAAATTACTCATTACTAGCATGCAAATAGGCATGTTTCCTGCATTGATTTTAGTGGAAGAAGACCTAAATTCCTACAGCACTAACATTTCTAACTAACTGTGATTTTACCCAGTAATGATATCTGTTCCCTAAAATCCTTGTCCAAACAAAGGGACTGCCAGGACAAGAATGTGTCTGTTGGCCATCTCTCTCCACACAATTAATGAACCATTACTGTCTATATGACTCATGGTGCAGAAGGATCACATGAGCTGGGATTGATATGATCTATTTTGCCCTATTTCCTACTTCTGTCATGTTACGTTATTCTTGCTGTATTACCTTTATTTACACTTTAAGGATGATAAATTAAATTAATCAAGGCACTACAGTGACAACTCCTGAGGAAATGCAGGCTGTTTTTATGTGAGTGGATGGTTTAACTGCTGGCTTAAATGTCATCCAAACCCTCCATATTTTATTCACTGAATAGGGAATGTAAGAATATGGTGTAAGGAAAATCACTGATATGGTGAGACCATAATGTGTAAAGTTGTCTGCCACTTCCTTGTCCTCCTCCACCTGAAAGGCACTCATTTTTTCATTGTCTGGGCTGGGTGGAAACTCCCCTCCCAACAGGCGTAGAGCCCAGAACAGCCCAGTCCTGCCCCAGAGCTTCAGCTCCTGGTCAGTAACAGAAACAATACACTTGCCCTCACAGCCCATCAAGAAATATAGTCCTATTTACTTTGTACAAAAATAACTTCTTTTCAATATCTATAGGTGAACAAAGCAGCTGCCTGCAGAGGCATAGCCAGAAGACTTTGAGGCACTCATCTAGAGCTTGCAGTAGGAGCTTTGTACCGCCTGTGCTCTGGGGCACGACGATATCCAGCCTTGCTTTTGAAATCCCTCACCC
This sequence comes from Vidua chalybeata, assembly GCF_026979565.1. Lineage (NCBI taxonomy): Eukaryota > Metazoa > Chordata > Aves > Passeriformes > Viduidae > Vidua > Vidua chalybeata. The sequence goes on along the minus strand of NC_071530.1, from coordinate 121,613,490 downwards.
AAACCTCCACGTGCTCTGGGAGCTGAAGTGTCCTAATACTGACAGTGGGGAAAACTGTGAGCTTGCACTTTGGAAGCTCATCTTACTGACACTTTATCCCCTCTTTAAAGCCAAGGGGGATGAATTTGCTGTGCTCCTCATGAACATTCTCTTCCACCATCTCCTCCAGCTGCAGAGTTGTTACCAGCCTTTCTTTTCTGTTACATTACCATTACATTCTTTCTGTTCCAAGAAAACTGGACAAACTGGCCAAAACTGGGTTTTTTTTCTGTGCCTTGACTAAGTCTATGAAGTCTAAGTTGTGGAAGTCTAAGACCTCGCTGAATCATATTGCTTAGTTCTTCAGCATGAAGATTTCTCTACCTGTAGCTCAGTAACAATGATAGAAATGATCTGCTGTCAGTCTTACAAGTTAATACAAAAGCAATTGCTTGTCTTCCTTGCAAAGCCATTTCTCTAAGATCCAGGCCTTCCACATGTTTATCAGGTTCATTTTTAACTCCTGTCAGCCACCTGAAAGGCCTGGACCTTAGAGAAATGGCTTTGCATTAAGACACCTAAACAGCTTTTTTTCTGAGTGTGAAAATTTTCACTCAGCCAAGCAGGCCAAACTGCAGCAAAGAGGACTTTGGTGTCTGAGTCTTTTCTGCATGTTCATCAACTTTCCCTTCTGTGCAGTGCCTGGTTCTGAGACCCCTCTCTGTGACAGAGCCCACACACCCAGCACCCATCTCCCCCCAGCAAAGCCAGTCTTCAGGACACATCAGAGGCCGTGGAACATCCAGGGTACAGAGGATCCTCTATTCCAACTTCTCCACAGATCCTCAGAAAGGGGCCCTGGCAGCCTGCCGGCATTCAGTTCTGCACTGCTGCTCTTTCATTCACAAAGCGCCACTCACTGCAGTGTGGCTTCTCCTAATCACTGCTAATAACTAGCTTTCCAAAACATGTATGTGCAAAATACTGTGAGATTGTGAAGGCTGTTTTACACTGGTTCTGTCTTCAATTGGCCAGATTGAATTTAACCTTAAGGAGAAGGAGACTCAAGTAATCAAGGCCTGCTAGACAACTACCACTTCTGTGTAAGTTCTCACATGAGTCTTGTGTGACTCGCTGTGGTCCAGGTGAGTCCAGGTGGGTCCACAGGGATGTGTAAGTGTGAAAGGTGTGGACAGGCTGAGATGTCAGTCCTGGGATAACAGATGGCCTGCTCAGGTAGAGAGGGCATCTCAGTAAGACCATCATTTATTTTAGAAAGGGAAATTAGTATTAGACACAATTAAAGAACTACGGGAGGTAGGACCACATCATATCAAGTGGCAAAAAGCTTGTTAAAATATGCTGACCTCTCTAGCTCAGCCCATTTTGTCAGGGCTGGACAGTGCATTTTCTATCCCATTGTGGTTCACACACAACAAACCCTGCCCTTGAGATATCCTATCCCCAAATCAATAACCACTGGCACCAACTTGCTCTGGCTTCTCCAAAGCTGCTTTGCAGGAATGCATCCCTGCATATTGCTGCCTTCATTACTTTCTCCCACCACATAGATCTGCACTGCCTTAATTACTTTCATCTGTGGCCTGATATTAAGGGAGGCGTAAGAGGCCACCAACTTCCCTGGGCTTGGCAGCACCAGAGGGATCAGGACATTCACCCTCTCAAGGTATCAAGGTCTCAGGCATCTGATGAAGTCACAGAAATGAAAGAGTGAGTTTGTTTTTCAGGAAGCTTTTCAAAAGCTCTCCTTTCTCTGTTATGCATCAAAATCTCTTTTTCCTCTTTCTTTTCCTATCAGAGATAAACATTGCATCTCCTTTGAGTCACTTTTTGCTATTGCTCTGATTGCCCACTTCTGGCTTATACTACTGGTATTCCTCAAACAAAAAACATGTCAAGGCTTTCCTAATTCACTTGGAACTGCATTTAAGCCCTTATTCTTCTATACACTGGAGATATTTTTCAAGCAAAAGCCTAGCACTAAGTACCTTGAGTCTGTGATGCAACAGTTTGATAAATATAAATCTTAAATATCATTATTTTTTCCCCAGGAAAAAGACAATAATTTATAAGACTATGTTTAGTCTTTTTTAAGCTATTTTTTTTTTTAATTTTGGTTGTTTCCCTGAATGTTCCGATCATTATGGGTTTTATCCTTACTGAAATAACATTTTCACTTTTGGATTTTTTCCATAGCATTTTATTTATATATTTATAGTTTTGTATTTATACAAATGTATTTATGTTATTGTTCATGTGCTCATTTTATACTCATATTTTTCATATATGCTTAAGTTCTTTGTTAACTTGAGATCAAAAAGGAAGAGCTTTCTTGTTTTGGTTATGAAGACTAAGAAAAATCTCTTCCTGAATTATTATATTTTTTCCATGTCTTGCAGAAATTTTGCAATAGTTCAAAGATTTTGTTTCCTGATTATAATTTTTTGTGTGTTTTAAAAGATTTTAAAATATTATTTTAGGAATTTTAGGAATTACAAGACCAACTCTGAAATAGTGAAGAACAGTGATAATTGAAATTATAATTAAATTGCTTCCAATACACAGAATCAATTTTAACACCTTTAAATTAAAAAAAAAAACCTCTTTCTAAAGTCAAAGATGTAGTGGTATAATCTTTCCTCATTCTGAAAATACATCACTTTCAGCTAGAAATCGCCTATAAACATATTCCTGGAAGAATTTTAATGTTGTCCCTGTCTTTTCTGTGTGATTTATTGCAGTTTATACACTACAAGATGAACATATACCCAGAGAGTTGTATTTTGAATTATCTGCAGGCCAGTTACTCTGTGGGCTTACATTCTCAGAGACTTAGATCAAATTCTGCTTTACCATTGGATTTGCTTCTCTGGTTGAGCTGTGTGTCAGGTTTAATAATCCTATTAATAAAGGATTAAGGAGCTAAGGATTAAAGGCATTAGGTGTGTTCAAAAAACAAACAAAAAATTCCTTAGAAATAAGAAAAGTTAAATAATTTCAAAGACCAGAAAAGCCAATTTATTTCTCTAGATTTGAAGGCAGTCACCGACTCCATATGGTATCAAAATTTCTGAGACTTTTCAATCCTGTCTAAAAATACACCGTGCAAATGCTCATTTGTACAATACTGATGCAAGGACAGATGGAAATTGCGGTCCCAGTCCCACCCTTCCCTCTGCAGGGTGTAGGAAATGCTTACATTTCACTCCTGAGGTTGCTTGGATTACATGCCAATGGGTAAGGCACAGTATGCAGATGAGGAAGAGAGTTCTGTTCCAGAACACCCAAATCAGGAGCATCCCCCTAAGCCTGGCAGGGGGCACAGAGACCTCTCGAGGCTCTCACCAGGCAGGCTGAGGGCTGGCACATGAGCATATGAGCACACGCCAGCACTCCCTGCCCACCCAGAAGGAACCGTTCCTTCTGCCCCCAGGAAGTGTCCTCAGCTGGGCCAGAGGGGGAAGCTCTGGGACTGCAGAACTGCTTATTTTTTCCTTCAAGCCTGGGTACAGCCACCCTCTGAGCTTTGCACACCTGGATGTCAGGAGGTTCTTCAAGCCAACCAAGGTCCCTCATGTTTTTTTCACTTATACAGGGGTGATTCCTTCTGACTTGACTGAGCTCTCAGGCTTTGGCTGTGTTACATGAAGCTTCAATATTTTGGACTGATGTTTCAAAACCAGTCACTGTATAGTCCTGCACAAAATAAACTCCTGTTGAAGGTGTCTATATATGACAGTTAATCACAACTAAAGGCATTCTTCCTTTGCTTGTTCACTATATACAACAGTAGAAAGGATCTGTTTAGTCCCAGGATATCACGGACAACCACATCAGCTGAGGGATTTCCATGCAAGCATTCATATTTCAATTTGGAATGTTTGGAATACATTTACATTACAGAACCTGATTTCTCCAACATATAGGAGTGTGGAGAAAATACTGAAAAACAAAATTCACCAAGAAGGAATGCAAGCATTGGTTATAGTTCACCAGAAACAGACTGCACACCTTAGGAGCCAACATTGAGGGAACTCGACGTACTGCCCTGAGAGAGACACAGAACAAAGGATGGGGTGGCACAGAGGCGTTGTGTTCATGCTCTGTTTAAAACAATGCAGCTAACAGGAACTGAGCCAAAGAAATAACCCAAATGGTGACTGAAAGCTGAACTTTGTTCCATTGACTCAAAAACACATATTACTTTTCATATTCTGGTATGATAATTAAGTAAAACCTGTACATGCTTTACATGTATGACTAAAGTCATTCAAACTCTACCTGAACATGAAATCACATTGACTGTAATACTACATTTTCCCCTTCTTAAAAAAAAAAAAAAAAAAAACAATATAAATGTAGTTTCAATGAAAAGGGAGGTCAGAGATTTCATCTTGGTATCCTGGGATGGTTAACTATGGCTGCACCCATCTCCTCCCTCATAAGGACACCCACTGGGTTTGACTCAAGCAGTCACCTATACTGGATGCTTCCTTGGGAAATTCAGAAAGCAACCTTGTGGTGATCATGCCTTTAGCACTATGGAGTCATCTCACAATTTACAGCATTTTTTTGCTGGCTGTGTTATTCATATTTTGTATATTCACACGTGTTTCTGCAGACAGTGTATTTATCACTGACAATCCAATAAAAACCTGCATTTCTGTTGCTCAATAAGCTACTTTGCACCTGCCCATGAGAGGTATTGAACATGACCAGACTTCTAATCCAGCTGAGAGAGTTCATTTGGCATGACCAGACCTACAGTGTGTGGCACTATTTGTGAATCTGTAATCGTGGTAATCTCGGAGAATGTGGCTGGACTTATAGAGCCAGTTGGCTCTGCACCTCTGTTGCTTAGTGCTCAGAATCTAAGCCCAGCCACCGCCAGCCCCTCTGATATCTGAGAACCAGCTGGAATGAAAGGGGGTTTATTTTCTGCCAAATCTTTCTCTTAATACAACAGAAAAATTTGCCTTATTCTTAACATGACAAGTAGCCTTATAGTTTCAAGCCTAGTCTTGTCACACTGATTTTAAAAAATTATTATTTATAAAAAAAAATAGGGAGCTATCTTTAAATCTTTGAATAATGCCAAAACAAGCATTAACATAAGAGTGTAACCCTTGTACCAGTAGCTGATAAAAAGGCAGGCATTAGACCCAGGCTCTGAACTAACAAACAAGCCTGAATATTGAAATCTGGTACTATGCAAACTTTTTATGCATAGAAAGACCTGTCATTAAGGAACTTGACTGAACTGATTCACTTTGTAACACAGGTGTTTTTCATTCATGAATTAAGGATGACAAAAGAATGCTGGAAAAATTTGGTCCTATATAAAGCTGATGGGGAAGGGTCACATGACACATTTTCATGGCAGTGAAGTTTCCCAGTTAGTTCCTTTATAACAGCAAATGTGGAGGTACCAAAGAACTGGAAACTTCCAATATACATCAAATGTTTCATAAATGAGTTGTTGGAGATGCAGAGTTTCAGTACTAAGCCCTGTTTGCTGTGGAAGCCATTGACACAGGGAAAAGTTGGTCAGTCTAGTGCCAAAGCAGTGTTTTTCCTTTGGTACTCAGCATAAGAAGGGTGCGTGCTACTGCCCACTGAGGGCCAGAGAGGAAGAAAATCTAGATAACATGGGAACTGAAGATGTGCTAATGTTCCAGCTCCTCGATATTTCTTGGAGTGTCTTGTGCCTGGATACTGAGGGTGCCCATCAACCTGCCTCACTACCTGAATCTGAGCAACACAGAGATGCTGATAACATCCACATAAATACTTGAATTTAATTTTGGCACAAAACTTTGTTAATGTAAAATCAACAGTCTGACAAAGGGAGAGCAAGGGGACAGGAAAAGATAAAATACATTCCCTACCTCGGAAGCATCACTGTCTTTTGTCAATATCTTTAAAGGCATATTTGAGTGACCAAGCCAACTGAACCTGTGGCCAGACTGGGAATAAATACAGTGGCAACCAGTGATCCCATGGGAGGAGAAAGGGGAAGAAAGGAAGAAAAGCAACAGAACAGTGTGTTCCTTCTGGCCCAGAGGCTGAGGTAAGAGGTCTGCCTTTCTTAATAAGCTTGTGTCAAAAAAATGTCGATTTAAATGAGAGGAAGTGTAATAACAGTCTTCCCTTTGAGGCTGACTCAGGTGGGTCTGAGCCACTTCTAGCACCTTCAAAAATCTCCAGGCTCTGTTGTGCCTGTTCAACATCACAGCTAGAAAGTCACTACAAAACCAATCAATGAGTCTCCCTTCCTGGACAGATCATGAACTTCCACCAGAGGTGGAACAGAGGAGCAGAGATGTCACCTGAGAGATGACCAAAAGGGCTATAAAATGTAGTTCTCCCCACAACAGCAAGAATGTCTCTTACTTCCAAAAATACGAATCAGCATGTGCAGCCCAGATGGTGCAATGTGGAGGGCTGCAATGCCTGAGAACAAATGAAAAATGGAAGGAGGTATTTATCAGGAAGGAGGAAACCACAGCCTAGAAGATCCAAGGCTTGTTCTTGGTAAAAGAGCCATCCAATTCCCTGGCTAATGAGAACAGTCTTTTCCACTTCCTGAGAAGGTGCAGTTATTCTGGATTCTTAACAGAGCAAAATAAAACCACACAGCCACAAAATATTGCAAACAGAAATTTCTCTTCTGCATCAGGGTTTACTAATTTTTTTACATTCCTACTGACTTAATAATTCCTGGGGAGGGGGGAGGGGGAAACTATTAATCAAAGCAAAGCAAACTCTTTCTTTCACAAATGGGAGCTCTGTCTGATGATGCAGTAGCTCATCTGCCCATGTTATTACTGCTAACTGCAAAATTAATGAGCAGTATGATGTATAAGAGACAAGTTAAACCAGCAAAAGCAGGAACATTCATTCTACTTTACCCTGGTACAGAGAAATAGAATGAGATTATGGCTAGAAGAGAGAAAATGGTAGGAAAGGAATGGAAGAAGTTTAAATAAAGACTTTATTGGGTCCTGCCCATTTTTTTCAAGCTTGCCTGTGGTGAAAAGCATATTTTTCAAAGCTTCATAACACAATAATGCAAAGCGTGCCTGCCTTGTACTCTGTCTACAAGGCACCATCCTAGCTTCCAATGCTCTCACAGCAGGATATGGTAAACCAATGCCTCAGCCTCTAAGGCATTTGACATAATACTCAGGTCATCACAGAGCCCATTTCCCTGTAGAGCTTTACAATAACTTGAAGGTCTCAGGGAAAAATAAAATAATAACATAAACCAGCTGGCCTATTTCTGGGTCAGCACATATTCCTTGCTCCACCTTTCACTGAACATCCTGTGCCCCTTCTGGAAGTTCCTTAATTAACCCTTACTTTATCTTACAACTATCAAATGTAAATTAATAGTCATGTGGGGTCATCTTTCCAAGGTTGCACTTCATGGCATACACCTGCTCCTGCCTGTCAGAATTAAATCTGGAGGGTGCTGAGTTGCTCTGTAATCTGCGTCATTTGAAGATACAGCTTTTCACCTATACAGCAAAGTGCAATCTTAATTTGGGTTTCATGATGGAAGCAACAAAGTCCCAGGAGGAAAATGCTCTTTTTACAAAATGTTTGCTTTTTTTTTAATTGAGGGTGAAAAATAGGATGAATATTCATTTTGAGATTTTATAGCCTTTCTTAACTCTCCTTTTTTTTTTTTTTTTTTTTTTTTTTTACACATGGTGGGTTTATTTTAACACAGCTTTCATTAATAAGGAACAGAATTCCCTTAGCCGACCTTAGACATATGCAGCCTCACAGATGGGAAGGAAGGGTGCTTTAGGCTAAATAAGCAAGTGATGTATAGGGGATAAACTGAGGAGAATTCTTCTGCTGTTCTCTGGCAGTGAACCACTCACTCAGCAGTGAGTGGTAGCAGAGAGCGAGTTACCAGCACACAGCAGCATCGCTGCTCCGCGAGGGAGGTTTGGTCCCCCTGCAGTCATCGCACGCGGCCAGCGCAGCCGTCCTCATGTAAAGCATTCTCGAACCCATTAGGCTGATGCTTCCATTGGAATAGATATGCCTTCTGTTTGCTTGGGAAGACTCTGAGGGCTAAATTTGCTGTTTGGAAAGAGTGAAAATTTGAGGCAGCTGCAGGTTTTTATTAACTGACTTCTTAGCCAGGAACTGTGAAACGGATTCTGTGTTATTACATGGTGGTAAATGGAGTAAACAGTATTCAGACCATCACCCCAACAGTAATCACTACTAAGAATTGAGGAAAATAAATACTTTAGAGTGAATAATTTTAGTAAATATGACATTTCCCAATATAAAATTCTATCCTTTCGTCATGCAAAAAAGTATAATAAATAAAATTGCTTTATATCTTCTCTTTCACTCTATTCAAGTTAATAAAATGTAAAAGGAACAAGGAAGAGAAAACAAAAAGCTTAAAAAAAAGGTTTAAAAGAAATCCTGTAATTTCAAAGAGCTTATAATTGTATTTTGTTTTCCATTTCCAGAACAAATTCTCTGTTAAGAAACAAGTACCCAATATCTTGTAAACTGTCTTGCAGTATTTCCATAAGACATCTCCCTACACATTACAGTTCTTTAATCTGCAACACTAACACAGACTTTTTAAGACTTCAAGAATCATCCAGTAAATCTGTGCCATTGGGTTACATAAATTAATTTTTCCCCAAGTCATTAATCTTGATGACATCTATTGTAGAATCCTAGAACGGTTTGATTTGGAAAGGACCTTAAATGTCATGTAGTTCCAATTCCTCTGCCATGGGCAGGGACCTTTTCCACAACACCAGGTTCTTCAGAGCCCCTTCCAACTCAGCCTTATCTTGTACATGTTATCTACATTAATCTGAATAACTATTCATCCTAACCTATAAAATCAGCTATGTACCTGTTACCTCATTATAATATTCATGATTAAAGGTATTTAATTTATTTCTTTATATACTTCTTTATATTTAATTTATTTCTTAATTTACCTCATAATATTCAAAATTAAAGATCTTTAATTTACTTCTTCTAGGTCAGCATGTCACTTGTCATTCTCAGTGCAGGTGAAGTCGGTTAAACTTTTTCTATCAAAATAAAAAAGTAAGAAGAATATATTGAGAAGAGTATTTGTAAGAACTACTTGAAGTCATGCCAGTCAAACCTCAAAACAACTCAAAATAGTGCAATTTCCACACCATAATAACTTCCCTTTTCCTTCCAACACACCCACATAGCAAGCATGTACCCCTGCAGTCCCATTGATAATGCTACATCTGACCTCAGGAAAAACTGAGCAATATGGGAAAAGGTATTTGTTTCTGCTGCTCCCTAATAGCTCCTCATTAGAATTTAAGTTGTCTTTAGTAGGTAGATTTAGATGCTTGTTGACCAGAAATGGGGCATTCAGTAAATCCAAAAAACATCTGAGTGTATGGCATTTTTACCTTTCCATAATTTTTTTAAGGCTGCTTATTTAGTTGAATTCAGCTACTGGTATATATTCATGTAAATAATTACCAGTAAACACTTTGTAAATCAAAGAAAATTGTTACAAAGGCCAGTATGCACACACACATTCACACTCAGGTTCATACACAAAAATAAAAGATAATACATTTTTGTGCATTGGGTTACACCAGCACCACGTGTAACAGGATCTGGAGAAGATAAACTTCCTTAATTGGGGTACAGCAAGAGTTATTTTAAGAAAGACAGGATGTCTAGAGGGGTCAGGCCTTGGACAAAGAGATCCTTTCTGCTTCTTTTCTTAGGGAAGAGGAGACAAGTTGGCTTGATTAAAAAACTATGTCCTGTTACATGCTTGAAGATGGCTCATAGCTCATGCCTAAGTTTCCAGTGAGGTGCAACTTCTGCAGGGCATGGTGGGCTGTGTGTTTCCAGCAAGGCCCTTGACTGGGCAGAATCACACCCAGTATGCTCCATATCCTGGGCATTACACTACTAACAGCTAGCAGGTGTTACCAGCTCATTTGAGTGAATGTAACTTCATCAATTGGAAACGTGTCCATTTACATCGTTTGTGAATGTAATTGAGTGCTGCAATCAAGTTATTGGCATATTAATATTACCCCTGTCCCCATTCTCACCATGAAAATACAGTAGATTGCAGCATTGGGAAGGGCACCCTTCTTAGACCTCTCTAAGACTTCCCATGTGGGTGGTATTTCACTGACAAAACCAGTCATGGACTGTCAGGGCAGCTGTTGCAATAGAAATAATTACATAATAATGATAATTAATACATAATAATTAATTAAATAATAATTCAAGCTGTTGCTTTAATGAAATAATGTTTGGTATTTCATGACGAAATCTTTATTCTTTGCATCTTAGCTTCTAAAACATTCTAGCTTTTTGCCCATCATTATCAAACGCTGGTATTGGGGAGGAAGGGGTAGGAATTTGGGCCCTATTACTCTGACTAGAGGATCTAAATCCTCATTTCTCAGTTAGGAACTTCTTTCTGTTTTACATATGCATTTAGTGTAATGACAGCACTGTTCTTTAGTTGAAGTATTTCCTTCTCTCCCTGGCCTTTGTACCCTTGAGACATTACTAGAAAGCAATTCATCTTGCTGAGTAAAATAACATATTTTTAATATGTTCTAAAACATCATTAATATAATGGTAATTCTGTTTTCTGCAAGTATTGTAATGTGAGTTCATAGTACTTGATTATGTGTGACCATTACAACAATGAATCTGCAGGAGAGTCTCCCCAGTGCCTTGCAGAAGGATGTAGATAGTGGAAAGTACCCCTGTGGAGCTAATCTGTATGTAAACCTCTGCTGGAAGTGAAATATTTTATGTATTTTGGTGTCCTAAGTGACTTTTTTTCTACATGACTACTACAGATCCTTCTGACTATTTTTTAATCTGTAATTTTCAACAGATGAACTCCTGTCATATTGCAAGAAAGTGCTGTTATTCTTCCCTAAACACATGAGCTAGCACTTCATAGTGTTAAATCCAATCCTATTTCTATAATTTATTTATCACAGTCATCCCTTTATTTTCTTGTAGGAGTCCTCTCTGTCCTAAAACCACATTGTCAGCAAATTCCATTAACAGACAAGTACTCTCTGTGACAAGGTCAATAACGAACACATAAAACAGGACTCACACCAAAGCTGCAATCATGACCTCTTCCCAGTCTGACAGGGACCCTTCCAATACAATCCACAGCTGTCTCCCTGGTTCTTCAGCCCTTTTCCCCAGCTCAAACAACTTCTCCTGTGGTCCTGTACCTAAGGTGTCAGTGCAGGCAATAGGGGTGAGGTAGTGCCCTATTTAGCCAAGGTTATCAAAGGTAGATAGCTGGCTACATTTTTCCATGCCTCTCACACTGAATTTCAAACATTTAGAATTTGCTTTCTGCTTTTTATTTAAAAACCTCCTTCAAAATGTCTTTTAAGTCTTTGCATATGCTGAAGTCAGAGTAGCATACCCAGAGTAATCTAGGAGAGATTTATGAAAGAAAAAGTGTGGAGTTTCTGCTGGTCTGGGGCTGCAGGCCCTTTGCAGCCCTGTTTCAAAGAGGCCTTTTTACCAAGAGTAAAGGCCTCAGCTGTCTTCCAGCGACTTGGTAGAAAAACTGCCTGGACAGATTTATCAAACCTGCCTCATGGCTTCAACTGCCGTCTCAAGCATGTTGTGACTAGAAAAGTCACTTCTTTCTTCCTGCCCTGCCCCAGGGAGCTCAGTGGGGCTCCTTGTGCCCTTTATCCCTACCCTTCAGAAGGGCTAATATGGTACAGGTCCTCCCAAAGCTTTTTCTCGAGTCTGCTGTTGCTGCAGTGAAGTTCCAAGACTCCTCCATGCTGAAGTCTCTGAGTTCCTTTTCTCAGCTCACATAAAGGCTTGTTGGTTCAGCAAAAAGTGTTTCTCTGTCATGTCCTTGTTGTTAATTGAAAACAAACTAAAAAAATGCCATTCCTTTTTTTTAGATCAAAGTTGTATTGGTGAATAATGCTGGCATTGCATAAAAACTAAGCCATGTCATTGCTAGTAATGCGTACTCTGGTTCATAGCTCAGAAGTGAAAACTTTTAATCATAATTCCTAAAAATCTGTATCTGCTATCGTATACAGAGCTCCTCATGTACACTAAGGCCAGAGTAGCAGGTCTGTAGTTATTCAGACTTTTTCTTTGCTCCTCAACTTTTCCCAGGACTATAACAACTATTTCTCACATCCTTCCCTGAAGGAACAGTCCTTCACCTTCTGTTATTTAGATTGGTGCAGTATTCCCAAAGTTAAAGTGCCAAGCTTCATCAATTTGTGGTTCGTGTATGTGTGATGATTGCCATAGTACATCAAGCTGCAAGCACTGCCTGAAGAGCTGAATATCCTCTGGTAGATCATAAAGGAAAACTTTGGAGCTGTTTCTATAGTCACCATCACTACTCCCAACAGCAGAAACCAAAAGTTTAAGAGCAATTGTGCTCAGGGAGCTACATAAATGCAGTCTCAATGTTTTTAAAGATAAGAAACAAATATGTAAAGATGGAGAACACAAGGTGGTGTAAACTGCCTCCAATAACAACATCTCACATTAACAATAATGGAACTGCTTTAAAAGCTAAGCTAGTTTTCATCATTCATGTAATTTATTTCCTTTTTATGTTTCACTCAACTTGAACAGTGACAGCTCTATTTGTATTTCAGTCAGTTCCGTTGTCAGGCAGCAAACCTATGTTGAAGTTCTTGTGTTGGAAATACTTTGAGGGAACAATTTGAAATAAACTATTTAAACAAAAATTGAAAGAAAATCTTGAAAACCCCTTATCTTGAGGACTTTACAGACTAAATAGTTAAACTTTGCCTCAAAAACTGACAAAATGTAACTTCCCTTGGATATTTAACAGACCTATAATGCTTGGATGTCTTTCTGCCTTTGCATAAAATTCAAGCATGTGACTAAATTAACTTCTAATTTTTATGCCTATTCCACCCTACACACAGCTGCCCATTATAAAAGTGAAAAACTATGAAAGATTGTTTGTCTGGAGAGCAGCTAGATTTTATTTTCTTCTCAAAACTGGAAGACTTAATGCACAGAGAGTAGCACAAGCTATTAACCCCCCAATTTTCTTTTTTTTTTTTTTTTGGCTGTGCTGCAGCTCCACAATAAAAACAAGAGCCAGGAAATAAGCCACGTTGTTTTCCAAAATTCAGTGTGCATTAACATCCCCAAAACCACATTTGAAGAGAACAAGAATTGTCATCAAATTGCAAGTAATATTATTAAAGATCAAAAACAAAACATTAAAGATTATATTAAGATTAAATATCTCTGGACCTTTGAATGAATGACTTCTTGGAATAACTCAAGACTCAGAATTTTAGGTGTAATAATCCAGAATTTCTCCTCTTAAAAGGACAAAAGGGAAAGGAGAAGGCTAACACACAGTTCTGTTCCTTGTCCTTTGCAAGAGCAGAGCTGGTAGATTGTTTTGGAAAAGGGGGAATTATTCTGATAATAAACCTCAAAAAACACTCATACTGTTTCTTCAAGTGTGATAGAAGAACTATATGAGAGATTTTGCCTCAGTGAAATATCTCATGTTATTTTTAATACATATTAATACAAAATAATTTTATCCTTTAAATAGAGATAGAAGATGTAAAGACAAGGAAGTAGTCAGAGCTCCTGTACACTTTGCTCGGGAAATGCCTGCAGCTGCAGGGGAGCTGATTCAGGATGTCTCAACAAGTAACATTATCAAAAACCAGGGAAGTGCCAGGGAAAGGCACTCTGAACAGTTTACTTTTGATGACCTTTGTGACTGAGATTGTGGAAATGGTAATACAAGAACCTCTTATGCTGGCATTGTGTTCCTTGGGAATTCATCATGGAATTAATTGCATAGAGCAGAAATGGGTCCAAAACATATGACTCAGATTCAAAATTTAAGTGTCTCACAGTTTGAAGAATTTTAAATTAATGAATCTGAACTTCCCCATCACTGTAAAATTACAGAAATAATTGCTGCCTAATGTCACCAAGGAAGTTAAAAAATGTAACTGTGTCAGATCAAAGTATATGTAGCTTAAATTTAATGCAAGTTTTCTTTTTGCCATGCTATAGAATCAGACTGTACAAATAGCAACAGAGCACATTTATCTCTGAATCTGTCCTCAGCTTCAGCCAAGTTTCAGTACAATGTCTCCCCAAAGCTTCGGAGCAAAGATATCTGGAGCAGCATGATTCGTATGGCTCAAGAATTAAGTTTCTGATTCAAGCTCCTGTGATTATCAAATCCAGTCTCTATACTGTAGGGTAGTCAGTTTGTACTGTGGTTTAACCTTTTTTTTCTGACAATTCAAGAACACCTGCCTAAGTGAATATTTCTACTTTCAAATACAACAAGTATACCATAATATTACAGCTGTATTCAAGATGAGGGAGCACAAAAGGTAACCCAAATTGGACAATAGAAAAAATTACAATTACAATTTTAAAAAGGACAACTAATCTCCATTAAGATTAGTTGTGCTACTCTCTTTAACCTTCATTTAAATTTCAATTTTAAAAATGGCAATAAAATTGTTGCAGTTATAAAACCGTCTTCATCCTTGCAAAAAAAAACCAAAAACCAAAAACCAAAAAAAAACCCCAAAAAAAACCCAAAAAAAAAAAAAAAAAAAAAAAAAAAAAAAGAGGCTTTTTCCAAGGTTGGCTGTGATCTACCCTAAAAAGAGATTTTCACCATCAACCCCAGAATGGACATTTGACTCCTAGGAAAAGCTGGAGAAGTATAATCAGAGCAGCTTTGCTAGGCATAGGTGCAGGATGCCACACATCAGAAGTTTACTCAGTTAATCTGCAGTGTGAAACTAGAAAAAGGAGGAGGAAGAGAGGGGAGCCATGACACTGCATTGTCAGCTCTTGTTTCTGCAGTCCCTTCCCTCTCTCATTTCCTCAGAGCTATAGGTCATGTCTACATGCAGAAGTCACATCAGCTTTACTGAAACTGAGATACTTAAGCCAACAACTTGCATGTGTGCAATCCTGTTTCCAATTAATTACTGGCTCAACCCAAAGTGATATAAATCAGTCTTAAAACCCACAGAAAGATCTTCCTGTCTTAATTGACACATTATTACAGCATTATTTAAACAGCAAAAATATTTCAAGACCTCAACCCTGCTGTCTCTGAGGGACAGGGTGGTCTCTTTGCTTGGGTCAGGCAGTGCATATCCAAAGGCAAAAAGCACAGGTGGGAGGGTTCAGAGAAGTTGGATGTACTAAGCCAGTGGACCTGGTACAGCAGATGTTTATTTATAGCACAGTAGTAGTGCACATGCATTCCCTGAAATACAAATCCAGCTTGCATGAAGCAGGCATGTTTCCAAAGGTCTTTGGGAGAACGACAGACATGCTACAATTGGAATTTAGCTGCTATTCAGCTATTTGTCCTTTTCCATAACATATTTCCTATCTTCATATTCATTTTTTTTTCTTAATAACGAGCTTCCTACTTATTTGAGCTTGGAAAGGAATGGGGCCTGGGGAAAAAATGGTTTTCCTGGTGGCTGAAGGTTTGTGCAGAGAACACAACCATTTTCCCTAGATGACAAAAATAACTGTACAGTGTGAACTGGTGCAGAGGTACTAGCATGGAAGCTGCTTTCCTTAATTAAGGATGTAGCAAGATAGATCAAATTTAAATTGGGGTAGGTGGCCTCAGACAGGCTGGCTTTGGGGTTGCCAGTGTCAGCTGCTGCCTCCAGGCTGGGATCAGCCTGCATATTGCCAGTGGCAGGAGGTCACAGCCCCTGCTGCAAGCACGGCTGTTTTTCTGTCTGTGTCTCTTCTCTGCAGGTCTTTTGTCTGCATATTGAGACATTTTATACCCAATGGCACTGGCTCTGTGAGATACTGGACCAGGACAAACAGTGTGAATGCCTTGCAAAACTGCAGTAGACTGTGGGTGGGTGCTAGCCAAGGAGTGAGGATGGGGAGGGTGCAAATTCCCACTGATTAGCTGTGTCATTTGGACACACAGGGATCCTGATGTGTCCTATGGCTGCTGGTCCCATAGACCAAAGTTTATGTCCTAATTTGCCACCTGCCTTTTGTCTTCATCTGGACTATTTATGCACTTGAGGTGGCAGACACTGTTACCCTGCACCTCCAGCTCTCCCACACTGTCCCACAAACAAAGCTCTCAGAATATGTGTGATCTTGCCAAAAGCCTTTAAGCAGAGAACTGTGTGGGCCAGCCCTGGAGATTTATACAGATCAGCAGGTGCCTAAAGAGATCATGGCTTTGGCTGAAATTAATGGTGGCAGGGGTAGCAGGCACTTCCCTGCCACTGGGTCCTGCCAGCCCCAGACAAGGGGTCACCACCCCAGACAAGTAACTCACCTGAAATCTGTGTAGCATTTCCTTCCCTTGCCTTTTAGGAGGCAGACAGTGATTTTACAAGATACCATCTCAGTAAATAATTTTCTGATTACTGCTTAGGCACCCTTTAGATGCAAAATAATGAATGTAAAAGATCAATGGGTGAATTATTGATCCTGTCAAAACTCTTTATAGCTAATTATAGCACTGAATGCTAACTGAAGTGGCTATTGGCTACCCACCAGTCAAATTAAGGTCACTAGTATGTTTATAAAAAACTCCCAAACAACTTTAAATCTGGCACTGTTATAGTATTCCACCTCATTTATTCCAAAGACAATTCACATCACCTGGATTGCCTGGGGCAAGACAATGCTTAAGTACAAGGTCCTGCACATGGGTAGGGAGGATCCCAAGCAAAAGTACAAGCTGGGTGGAGAACGGATTGAGAGTAGCCCTGAAAAGAAGGATTTGGGGGTGTTGGTTGATGAGAAGCTCAACATGACCCAACAATGTGTGCTGGCAGCCCAGAAAGCCAACCAAAAGCAGGGTGGCCAGCAGGTCAAGAGAGGTTTTTCTGCCTCTCTACTGCGTCTCTACTCTGCCCTCACCTAGAATGCTGCATCCAGCTCTGGGGTCCTCAATGTAAAAAGATGGGGGCCTGCTGGAGGAAGTCCAGAGGAGGCCACGAAAATGATCAGAGGACTGAGGCACTTCTCCTGTGAAGACAGACTGGGAGACTTGAGGTTGTTCCCTGGTGTCCTCTCTATCTTACAGAAGTCTTCCAGTGCCTGATGGGGGCCTACAAGAAAGCCAGCGAGGGGCTATGGACAAGGGCATGTAGTGACAGGAGAAGGGGGAATGGATCCAAAATAAAAGAGAGTAGGTTTCGATTAGGAAGAAAGTCTTTCCTATGAGGTGGCGAGGCACTGAAACATGCTGTCCAGAAAAGTTGTGGATACACCATCCCTGGCAGTGTTCAGGGTCAGGCTGGGTGGAACTCTGAGCAAACTGGTCCAGTGTGACGTATCCCTGCCAATGGCAGGGGTGTTGGAACCAGATGATCTTGAAGATCTCTTCCAATCCAAACCATTCTATGATTTTATGAATTACAAACTGTTGTCCCTGTCCTCTCTAGCAACAGAAAGCATTGCCAGCATTTGTGTGTGTCTCCAGCTAGGCAGGAACTCACTACAAAGCACTGTGAGTGTTAGATACAGAACATATTCCCACCTTGGAAAACAAAAAAGCTTTGAAATAATTTCAGAGTGTCTCCTTTACCTTTCCAGGGTCATTTCTCTTGCATTCACTAAGACTTTCTGAGAAATAATGGAGAAACATGGGTGTTCTGCAGCAAAAAACAATCACAGTGAAAACTGTGTTTCACCTATAACTGAACCTATTTGGACCCTATAATAATTTTTATTAACTACCTGGATTTTTGAAAAGCAATTAGTTTATATAAGTCAAAGTTAAAACCCTACTACTTATCTCTCTTGCATTAACAAGCATGAAGTGCATTTAAATTTGTTAGTCTCCTAACAAACCTCAGGAAGCCTCAGGAGAGCTCTCCTGAGGTCTCCTGGACAGGAACA
The DNA here is from genome assembly GCF_026979565.1 of Vidua chalybeata. Taxonomy (NCBI): domain Eukaryota; kingdom Metazoa; phylum Chordata; class Aves; order Passeriformes; family Viduidae; genus Vidua; species Vidua chalybeata. Next base: position 121,595,520 of record NC_071530.1, on the reverse strand, counting down.
GTTTTCTCTTTCATATTTTTACAGGGAACAGTTGTACTCATTTCAGATACAAATTATGCTGACACCTCCCAAACTTTTACATAAGACATTTCCCTTTTCTACTCTCAATAGAGTGGATTCTTCTTGCATGGGAGAGCTAAATTCAGCCTCCAGATCTAACTAGAGGTCTCTCAGGACATGAACCAGGGCTATTTGTAGTAGCTGACCAAGCTCACTCTATCTCTCAGTATCACAAACCAAAAAGCTCCACAGGGAAAATTTGTTTGGAACCTCTATGCTCCCACCAGTCCCTTTTACTTCTGTGAACTGTCATTTTCTAATAACAAACATTAAATCCAAAAATCCCTACCAGCTGCTCTGTCATGCCATTTATCAACACCCAATATGCTGAGATTTACTACAGAACTCACCTTATGGTTTGCTGGACCCACACACACAGTTTAGGAGGCTGCTGTACTGCTGGGTACTATTCAAGGGGTATTCTGCTGTCTGTACCTGCAGGTAGGATGAGAGAAAAAAAATGAGGAAAAATGATGGTGCTTTGGGGAAAAGGAGGAATTTGAGAAATTTAGAAAACTGAGAATCTGTCACAGACAATGTAGAAATAAAAGCTGAGAAGGCAGGATTTGGATGCCTTGTGGCCATCCGGATTACCTGAGCTAACCTTTGTAAAATGATGCATACTTTCATGCTAGGATTCATTTCCCATAACTTTACAGTAGATGTCTAAAGGCATCTCTACTGCCAAGAGAAAGAAGATGGCACTCCTCAGGCACAAATCACCTTTGATTACATGGATATCCAAAACACTTCAGAAGTAGCAGACTCGTGTAGTTGTTGGTTTCTCTCCATTGATTATTGTAGGGTGGGCTAAGAGCTCAGATGAAGGCATTGCATATATCTGCAGTTTCACAAGAGGAACCTCATTCTGCTTGTGGCTGAATCACACACCATGTACCCATGAAAGAGTCTTTCAAATATAGGGCAATCCGGAAAGCTCTATTTCAAAGATACTTCATGAGTGAATATGATTTTGGCTTCCTAACACATTCTCTCCACTGAAATGGTCAGTAATCCAAAAGAGGCCAAAAACGTACTTCTGAAGAATCAGACCCTTGATATAAAAGCATACATTCTAGCAGGACACAGAGTGCCTAATATTAATGAACTGCTTGGGTTTTTTTTTTTCCCTTTTTATTTAAAGAGATTTCCTTGTAACTTGCTCAGATGGCATGCTCAATGCCTCAGGCAAGACTGTGCAGCTGCCTCTACAGCTTGCAAAGGACTTGGCTACATTACAAGTGTCATATTTTCTCACAGATAAATTGTTCTTGAATAACATTGCCTAAGTAATAGGGTTTCCATCAGTATCAGCTTTGCATACCTCCTTATTCACCCTCCTTTTATTGTACAGACTCGTTAACTGTGACCACTGCAAAGAAGCTCTTTTTATGCTTCTGTTCCCCCCAAGTCCCTCTTACCCTCTCCAAGGGAATGGATGGCATATGGGATCATGTTCTATATGCCACCCTGGTGCCTTTTTTTTAGCACCTGCTTTAAAAAACCAGGGCCACAGTGCAATGGACAAAGTTTAGTTAGAGTCCAGAGCAGTTGTTATACAGTAGGCTAGTGACTGAAAGGCACTGTCCTCACTGTGGAAGCTTTTCCACTTCCAGGAGTCATTCTTGCAACTCCCAGGTCTTGTGAGGACTCGCTGAAAGCAAGGGGGTGGATTTTGTGCATGTGTGAGTTAGAGAAGTGTGGGTTTGCAGATTCTAGGAAAGGAACTGACTTCAATGTACCAACAGGAATGCACCTGTTTTTGTTTATCTAAATAAAATCTCTTATTTCACATTAAATATTTAATTTATATCCTCTCTTTTGGAGGGTTGAGATGGGAAAATATATAGCCATTTTTGTCCTGAAGGAATTCTGTTCTCCTAATTAGATAAGAATTCTTCTGTCCAAACAATTCCCTTGATAACACAGGTCATGAATGGCAGGAGATCAGACTGTGTAACCTCCTGAAGACCATAGGAGTGGCACAAATCCACAGAGTAGCTGGGTGCATTGTCTGTAAGTGCAGTAACAGGTTGTTACTACACTTACAGACCATGCACCCTGCTCCCTGTCCCTAAAACTGGCTAAACAAAAGATTTCAAGCAGGCGTTATGTACACAAGAATTAAAATCCACCACATCCTTGTCCACAGGTTGGCAGCCCCTCTCTGTCTCTGCAGCTGTTCCTCACCCCATGTGCGCCCAGGCTGAGCTACCCTGCTCAAAACTGTGCCAGCAGAAGCTCCAGCTTCTATGAAACCAGAAACATGACAATCTTCCTCACTGGCTCTCAGAACTGAGTACTGAAAATCGTAAGGAACCCTGACACTGTGTTTGATCTCTTTTTAAAGTTAAATTTTGAATAAATGGAGTTGTCTGCTGCTGAATGGGAGCAGAAGGGTTTGTTGTCTTACCCACCCCTACAAGAAAAATTAACCAAAGCTTTGCCAGAAGAAGCAACAGGAAGAGCAACACAAGCATAGGCTAATATTTACAATATTTGCAGCACAATGTCATCCAGCTGAAGACAGCAAGATGACAGAGTGGATAAAATGCCAACATTTTCTGCAGATTTTTCTTTGTTACTGCTCCTAACATTACTCCCACTGATGGGGGATAAAGTGAGGGCAACAACCAGGGGGAATTTTAGCCAATGTTTAGTAACATGGCTGCAGCCCAAGTCACCATCCAGAATGTAATTCCACTCCTCTGAAAACTCAGCAGTGCTCATTGCAGCAGATAAACAAGTCACTCTGTTACCCTGAGGCGTGACAAATACCTCTGTGGAGCTGCCTGGATGGAGAAGAAGGGATCCAGTGCAAGATCCAAGCCCACATTCCTACCTGGGAAGGCTGAAGAAAAAAAAAACCAACATCTCAGCTTTCTACTAGATGCTGTCTTATCATAGGCAGAGCATGTATCCCATATCTGACCCTAGGGCACCAAGGCAGGACTTGAAATTGAATTCACTGTCACCAGTGATGTCTTTCTCTTTTCTTGCCTAGGCAGAATATGTTGAGGGTGCAAGTGGGGTGCTTTGGGGTCACTTCTCTGCAGTGCCATGGAAATTTTAGACAAATCATTTTAAGTATGTCTGTATTAAGAGGACTGAGAAACACCAACCCTTTCCACTTTCTCTGGGGCCCCTCAAGGCCAGGAAGGAAAATCAATAGAGAAGCAAAGCAAATACTATCTGCCCTGATAAAGTCCACAAGCAGATACCCTTTGGACATCACAACTCTGCAGAGTTCTGCATCAATACTTTTGTATTTTTTCTAGCCCCAGGCTGTTATATGTCATATACCTGCAGCACCATTCAAATTTTACTATTTGGGGAAAAAAAAAAAACACAAACAAACAAAAAAACCACATACCCAAGCTAATTAGAAGAAATAAACCTTTCAAAGTGCTTTAGGTGTTTTGGTAGGAAAGAATATTAAAGCCCCAGAGAAATATCTTGTATGGCATGATAATCAGTGAACTCTGCCTGAGCCTGTGACATATGCCTCCCCTTAATGTTTTTAGAGAATCAATGAAACTTGTGCTCCACAGCAACTTAAGTTTTTTATTTTTTTCCACAAACTAGAGAGACAAAACTCTCAAAAGGTATCAGCAGCATCCCAGCACAGAAGAAATGTAATTTGTCAGACCACAGCATTGTGAAATACTTCACAGCTGAATTCTATGGACTTGACAGCAACTGTGGCCAGTTTCTAACACCTCATGTTAGAATTTTATTCAAAAATAATTAATTGGCAGGATGTCCTTAGCCCAAAAAAAAGCATATTTAACATTTCCTGAACCATCATAGATTTCACCATCTGCCATCTTGTCCTAACATGCTCCCTGCCTCTTGAGAAGGCACAAAACCACGAGTGAAGATTTGAGTGTCTCTCTGGCTACTAGAGTTCAAAGCATCTGTCAGCTACACCATGTACCAGAACACAGCACACATGGACTACTTGAAATCATACACTCAGTAGTCAATGCTTCTCTCAGACTATTTATAATTCCATCTCTTGGGGAAAGAAAACAACATATAAATTAATGCAGGGTCAGATTCTGCCACAGAAATTCTTTGTCATGCTCCTAGTTTGCTCCTAAGTTAAGGCCCTACTTGATTAAAATAGGAAAACAATGTAGAGAAAACTGCATGTTACTTGTAAAAAGCTCATGAGCTGAAGAAGCAGCTAAATTAACAGCAAATCTCAACCTGTGTGAATCATTCATTCAGAATTAGAAGAATTCTAATGTCCATTAAATGTTCTCCTCAAACAATTACTTGCTGAAAAATCAAGCCTGTATTCTCAGTTAAGCTACAGTTAATTCATGTTTGTGGGCTCCTGTGTAACTTTGATCAGCAAATTGGCCTCAGTGAGTGCTTTGTGGAGAAGATACTAAAGCTCAGACCCAAATGCTTTCTCTCCTTACCAAGACCATCATATCAGCCAGTATGTCCTGAAGTCAGCTTCTGCCCAGGGTGTGCCACCCCCAGAAACACCACATGCATCACCTGTGGGGTGAAGGGGACCCGCTGCCTCAGAGCTGCTCATAGTCAGACATGTCTGGGGTGCTACAGACGTGAAATGGGAAGTGATACTCAATGACTTGTCTGGGATTTCTGTGTGTAAAACAGGCCAGGTGTAGTTACTCTTACAGGAGCTCTGGACACACCAAAGGAAATCTGCTCCTCCTGAGCCCTGGGAATGCCTCAAAATTATACTCTCTCTCCTGAGGATAATGAATTGCACTTTTGTACTTCCCACCTGCTCACTGATGATTATTATGCAAACTATTTGTGACACTAGCAGGACAAAACTCAAAACCCAAAAGTATTGTCACTTAAACCTGTGACAAACCACAGCCACAGTTCTGAACAACCTTAGGTCACCCCAGCCCACAGGGAAGGCTGTGCAGGGATGACTTGCAGCAACACAAACCAGATGTCACAACAGATCTCCCCCACACTTTTTGTTATTCCTTGTTGAGACCACAAGGAGTACTTCCCATTTCTTTTTTGCAAGCAGCTGAGAGCTCTTGTATCCACATATCGCTTTTCCATTGTCAGGCTACTAATTGAAACTTAAAAACCTTCATTAGCCACTTCCCATGGACCTGCATGGTGGATTCATGCCACAGTACAGCAAGGACATTGACTAATGAAACCTGACAAGTGTCCCTGAGAATTCCTCCAGGATTTCTGAGCCCAGCAGCTTACTCTGTCAGAGATCACCGCCCCATGGCAGAGTCAACAAAAGAAATGTGCCTCAACTTCTGCAAGGCTGTCAGGCTGCAAACAGACAGACTTTTAAGACCTCCACACAGCAAGAATATTCCTTTGCCACCTCTCTGCAGAATTGCTTTTACTTCTTTATCTATTTGTTTGCTCTTAAAATTGCCATTTTCTCACTGGACTATGCATTGCTGCATCTTTTTTATGCTGTTTACTCATGCACAAGCAAACCAAATGTAATGGTCAACTTTCAGTTTATTGGTCTGGTTTTGCTACCAGGCTCTCTGCCAAATGATTACTGAATTTCTAAAGGAACAGGCAATAAAATGGACAAGGAAAATGCAGGGGAATTCCACAATCCCTTCAACAGTGATGTTATTAAGAGCAATATAAAGGTGTCAGACACACAAGAGGTGTGGGCTCAACATGCCTTTGAATTAAACCTCCAGTCTTGTGTAACAGGGCTACTAATCCCTTTTGCAATTTAGGCTCCCTGAGTTCCCCCTCTCAGCACACTTTAACCCATTGCTGGGGCAGTCGTCACACAAACCCAGGCACACCGGGGATGGAGCACGTCCAGAAACACTGAATTCACAGAATTCACAGAATCACTAGGTTGGAAGAGATCTTCAAGATCTTTGAGTGCAACCCAGCCCTAACACTTCTACTAAACCATGGCACCGAGTGCCATACCCAGTCTTTTTCTAAACACATCTAGGAAGAGTGACTCCACCACCTCCCTGGGCAGGCCATTCCAGTACTTTATCACTCTTTCCATAAAAAAAACTTTTTCCTAATATCCAACCTATATTTCCCTTGATGCAGCTGGAGACTGTGTCCTCTGGTTCTGTCAGTTGCTGCCTGGAGAAAGAGACCAACCCCCACCTGTCTACAGCCACCTTTCAGGGAGTTGTAGAGAGTGACAAGGTCACTCCTGAGTCTTCTCTCCAGGCTAAACAGCCCCAGCTCCCTCAGTCGTTCCTCACAGGGCTTGTGCTCCAAGCCCCTCACCAACCTCGTTGCCCTCCTCTGCGCTCCAACATCGCAAAGTCCTTCCTAAACTGAGGGACCCAGAACTGGACACAGCACTCTGAAGTGCACAGTACACTGAAGTGAACCTCTTTTCTTCTCCAGGAGTGGCACTCGGCCTCACACACACAGAAGGCAAGAGGCTGTCACAGCAAGATGTAATGTTTGGGTAATTGCTGTTTTTCTCAGCCGCATCAGGTGAAGGGAAACATTTGTCGCTTCTTTGAGCAATCCCCAGCAATCAAAGGCGCTGACTGACAGCGCGCGAGGGACTGCAGCGGAGTCGCTGCTCACCAGTGACTCCTACTAATGAGCAAACACTGGCTGTAAGATTGCTGGGAAGCAGCTTCTCCAGAACACTTTCTGTCTGCTTTCTTATCAAACACCAAATAATTGTAGAGCTTATTTTTAAGAAAGGAAAGGAGGTTTTCCACTGAAATTTGCCAGGTGGCTTTAGAATTGGCGTATTGGCTCAGTAACTAGCTAGTGGTGTAGCCTTTTCCTTTGAAAACCCAGCCCCTTCCATTTCCCTTTTGCTCATAAAAAGCAAGCAAAGTCAAGCAAAGCAGCCAGGACTCTTGTTGTGATTCGTAATCGTAGGACTGAGAATCTATTTTCATTGACTGGACAACAGACAGAAATGGTGACTCTGCAGCTGACTCCCGGGACAGCATGTAAGATATGCATGGCATGCTGTAAGCTTTGTAGTCTCCTTTGCAGAGGAAAATTCCCTAGATAAGGACAACGGTAGGGAAGCAAAGGAGGACAGACTGACAAATCTTACAGCAGCACAAGTCCTCAGAAAACACTAAGATCTCTTTTATGGATAGAAATAATTTTCATAAGCTGAAACAAGAAAAAGAGCAAATGTTTAAACATCTGAACTTGAATAATTTGTTTAAAGTAAACCCTCACAAGACACAAATGCAAACAACCTTACTTCACCTCAGCCTTTCTGGATCAAGACATGTCTCAAAGCAGATCTCCTAACACCTACAGAAATAGTGACAGACAACGAAAAAGGAGAAACTTTAACTCTTACCTGGCTTAGGTGCCTTGGCAAAGATTTTTCTTATCCTCAAAGGCCAGGACAGAGCTGTCTTCCTTTAAAAATAAATATTTTACTAGAATTGTTTACAGTGATTTACAGGTAACTTTTGCTGTATTGATCTAAACTGAATAATCCTTAGTAATCAGAGAGACTTGTACGTTGAAGGAAAGAAAAGGGCAGTTTTCCTTTTTCAGTTTTTTACTTCTACCACACACCAAAAGGTCATCTACTGTTTGGATATCTCAGCTTACATTATGACATACTCAACAAATTAAACTTTATATCAGAACCTCATTAAATTTAAAAATTTAATTAAGTGGAGCTCAATGTTCTTTATTCAGAAAACATTAATTCTCTATTTCATTGCTTTATTAATTCACAAATTCTCCAGCTCACAAACTCTCTAACTTATATGTTGCTCTCTCTGTGCCTCAGTGGTTGTGCCAGTACCACTGTTGGAGTGTGGCATCATCTGTATGCTGGGCCAAAACCAGAGTTGAATGGACGGTCACCCTTGCTCCTTGCCACAGTCCAAACTCTGAGAAAAACCAGAGCCTAGGTGAGGGGTGGAACTGTTAGTCCTCTTGCCTTGCTCAGGGGAAGATTTGGGCACTCACTTAAGCCCAAATCAGGTAACAACTGGTGATTCATTTTTCCAACACAGGGAGATGTGTGATAAACATAGATATAAAAATATATTACTAGCAAAACTAATAAAATCCGGCACAATAGTACAATGATCATAGGATGTAATATAAGATGCAATATGCCATTTGAAGATGGCGCATATCTCATAAAAGCACCATACCAATGATGTTCAGAAGTTTGTTCTATTTCTGTTGCAATTCTGACAATGTAGCCAGTATTATGTTTGGTAGCAGTGGTCATCTGTTTTGGACAAATAATAGCCATTTCATATTTGGTGATTAAAGTTTTCAGCTCATCATCATCATCATCATCATCATCAGCTCACAGTCTGAGAGCACACTGTGTCCTGTGCTGGCCCTAAGGGACCAATGGGGTCCATGTTGTAGGCCAGTCTGACACCAGCCCTGATGGGAAGGTTGCATTATGGTCTCTGTTAAGCTGTCTATGGGTCTTTAATGACATGAGGTGCTTTAAGCTTAAATTTTTACTTCTCATTACCCAACCCCAATTTGATTGCCAGTAAGTTAAATTAATTTAGCCCAAGCTGTCTGATTCGCCCATGGCTGTAATTGCTGAGTGATCTCTTCCTGTCCATTTCTCAGCCCATGGGCTTTTCATTATATTTTCTCTAGCTGAGGAGGGTAGCGATAGTGCCTTTAGTGGGCACCTGGTGTCAAGCCAGGGTCAAACCACACAGCTGCATACCAAGGAATTCATTTAATTCTGACACAGGATTAAACCAACCCTGGATGTGATGTGTAGGGTAAGCATTACCCAAATTGCGCACTATTTCAACCCCAATCACAGGGAATTTGCCATGGGTTTGACAGGGTATACTTTCCCAAAGTATACCCTGTATATACCAAAGTAAACCCAAAGAACTTTTCCTTCCCTAAGATCTGCTAGAATATGGGCAATACAGTCCCTTATTCTATTACAAATTCTACAAATGACCACTCTCTGTACTACTCCATGACAAACAAAGTCCTTAGAATATCAGTGATATTTCCTGCAGAGGAGGTAGTTTGGTGTCTCCTGAGTGAGCTGAAAAACTATTCTAGCATGTAATGTCTGGGCAGGGAAATCTGGATTTGAGTTCCCCCTTGGGCTGTAAATTTCACTACATTCTCCTTTTTCCTTAAGCTTTCTTCAGTCATCAAATACCCAGCTAAAGTGAAAAATCTTCTCTTATCTATGTATAAACCTAAACAAATGGTTTTATCCATAAGTGATGACAGAACATTATTGTGCAGAACTTCATTCTTCAGGTTAGACTTAAATTCACATTTCATGGAGTAGCCAGAAAAAGGCAAAACATTTCAGTAAGATATAAAATCAGGAGTGTCATCACTGCCTGCTATTTAAATAGATTGGACAATGTTTTGTAAATGAAGTGCTAACCTGGTAAATCTAATAAAATCTAATAAACCATCTCTTTATTTTGCTGGCATCAACACCTTCATCCTTAAACACTTAAAATTTTGTCACTAAGACCACTGTACTGTAAATTTTGAACACAGTGTAAAAGCAGCTTTACATTTTGTAGACTATGAATTTCCTATTTGCTGAGCAGTCTGCAAATTTGAAGACACATACAATCCACAAACATAGAATTCTTTATTTCTTGGCACATAAGTTAGACTAAATATTGCATTCAGTATTAACACTGACCCATGGAGAGGTAAAAACTCAGTTAAAAGAAAGCTGCTCAGGGTTTCCTTTGGAGAAGACACACATACAGAAGTCTGAGAGGACTATAAGCTACTGAAGTCTCTACATTTAAATAAACAGCCAGTCCTGTTTGGTTACCTCACAGTCTGCTGTTATGAGGAGACTCAACCACAGATCCTTTGATCTATTCAGGGGCAGAATTCAGTTTCTGTGCCTGGTCCAGGATGCTCTCCCAGCTTTCTGGTCTGCCAACAGTCCTTGAGATTGGTGTCTCCCCAATTCAGCCACCTGGGCAAAGAAATTGGGGTCTCCAGGCTCAGCATCTCTATCTACAATGTAGCCAGATTTCCACTGAAACCCCTCTCAGGACATGATTAAAGAATCAGCAGCATAATTCTGCATTAATGGACACTTCAGCTCCAGCAAGGGCATCACGCTGCCCTTCTCCTGTCACCTCCTAAAGCAGGCTCATACTTGGTAGCCCTGCTCCAACAGCAGTGCAGGGTGCCTTTATCTGCAAATCTGAAGGACTGGTCACAGCTGTGACTGACAGCAGCAGCAGAAAGTCATCACCTTTAGAAAATTGCTGTTTGAGTTTTATGGATCTTCTTTTTCAGATTCTTTGAATGAAAGTCTAGCTATTGGAATTCCAGTGAAAATATGGGAATGGTTCCTTCTCATTGCATGGAGCATAACAGACATTCTACAGCTGTAATAGGAATATCTTGGAGGTCTCATATCTGCTCATTAGCAATTACTTAGCCTATTAGCAAGCAGGTGAGTGTCACTTTTCAAAGCTAGGAAATGAAAAGTCTTAATGCCATGGAACTGCTGTTGGAATAATTTCTGCAGAAACATAAGTTTAGATTAAATTCTCAATACTTGTAAAAACCTGTCCAAACTGTATTGTGTCACATGGTCTCACCATAACCATTGCAAAGACTTTCTGGCTCTGAACAAAATTAATGTGTTTGCATCAATTTTCACCACGTGCAACTTGCCCAGTAGTTGTAAAATAATACAAAAAGGTTTTCTTTCTTCAGTTTTGAACAGACCACGACTGATAAAACCAGAAACAGGAGCCAATACTGAGAAATCTAGAATGTCTGTCTCATATTATCACTGGATTTTTCAGCACTCTGAATGCTGTAATTCTTTAAGCTGTGGCTGCTTAACACCTCTTAACACAAGGTAGAGCTTGCAAGGAGAAACCACTTGCATATATTTTCCACAGGTCAGTAGAGTTTTGTTGGTCTTTGGTTTGTGTGTTATTTTTTGTTAATTTGTGGGAGGATTTTTAAAGGTGTCTGCTTTTTAATAAGTTCAGAAAATATTCAGATGACCATTTATCTTTATGGATGAGATCTGTATCTGCACAGAAAGGACATGGCAAGACCTAAGGAGGGTCTTTAGCACAGAAATGGCTTCCACCCCAATAAACTCAACATATTCATGCTGTAACAGTATTTGCAAGCCTGACCCATATGGGGACAGTGAAGGGAACACCTGCATCAGGCTAAGTAGGAGCTTGGACTGCATCAGCCAGTGCTAGAAGAAGCTCCAGACCCTTTGCTGTGTCTGCTGCTAAAGCTTTCATATACAGATGGATATACTTATACACACATTATTTGTTCAATCAGCTATTGTCATTGTTTCTGTATTTCATTATGAATAAACATTTTTAGGATCTGCTGATTAAAAAAAATGACTATCATTTTGTGGCCATATGTATCATATAGAAAAGCTGCATGAAGAATAAATTTAGTTTAGTAGTCAAATAAATTTTTAAAAGGATATTTATATACAATAGCTGGACCTTGTCTTGAAAAGAAAACTGAAAGAATGCAGAAGAGCATGGGGCTGATATGAGGGTGGTAACTGAAGATAACAACAGAAGCAAGAAGACATGTTTTTGAATTAATACCATGCCTGTAAAAAAAATGTCCAAGCTGCAACTAAAAATAATATTCATTAACACATCATTACAGGATATAATCACAGTAGTATTCTGGACTTCAATTACACTACCAGCAAAAAACCCCACAACACAATTAAAAAAAAAAAATAAAGAGAATGTGCAAAATGCATGTTTTCTGTTTTCACCAGAACAGTAGCTTTCTGCCAAATGCCAACATAGGAGTTACTTTGCACTATAAAATATCTTTGTTGCACCAGCAGCCACCATACAACTTAATGGACTTGTTCACTTTGGCAAGACAGGCTTTGGGTTGTTTTCTATTATCCCTTGCTTTCTCACAGAGCAAGCACACTAGGCTGGTTCATAACATTAATCACAGTTTTTAATTTGGATCCCTATTAGTTTCTTTAATATTCAAAGCAGCCCTGCCAGAGAGAAAAACAATAGCTCCAAGGCAACAGAAGCTGTTCACTTCTCTGGTTAATAATATTTCCCAGCCTTGCTCTCAGGCTGATGCTGAATTACAGAGGTGCTTGCTGGATCCAGGTGCCTCTCTGTTCCTCTCCCTCTCCCTCGGTGCACACAGGGACATGGGGAGAAGGGGGGAGGTGGAGCCCAGGCCAGAGCTGGTGGCTGCAGGAGCAGCCCGGGTGTGCCAGGGGACACCAGCCCAGGAGGTCCCTGGCCACTGCAGCCTAGTCCTCTTCCCAAATGTCCGAGCAGTCAGCCAGAATTACCATAGGAACCAAGGACACCTCAGTGGACCAGGGACCCTTGACTGCACTCTGCTACATGCTTCCTCAGTGGCTCAGCATTTCTTACAACTCTACTTGAGTGATGTCAATCCGAGTTAATTAGTCTGCTTTCAATTACTAGGATAATTAACACCTCATTTAAAGCAGAAAATAGTTCTCTTAATTTCAGTACTCTATGACTAAATTTGAGTTTGCCTCCAGCCCAACAGCTCCCAAAAGCCTTGACCTGATAGTGCTGATTGGGATCATTAGCCCAAACAAATTACAATATTACAAAGATTTTCCAGCTCTGTCTATTCCAAGTTTTGCAGGATTTTTCAGGAATCTCAACACATATTTTCCTCAAAGAATACCCATGGCATTGCAGAAGATTCCCTATACAACCATACAGAGAAAAATTCTGCTGGCTGCAACAGCAGCAACATAAGTGACCACCACAGGAGATACCATCTTCATTTAGTTAAATTTTATTTTCATAGGGAGCATAGAAAGGTTCTGATTAAGCCAGTGATCAACACTTCAACAAAACCATCTTCAAAACTGAACCTGTACATGGAGAGGGATGAACCTGAGTCACTTGCCTAGCCAAAAGCCCTCTGTTTCACGGGAGATTTTTGTGCAGCAGTTGTTATAGTAAGGGGAGGTGGGGAAGTTTGCTAATATGTGGAGACATCTGCAGGAAACAGAAGACCTTCAAAAGCGTAGTAATTTCAAGAAATCAAGGTAACATAACCTGTCTTTTGGAGACATTCTTATTCAGTTTAAAGCTGAATGGAGTCAGATTTTCCTGTGGAAAGGATAGATGAGCATTTAGATCTCTTACATTTCATTTGATGAAAGCAAACACCCCAGGAGGCAAAAGCTATTTAACCTACAACTAGCAATCACTAATATTTCTGATTATATAAGGGACCCATTTTCACATATTTAAAACAAGTTTCTGCTTTTGTGTTTTAACTCAATTGATTTTCAGGAAAGACATTTTCAATACAACTGAACTTTGATCATGACAGTGACTGTGATGTACAGTGTCATTCAAATATGTGCTTATTTTTGTGTTCCTTCACTTAGACTGGGAAGCTTACAGGGTGCTCAGAAGCTGAATAAATATTTCTGTTCATCAAAGCAAAGATTTCTGCAGATTTGGGGAAAATGTCGGTACCACACTGCTTGAAGGGTGTTATGTGATTGAGTTATTAAATATGGAATCATCATGCTGTAGCTGAAAAGGGGATGTTAAAAATGAATGACAGCCCTGCCTGAAATGTGTATACAACTATATAGGCAGCCTTAATATTCTTCTAGCATTGCTTGGCGTTTTTGCATAAAATTTCTTGCAGCAGGAACTTTTGGTTGTTTGACAGATACAAACTGACAGTCTGCAGGTGAAAAGCTTTCTGCCACATTACAAGTCGTTTGAGTCATTCGGGACCATGGTGACAAGGACACATTATGTGTAGGCACTCACCTTATCAAGGCCAAGCTGCAAAAATCCTCCTAAAAAAAATGTCTTAATTGACTTAAGCAACTTTGTGCCATGCTTAAGAATGTGTAGAATTTGATTCTATGCACAGGGCTTCCTTTCATGTTTGATTGCTCATTTTTTATTCAGCAAGAAAATAGCCTGTCAGTAGTCAGCAAGGATAAGCTCTCCAGCACTGTAATTCTGAGAACAGTTGTTGATTTTACAAAGAGAGGTGCTAACTTGCAGCCAACCTCCTTCTTTTATTCTGGGCTTGATACATCTTTGGAAGCGTTATTAAGAATTTAAATCCTAAACAGAGTGTATTCCATTTCTTTCCTGAACACGGTATTTATCTTACCTGTTTAAAGTCAAAAATTACCTTTTTTTTTTTCCCTCAAAAGAAATGAATAAAGCAAAATTAACATAAAGCATGCAGGTAACATTGTGCAGTTTGCTTTTATGTACATCAAGGAAAATCATCCAGGCCCAGCAAGGGACACCATACAGAAAGACTTCCATATGACTACAGTGCACACTAGGGTAATGTACCCCAAAATATATTGCTTTATTCTTAGTTTCACGGCCTTCAGATAGAACCTAAAAATGGAGAATATCACTAAAAACTAGATTTGGTCTAAAGACTGCACCAATGTACTTCTTGTGTTAGGACCTTTTTGATAACACAGCCACATTCCTTATTGTGGTGAAAAATGAGATACTTGAATTTGCCTACCATCTCGTATTTCCTAGAACTGTGATCATTGTAATGTCCTTTGGAAACATATTAGATTATTGCAAAAAAACAGCTGAATTTTATGACAAACACCCATGACATCAAATTAAACATCCAAACAAGGCATACAGTCAAGACCCATCAGAGTTAAGAATCTGGCTCTGTTTCCACCTTAGTAGTCCAGCAAAATCCTTAGGTTATGGCATATGCTCTGCTGTGTCATGCTATATGCTTTTCAGACATTTAATTCCTTAAAATACAAAATACAGTGGATATTGCATTGGAAAGTAAGAATTATTTCAGTCTGCCATGCTCTGCAGAAAGTTATCTCACTTGGCACAGAACTAGTCCCCCATTGTGTAGGATTTGTGGGTTGCTCTTTGGAGAGGTCAAACAGTCTTCACTGCAGAATTAAGGGATTCCAGGTCACTCTCTTGGTGTTAGATGCTTAGTAGATGCTCTGGATCTGGCTATGATTCACATTTCAAAGAACCCTTAAAATATTATTTTACTAATTTCATGAATATTTATATGGTATGCAGCAGGGAAGCAACAGTCCTGATTACAAGCTACTCACAGGAGGCACCACTGCAATCCAAGTGCTAAAAAAAACCAGATTGTTTTAATTGTAATTGCTGAATACCTCAAGCTTATGGAGAATTTTAGCACTTGTCACAGAATTATGGTGTCTTAGTCATCCTTGTATTGACAGAATGTTTGAAAAAAGTCACGAACTTCAAATAAACCTAATATTAATGCTTGACTTATGGATATTGTGGTGTTTGTGGACAGTATTTCAGCCACTTTGCATTTGAATGTGTATTTTAGGTAACTGTTTATACTACGTATACTCTTTTCCTTATTTATTTCTGTGTTTTCAAAACTGAAATTATATTTATCATTTTATTCCGTAATTCCTCCCAGAACATTGTGATTTTTGGGTGAAGAAGTGGACTATCACAGCGATTGATGGTACCTGTCAAAGAAACCACAGTAAAACAGCAAGCAGCCGTGATTCCACTCCCATCACAGCAGTGACAGTGACTGTGGACTCTGCACAGTGCTGTCCCTCCAGCAAGGCCAGAAGAAGACCCTTCTGTGTTGCTCCCCATTCTGCTCACAAACATCCTGGCTTGGTAACTTGAACAAAGTAACTTTTGTATAAAATATTTGCTGTAGAACCAAAACCAATCTGGAAGGAAATACCACTTCTTTGTTTTTTCACAGGCTTCTCATCAACACTTAAATAAAATAGTTTGCATTATGACTGTGCTAAGGTTGGGATATATAAAATTATACATTGCTGAATATGTCCAACTCACAGCTTCAAGGAGATTTGGAGACACTCAACACCTCAAGCAGAGTTTATCAGAAGTTGGCACATCAGGTCCAGAATGCCATTAAAATATGCTTTGGCTTTTGATCCACACTTAAGAGGTCAGATAAGTGATTACTGAGGTCCCTTTCAACTGAACTATTTTATTTTATTTTAAATGTTGGTTACTCTATCCATGTACTTCTAAAGGTGCATACAGAGGAGGCACATCAGTCTGTCTAGCTGTTCTA
The DNA here is from genome assembly GCF_026979565.1 of Vidua chalybeata. Lineage (NCBI taxonomy): Eukaryota > Metazoa > Chordata > Aves > Passeriformes > Viduidae > Vidua > Vidua chalybeata. The sequence continues at coordinate 121,579,392 of NC_071530.1, read as the reverse complement.
TTTTCTGGAGCATTTACTTTTTATAAAACCAGAAGTATAAAAAGAAAATTATAATTTACGAAGTTAAAATACATGGTTTGATCTGCTCCCCCTGACAACTTGCTTCCTGTTGTACTCTTTGCAAAATTGTAATGTTGCCCTTTGCTGATCAGCTCCAGAAAAAGGCATATAAAATCATTTAGAAGTGGGCTGTGCACCTGTGCCCAAAAGGACAACTCAGGCTGTCAAGTAGATACTAACATGAGTACAACACCACAGCTCAAGTCCTGGCTTATCAGCAAAACCACAGTGATTTTGTGGCACAATGATCTTTGCTTGAATAATACCTATTTGTCAAAAAAAAAAAAGCAGAAAATACTTCTTATTTGCTGAAGTGTCTCAGATTTAAAGGAATTGAAACCTCCTTTTTTAAAAGTTATTTGGCCAAAATAAATACACAACATTCTGCAGTAATCAAAAATATTTATTTCCCACAACCACTTTTTTCTCTTACTACTCATCTGACAATACTGTTTCTTTGTTTAAATATTTTAGATTGTTGTAGATAACATATTACTTTAGATTTTTTTTTTAGGATCCCCTTTCCTCCTTAATTCGAATATTAAAATCACAAAAACTTTCACAGGTTAGAGAAACTGTACAATTAGCAGTCAGAATCACTGGAATGTAACTTGAGGAATCAAAAAGGAATACTCCTGCTGACAGTCTGTTTTCTGACAGTCATCTGTGAAACTTTCATTAATGATGTTCATTGTTCTGTCTACATTACATCTGTGTCATGAAAGTATCTTTAATGCTCTAAAGATACTGGAAAATTCCACGACATGCAATATCCTCTGACATGGAGCACTCCACTTCAGTGTGATATATGATTAGAAAAGATAACTACCAGTCTGTTCAGCTGATATTCTGACATGAAATGAAATAATGTAATTGTAAAACAGGGTCAAATTAATTCACAGTCATAGTGAACAATTGTTCACCCTCATATGCATAATGTTTTTCATTATTTCCTCCTTTAGGCATCTTGTAAGTGAAGGACTGATATTTCAACTCTATTGCTTTCAGAAGACTAAAGCTATTATTTTGTTTCTGTGTTTGTTTATTGTATGACATTTCTTTTGGCTTTTTGGTTTTTGGGTTTTTTTTTATTTATATTACTGAAATTGTTAAACTGCACTGGTATTCTAAAAATATAAAAATTGTGGATAATACAGTGAAAAGTCTAAATGGAATGTGACTGAACAGAACATATTTAAGAACTAAACCAACCTCATAATCAGTATGGAGGTACTTCAGTAGAGATGCCAAACTTCTCACAAAACACTCAGTGAATGTGTGCAGTTGGCAGAAGTTACAAGTTAAGAAAAAAATACTATCTACTCTGTAGTTCTCAAAGGTTTTGTGCAGCACAGGGAAATGAGCAGACAGAAATATTAGTACTTAAAATGAGTGACTGTTCCCTCCTGTGAGCAAACAGCCAGGCTCACTATTAAAAGTTTTGCTTTTAGTTATCTCAGAAAGAAATTATTTTAGCAAGAACTTTGAATTTAAAAACACAGTACTCATAGCTAAGACAGCAGTTTAAGCTAAAGCTCAAGGAAAAAATATGTTGTGAGTTTTTGTTGTTTTTTTTTCCCATATGGAATCTTTGGGAAGCTGTTATACCTGGCCAAATATATGCATGCATATATATATGCATATATATTAAATACATGTATTTTATATACATATATTTCTCTTTTTGCCAGTAGTAAAATGTATCTTGAAGAAAAGAGGTTCTGGACATACCCATCTACTGCAGCCAAGGGATCTACAAGGGTGCCTGGGATCCACAAGACAAGTATGTGTGCACAATGCCTACTATCCAAGATTTCCAAAGTCCAGTAATTTCTATTGACAGCAAGAAGACTTTCCAAATTTCCTTTCTCCTGTCCTCTCTCCCCTAAGCTCTGCAGGCAGGAACCCCCTCCCTTCCCTCCCTCCTTCCTATCTCTTCCCATTAGAAATGTCACTACCCCATCTGCTGTCCCTGAACTCACTCGTGCTGGCAGGGACTCACAGGCAGAATGAAGGAGCTGGAGTCATTCAGCATAATGTGCTACACAGACCCTTCCAAGGCAATTGCTAGTACTTTCCACCAAGAAAAAATGTTGTGCAGAAGGGATTAATGCTGCTATGGTTCTCTTTTGATGCCTATAAGACAGATCAGGACACATCTCCTGCATCATTAAATCCAACTCCTTCTTGCTGCAGGGACCATGTAGTTTATTTGTTCCATCTGAGTGTCTGTGCTTTGTGTCATCCAAGCTAAGTGATGACCAAGGGAATTGCTTCCCTGGACAAAAGAGATGCTGTTGTAATACCTGAATTACATGGAATTATTTTTGTGCATCTATCTCAAATGATGTTACAATTTTGGCCAGCAAAGGTACCTGTTATTGTGGCCAGCAAGCCTTCACTCACTTGAAATCATGAATACTTTATGGCTTTTATCAAATAAAACTCTAACAACACAGCTCAAAGTGTGCAGTCTTATTGGAAACCACATTGTACAGGAACTGCTTCTTCTCATAATTACATATTTGGCAACAGAGGGTGAGGGGGTGAAGAAAAGCTCTTTTCCCATCTGCAGAAAATCCTGACAGCCTCTTAAAAACAACAGTAATGAGGGAGAGAAAAAGAGGTATTTGTAAAGGCTTTAGATATTAATTTCACATAAATATGCCAAACACAAAACCTTCCTTGATTTACTTTTGTTTGCACGGGAGGAGGCTTTACATGTTTCACTGGAACTCCTGGCAAAATACAGGATCTCAGGGCATGTAGCTCTCACAGAATATTTTAAGAAAGAAATTCTTAGTTGGTGTTTCATTTCACAGTATTCACACCATTCCAACTGTAGACAGAGGCAGAAAATGAAGAAGCAAAAAATGGATCGAAGTTTACTGGACCAATAAAGTGAAGAAAAGGGAAACATTCAGATTAGTCTTCACAGAGCCCAAGTAGCTCACTTCATCCTAAGGAAACTCCTCTTTGCTGTTGAGCCCTGAATATGGGCTCAGGGAAGTTTGGAAAGGAAATAAGTGATAACTTGTCAGCTCTGGACAGCAGCAGAAGGAAGGAAGGAAAGAAAACTTTTTAAGAACTCTGTCCCGGCTACCAGACATGAAGCACAAAGCTCTGCCTTCAGCTCAGCCCTTCACCCTACAGTATCACAGCAATTTCAGGGTAAACTGCTTGCATGGTCTAACACTTTACAAAATCTGTATCCTCTTGTCCAGAGGAGAATGCAGTGTGGCAGTCACCAGCACTGGGATAAGTGGAAATTTGCAGTCATAGAAGGAGAAAGCTTGAGGCCTTTGAAAAGTCTTTTCTTTATAAAGTGTGGCTTCTGTGCTCTGCCTTGCTGTCCTATCTTCTGGCATGTACAATTATAACCCTTCAGCTGAAGATCCATGTTACAAAGTCTGCAAGGCAAGATACTGAATGCATATATTTATCTGTAAATGTCTCTATTCAGAGACAGAAATTCTATTTATACCTTTATATGTACTGTAAATTTTCTGTAACATCCATAAAGCATTAAAACATGCTTATATAAAATAGAGCACATTAATGTCTTTGATCTCCAGGAGTGTTAATCTCTCCTACTTGTGTTACTTGCTGCTTAATAAACAAAATATTTATTCTAACACCCCAAATAATTCAGGCCAAAATAAACCTCAGGACACCTTGTCACTGAAGATGATTTTGAGACTTGTGGTTGCTGGATGCTGTGAGATGTATACACAGGGACATCATAAGGTAAGACTGTTCCTTAGGTCAATAATTTGAAACAGACACTATTTGATATAAGCAAAACAGAAGAAGAAAGGTAGGTATTGTTTGTCATGCTCCTTGACTGGTATTTCAGGTTAGGAATAAATTGATCACAACTGTAGTAAATCAGATCAGACATAAGCAGAACATGCTGCAATACTCCATCTTGGACTACTCCTGGAATGGTCTGTGGACTGAGTGAAAGCACAGATGCTTTGCCACCATCACTTGTATGTAATCATGGTTTCTTATCTCCAGTCATTATGCAGTTCTACTTATGTTTTTATTGACTCTTAATAATTTTGCTTTGTTTAACCAAACTACCTATGATTAAACCCAAGTTTAAAATGGAGTATCTACAAACTTGGGTGTGGGGCTTTTCCTTGAGTTTTCTGATACCAAGTTTGAAAAACATCTTTATGTGTAAAGTGAAATTAAAACTTCACTTCTCCCAGTTTGCATGCTTGGTATTTAGCAGTCTTAAAGAGGTTGGTTTGTTCTGGCTTTTAATTTTTTCCAGGCATTTGGAAGCAATCTGCTAGACAGCATGAACTAGTAGCCAGCACATAGTGCAGCTTCAATAGCGTCTTGTTAGATGGGAAAAAGTCTCTGAACTCACTAAGTTCACCAGCACTGCTGTCTGGGGAGGAAAACAGGACAGCACTTTTCCTAAGGACCAAATCTCATACCCCACCAAAGTCTGACTGAAGATCTTGGGTGCAGAGGAGCAACAGAGAGGGCAGGTGGGTACTCAGTGTTGTCTGCCCAAAGGACAAAAGCTACAGGAAAACTTTAGAAATGCCTTAGAGGAATAACTGAGGAATTGATCAACCTGTTGTGTGACACCATCCTCCTGCTTCTGAAGGACACAGCTTGTGTAGCCTCTGCCCCTTGGACTGTGAGCAAGAGCTAAAAACATTCTAGGGATTGCAGCTGCAGCTCTGGATGGCTAAATTCAGCTGTACTGTATCAGTGTAACTGGAAACGTGTTCCACGTTGGATTTTGTCCTCATCAGCTACTACCACATAACAAATTATTACTCCTCTGTTTCAGCTTGGTGTAAACAGAGCAGAACAATATGAAACATCTGAAGAAACATCAGAAAATAACAGGAGAATAAAATCCATCTCTTAAATTGATTGTACAAACAAGTTTTATTGTTATAAGAAAAGAAAAAAACCCCCAAACAAACAGAAAAAATACCCCCACCACCTCACAGCAGGATTCCCAAATTCAATTGCTGTGTTATTTTAAATTGAATACTGATGAACTTCTGATTCTTGCACTTCAAAACTTCAAAACTTCTTGATTACTTTAGCTCAGCCTGAAGGATCAACTTTATTGTAACTCAAGGCACAGCACTAAAATGCAAGACCAGCCTGACATCGAGTCAGGGTAATTCTGTGGATTAATCAGGATGGCTGATTCCCAAAGATTTGGTGCACACTGGCTGAGCAACTGATTATGGCTGTGCTACAAATGAGTAAGACTATACATCATAAAGCTTCCCAGACAGCACATGATGTATTCTGCTTCAGGAAATTCAGAATGCATATTATTTCAGAGCTTGGATTCTAGTTGCTTACAGAAGTGACCTCCATGTTCTGGAATTCTTTGAGAAGTTTGTTGCACTCAGAAAGTATCTTGTTTTACTATCATGGTGAAATTCAAGCATATGATCATATTATTCTCAGAATCATCAGAGAATCCTCGCACAACAACACTATAATTGCCCTAAAACAAGCAAGAAAAAAAAAAAAAAAAGACAATTAGTCCACAATACTGTCTGCTCTTGCCTAAGTGGCTCTTGGAATGGTTCTGGTGATTTATGTTAGAACTGAAAAAAATAGATTCCCATTAGGGACTGTTCTCATAGGTATAGTCAGGTATATGAGTGCATAAAAATAAAACAGTATTCAACTTTCTTCTCATGGCTGGACTAATGAGGAACAGCATTTCCTGGTCTAGCAGAGTCCCATCAGGAAGTGTCAGGTCTACCATAAGCTCTTCATCGATATGAGGACAGCTCATGGCAGAGGATGTTCCTGTCCATTACTAGCTCTGGGGCTGCAAGAGGTGTTGGACTGTTAGAAGCCCATGAGCTAAGGGGGATGGTGGAGATTTTGGACCAGTAGGAGCTCCTTAGTGACATTTTTAGGGATTAATAGGGTTGATAAGGGTCTTGGAAAAGCTCAGACAACTGATGAGGCAGTTGTCAGATAGAATGAGAGATAGAATGTGAGATAGAATGGCTTAACCTGAGGACTGGTGCTGCCCGTGGTTTAACAGTAGAGCACTGCTTTTACTTTTTAGATATTGTTATCCCTCTTCAAACCTTTGAAAATGGTTTCATGGAGTAAGAGAGCAGCATGTGAAGAAAATATAAAAGAATGAAATGGGCAGAAGGAATATGAATGGATTTACTCAAACAGGTAAAAGGAAAGAGAATAATTTACCAAACAAAATGGAATAATTAAGGTGACATTAACTGATTAATTTGGTCTTTTCCTTTATAAAATAAAGGAGGCATGATAGAGGAATAACAACCTTAGAACATCTAGCATTTCAGAGATGCTACCATTTTAGTGTCATCGCTTCTATTATAAGAAAGTTTTCTGACATTTTCTCTTCTGTTTTCTACAGTTTGGGTGAACATCTCTCTTCAGAAAAAAATATACCTGTAAGTATGTGATTTTACTATTACACAAAACGTTGAAAAGTACCTTTGGAAATACTATTCTTGAGCCTTTAATGTCAAATGCTGATGCAAGTGTTTCTGAAAAACAGAGATAATTATAATACAAAGAGTTACTTAACCATAAAGCCATCAATCAGACTGCCTAAATAACTTCAAAGCAATATGGCATATCTCTCAGCAGCAGTTGCCAGTGTCATTTACTCTTTCACTGATAAAGCCCTCATCTGGTTCTTCTCTCAGAGCTCTGACTTTTTATTGAAACCACATTATAAAATAGACATTAGCCACAAGGCTCCTGCAACATCTCCTCCAGACAAATCCTACTGTGATAACTCCAGTAATTTAACTTGCAATAGTAGTTTATTCGAATGGTAACTGAAGAGAGCTGATACTGATTTTTAAAGAATGGAAAACAGACTGTATTTTGACCTCCTTACAGGTCTTTTTGGCCTTTAGTGTGACATCCTGCCTGAATTCCCTGAATCTGAGCCTGTCGGGTTAACACTTGTTAGCCCCTACCAAAGGATTGACTCTTCTCTATTGGGAAAAAAAAAATCATCATATGTAGGTGTATAAAATCTCTTTTAAAACCCATCCCGACACATATCTAAATAAATTTTGTTCTGGATATTAGTAGTGCCCACAGTGCCTCTCAAGTTTCCTGTTCAGTCAAGTCAAATGCAATCTTTCCATGTCATTTTAGAGATGTTCAGAATAAGTGTCATAATCAGATGAAGGATATTCATAGTCCTCATTTATGGAGATGGAAACTGCAGTACAAGGATGTTAAAATAAAGAATTTGGATATTTTCTACTTCAACGGGGTTCTGGCACTGGAGAATTGCCTGCTCTAAGGTCTGCTGCCTGCCAAGCAAGGTCTAGATTGTGGAGATAAAAATCTGTTTGCATGGGTTGATTGCACCGTGTATTTTCACACCAACCTCCTTTCAGCGTTCCACACACTGAGTATTCATCGTCAGCTCCGCTGCAGAGGATTTCTTTCCAGAGGAGTGCTTTGGCACCATCGTACCAGACATTGAAGACAATCTTCAAAAAGTGGATGTCACTTCCTAATTAAAACATTGCAAGTAAGCAAATGGTAAGTGGTGGGGAGGAAAAGCATATATGGAGACATGCTGTTTAGAAAAAAACTAGATTTTGCCAAAATACTTGACAAAATACAAATACTTGTGTATTTGTAAGACTCCCCCAAAACTAAAAAGGCATATATCTTGAAAACTGCTACTTCCAGAAAAAAAAGAAAAGAGCTATTGTTGTTTTTAACAAGAACAAAAAATTAGTCTTAAAAAATATCTGAGAGAACAATTTCAAAGTAAGTTTTAATTTCTTCAGTAAGGAAAACAGAGTTCATTCAGCTCCACAGCTAACCTAAACACGTGCTCAAATGAAGACCTTAGTTTTAAGCAGGTGTTACAAACAAATTATCATGAATGCATCACAAAGATGTCTTTCTAGGGAAGAAAACTTAGTGCAGAAGGGGAACTTTATGATACAGCCAGATCCTAAACATTTCATAACTGAGCTTGCTGGCTTAAAACTGGGCTTAAAGATCACAGTTAGGTTTGCACACAAAATCCAGCACCATTTCCAGCTTCTGGAACACACATATTCTCTGTAGAAGTCCTGCCACAGTTCAACAGCCTGATAATACTCTCTCTCCTTTAAAAGACTTGGATCTTCTCCAGGCCAGAAGACCAAAATGTACATACACCTAAACTTTCACAGATTTGTATGTATAGTGATAGTCTGCATGCAGGACTCTGGTAACTGCTCCAAGTAAAACTCCTTTTCTCAAGTCATCATTTCTGTCCATGGCTATATTTTATCCACTCCATTTTTAACCCCAGAAACCAATTTCCTAAATCACTTGGCATTTAGGATGAAGTGTCAGTTTTTCAGTTGTACTTCATTTTCAGCATTTCCAGAATATAATTGTCTAGTTAAGAGAGACTCACTTGGAATCCAGGTAAGAGCAGCCTTCCAGACAGGTTTCTTTGTCATGCTGCAAGGTGTCAGATTAAACATGAAAGCATGATCTGTAGAATCTACAGTAAAAAAGCATTTCACATTGATAGTGTGAATAGGCTTCTCCATAAAAATAATAACAATATACAGTTATACACACAAAAACCACATACATATTTTAAAATGTATTTAAGTTACATGCTATAAAATTATTCTATATAATATATGTGGTAAATATTAAATATGTTTTTTATTATATTATTAATTATTTTTACATTCAGAGGGCAAAACCAGTATAATATTTCTTTAAGTAAAGAGAAGTAAATTTTTGGTTGATGATATTTTGCACACAAAAAAGAGACAAAAGTACCTTTATTTCTCTTTTCAAGATATACAAACTTTTTATTAGCACTAAACCAGCATGGTCTTCCACTGAAAATATCCCTACTTATGCTAATCAACCTGACAAGAGCTAAAAATATTTTTAATGCACCAGCATATTTTCCAGGTAATGTAAATGAACCTTTGAGTAGATTTACTCTGTGACTGACCCACCTTGTATTTTTAAAATACAAAAAATATCAGTCCATGACACAGACAGGGCTAGAAGGGACACACCATGCTGTCTCAGAACCTGATTGGTACCACAGCCTGGCAGAATAAGGCATTCCCTCTTTTTTTTCCACATTCTTCAAGCTTTTCTTTGTAACATACTGGTTAACCAATAGGTATAATTTATACAAGAGAGTACTTGCGAAACAAGTTTAAATCCATTATCTTCTAATATTTCCTGAACAAAAACATGCCTACTTTTATGTGAGAATAAAATTCTTTCTCTCCTAGCTGCTGGAACCAGCATTGTGGTAAAATTTATGCCTATGAAATAAAATTCTTATAACAGGGTGATTAATAACAGAAATATACTTATTTTTTATTTTTCTGTATTCCTCAAAGAAACAAATTTGAAAGAAAATTCACAATCCCTCAGACTACAGTAATTACCCTGCAAATTTAACAAAAGGATTACCTATTTTTTTACTTACCACAAAAAGTATACGACATTTCAAGATCTGATGATGTACAAATTAATTCACTGACTCCAGGGGTGAATAAAATGAAAAGGAGTCCAAACATAGTTACTTTTTTTGCTCAGTATTCGATGGTATAAAACTTCATTTGAGAGAAAGAGGAAGAAAATTCAGCACAGTCATCATCAGTCACATGTCTTCGGGGAAAGTTCTGTTATTTATCAAATTCTCTGCAATCTTTGTTAATCCTACTGCAGCACTGTCAGTTATCATTACACTAAATTATGTTAAGAAAAAGAATTCCTGCTTTTTGTTGTTACATTTTCCCCAGACAATGCAGTTCAAGCCAAGAGTGAAAAATTAAAGAGAAACCTGTGTGAAATGGGGAAGTGAAATGACATTATGACTACCAGAAGTACGTAATGAGCAAGTTTAGTTGACTCATCAAGTGTAAGATTTTTAAAGGCATAATTTCAAACACAGAGTTTCCTGCACATATTAAAGAAGAGAAAAATCCACAACTGATGAAAACCAAGTCCATCCTTTTATTTTTATGGTAGTCAGTACCTCTCACTGGTTTTCATAATAAATTTCTTACACAGCTCACCATGCTTTAAGAATACACCAGAAATCTGGAGGAATGTAATTAGATGATGTGTTTCAAATGGAGCTGAATGCAATCATCTGATGTTATTGAGTAGAACCAGTCATGTCTTGCATGATGCCAGATACCACCTTCAAAGACGTATCTATCACAATTACACTTAGTGGGAACAAACTCAAAAATCAATAACATTACAGCTGGTAATTCCTATATCTGACTCCCAGAGTCTCTCTGCCACCTTCTCCCAGACTGTTCCCCACAGTCTCTGCTGGAGAAGCAGCACTGCATGGTTTTCCCAGAGCACAGAGCCATGCACAGGCCTGGAGTCAGGGGGACACCAAACATGAGTCAATTGCTGGCAAAGACTGTCCAGTTTTGACTGGAATCTTTCTGTAAGAACATAGAATCTACTTGTCACAGCTGAAAGTAGCTTACAACCTGATTTTATCCTGCAATGCTGAAAACACTCCAGGTCACAGATCTTCATGCTCAAGTTTGAAATACCAAAACAAAAACCTCTTAAAGCACTTTTGGTACTAGATACACACCATCATTTCTCTCTGTTAGTGAATTACACAAAGAATAATTATTTGCCTGTGTTGGCTATATCAATCCTGTGGACTAAACAGGATCAGCTCTTACTGCACAAACCCAGCAGTACTAAGCAGCTAGTTCCAGCTAGTCCCAACTACAGGAACAGATTAAATTAAGCCTAATAACTCATTTAAGAGAGCAGAGCCCCCTCTAACTGACAGGAAACACAATTAAATATTTTTTTCTCAGTATAATAAAATATGGAAATCTACTGAATTTAATGGAAGAATGACTTACAGAAATTAAGCAAATAATTTTCTCACAAGTTACCTTCTTGGTTTGTGTATATATCTGCTGACTTCTCTTAGATCAGAAACTGTATTTATTTTTTAAGAAAAAGAAGCAATACATAAAATAGAGAGGTATTTGAGTTTGATTCCTGCTAAGCAGGAAACTCAATAAAAATTACAATAAATATAACAATCAATTGTTCTGACTCTTTCCATTCCCCATCACAATGCCAGAAGCTTTTATTCTCACAAATTCTGTGCATGCCAGGGTAATATTTTACATATTATAAAGGTAAAGTAGCAAAATATTAAGAAATTGTTTTTCAGAAGTCTGAACATGTAACACAAAAGATAATTTAGGAATAATGATGTGCATGAAAACCATGACTGAGTGTGCTCAGAGATGGAGGTAGTTCCTAGATTAATTAAGGAAGGTGAAAATTGAATTAAAGGTGCCTGAAAGCACCATTTAATGAACATGCAATAATTTACAAAATAAGATAAAAATTTGAAAATTTAATGCAGCTATTAAAGCTATTGATTTGGAAATATTTCCAAATCCTTCTATAGACCACAAGAAGAGTCCCACTGGCCTGGTAGAGTTCAAAATTTTATTAAATTTTCAGTATTTGGCTTTTAAGTGGGAATTCAAAATGATATAACTTTCCTGACAGATCTCCAGAGTTCATACACCACACACAGATTTTTGCTGTTGTTTAACAGGATGTTATAAAACATATAAGCTCTTTGTGATCATATCAATAACACAGATCTGTTTCAAGATGGACAACTATTGCTTAAAAATAGTAAGACATGAAGTGAAATTGAAATAAATCAGGGAGGCTGTAATAGTTGGAAAAAAGAAATGGAGTAGTGAAACAATCACAAAGGGGCAATGAAGCAGCTATGAAAGAAGAGCTGCCTTTTGCACATACAACCAAAAAATATTCCTTTCAACCACAAAGCAATGACCAGTGGTGTGAAGGAGGTTAATCTGTGAGAAACCAAGCCAGGCTCTCTGCTGAGTCTTCTATCAGTCCAACAGGCTTAGCACAAGTACCAGGTCAGTCTGAAGCGGGCAGGGGGTGGCACTGACTGTACCCCACTGATATACAAGATTTCCCAGCTGAACGTGGGTCCCTCTGTGGCCAGACTAGGTCTGGTGTTGCTGCCCGATGCATTGGGTGGCTGATGCACTCACAGGAAAAGTGGAAAGAGCACTGCAGATTGAAAAGATTTTACATAAAGCTCTCTTAATATGAAAGAAGGCAAACTCTCTGCTGAATTTACTTTCTACACCTGGTTCAAGCATGGGCGCTTTTTTTCAGATACTTGCTGCAGAAAAGTTATAGATGAGGAATGAGTCCCCCCTGGTGGCTCAGACAGACAGACACATGCAGAAACCTCCTGCTCCTTTCTTATTGCACTTTTATTGCACAAGACAACACTATTCCAATGCTTTAAAAAGTCAACATAAGAAAGCTCAGTTTAAAAGGATCTGGATGACTAAATGGGAAAACAGGAACAATAAGTACTACTGGTATCACAGCTAAAATATCCTTTATGACCATGATTATAAAGCCCACAACCTCGACCACTGTGTTTGGTCAAACTGTCATTAAATCAAAATAACCTAAATTATTTTCAAATACTTTCAGCAAACTCTGCTTTAGATGCGTGTTGCGTTTCATCAATGCTATTCATAAAAGTGACATCTTGTGGTGAACACTAAAGTCCCAAACTAGTGCACTAGTGGTATGAAGAGTCTGTTCTGTTCCTTTCAAGTCAGTATGAGGATCACTGCAGAAGATTATGAAGTCTGCTTTCACAAAATCCTTTTTCCTTACTATATTCTTTTTCTTTACTATTTTCTTTTTCTTATATATTCCAATCCAGAAGGAAGGCAAAAAGAAACGAGAAGTGGAAAGAGCTACACAATAATGTTACTTCACTGAGGTTTTGTCAGTGAAATACTTCATTTATTTCGGAACACTTTGCAAGTAAATTCAGTAGGGACCAGTTCTCATATCCAATTAACAGTACATAAATTCAAGTCTAAAGAATTTAGAATTTCATACCTATGACTTTTAATTTCGTTACATCTGAGATGTTGAGAACACAAGTTTATTGCAAGTTTCCTCACTGATTTGTAGTTAAAATCCTTAAAATAATTCATGAAACTTTTATCTTTTTTCTCAATGCATCCAAAAAGGGCTTAACTTACTTTTAATTGCTTTTCAAAATAATCACTTTGTATTTGGATTGTTGGCTGCAGATGAGTACGTTGACCAGATAAGCACTTATAAGTCATTAAAATCTTCCTCAGGAAAGATTTATAATATGCGTGATGATAATATCCCGTCACAGAAAAATAAATAACAGTAAAACAGGGGAAAGTACTCAATTTCAAAGTTTTAGTCAGAATTAGTGATTACTACAAAATTTCACTTTAATGGAAAACTCATTTAAGACATTAACCACATTTGTTAGATAAAGAGGCAATAATAATTTTCCTTACAGGACAATTTGTGAGTTTTTGAAGTAGATCATTTTGCACCTGGAAGCAGACGTTTATTCCTTCTGATTCTGGGTTTAAGGTTGATGCTGAAGGCACTGTAACATAAAGGGGCTCTAAATAAGTCATAAGACTGCATTCACAAAAATAAAAATACACTCAACTATCAGCATGAAGAATAGAAAACTGTAGACTCTTCTCAAATCCCCTCACCCTATCTTTGACAATGTTTATAGTGGAAGTAGAAAGTCATGCCCAGGGATACAATAAAGAGGTAGAGGATTCATGTCCTCTGCAGGCAACTGATGAAATGCACAAGAGTGCCATGGGAGTCAAAACCAAGAGCAGGGCACTGGCATGTATCCAGTGGTGCGTTGGTAGCATTTGAGTAAGAAACCAGAGTTTTTGAAATATAGAAAAAGTGCTGTGCATGACTCTGAATATGTTTTGTTAAATGCTGTATGAACTTTGCCTTAGTGGTTTGATTTGAATATATCATATTAAACCACTGGAGACTATTAAAATGTAGCAAACACATACCAGGTGGTATGGTTTTCCTGTGCAAACTATTATGTTGGAATTAACTCCCTGCCTCTTGCCAGTAGTCTTATGGTTTATTCTCTGCAAGCCAAGTTTAGGACTAAAACTTACAGTTGTACTCTGAAGTATTCCTTAAACTATTAAAATTGCCAAAAAGAAGAGAAAGCAGAGGATGAAGGGATAAGAAAGGGACGTGTCGTACCTGAGGCTCACAGTATGCACACCACAGCAACACTTTCCACCCCGGAATTCTAGAAAGGGAGACAGCTGGACATGTTTTGCGGCTGTTTGCTCTTGTTCTCTGCTATTCCCTGCTTAAAATAGCTGCTTGCTGAGGTCTGTGTAGCTCTGGGATAATCTTATTATAGTGGATCCAACTCACAGCTAAGCACACTTGTCCCATTTCTCATGCAGGCTGCAGTAGGCTATGCTGTACATGGGGGAATGAAGAAATCCATGGTATGAGGCATGAAGTAATTTGTGGTATGGCCACAGAACTCCAGAGCAACCGAATTACAGCAGTTTACCAAGTTTCCACCCTATTAAGTTATACTGAGCAGTTGTAGTAATTCACATGTCTGCTCTTAATTTTTACAGCACGAAGAGACTTCCATGAAGTTTCCATCACCTAAATTAAGCCCTCACAGTTTCATGCAAAAATTTACAGATTTTCTTCATCTTTGCCAATGTGATGACCTCAGTTTGTAATAAAGCAAGCTCCAGTCAAATTAGTTACCTTTTAATTCTACAGAGTGTGGTTAAGAGTGTGAAGTACCTCAGAGCTTTACAGATTTCTCTTTGAAGTATCAAAGAGGGATAATTTTCTCATTAAAATTTTTTACATTTGCAAGAAAAGGATGAGGGTTGTGGGATAATTTAATTTAAAAAATAACTTTAAAGAATGACAAGGAGCTTTGTACTTTATAATTAAGAACAGATAGGGACTAATGAATAATAATGTGGACAAAGCCAAAAACTTGAGAAAGGGAGAGGGTCACTAGCAAGAAAATAACACGTAGCCAAAGACTGAAAAGAAAAATTTTCATATATCCTGACTGTTCTTCAAAGGGAAAAGAAAAAAGAAAAAAACAGTCATCTATGACCTTTTGTAGAAGTTTTAAGGCTGGAAGGGATAGGAAGAATGTGTCTAGGACGGAGGCTTCAGTAATTTCATACAGAATAACAGAAATAACTAGATTGGAAAAGACCTCTGAAATCACTGAGTCCAACCTCTGACCAAACACCACTGTGTCAACTAGACCAGGGCATTGAGTGCCATGTCCAGCCTTTCCTTGAACACCTCCAGGACAGCAATGCCACCACTTCCCTGGGCAGCCTGTTCCAATGTCTAATCACCCTTTCTATGAAGAAATTCCACCTGATGTCCAACCTAAACCTCCCCTGGCACAGCTTGAGGACATTTCCTCTCATCCTGTTGCTGGTTGCCTGGGAGATCAGCAATCCCCATCTGGCTACAGCCTTCTCTCAGAAAATGTTCCCCCAAGCCTCCTTTTCTCCAGCCTAAATAATCCCAGCTCCTTCAGCTGCTCCTCTCAGGACTTACCCTCTAGAGCCTTCACCATCTTCATTACTCTCCTCTGGACACACTCCAGCACCTCAATGCCCTCCCTGAATTATGGGGTCCAAAAAATTAAGAGGCCCTCATGAACACAGTACATGAGGTGGCCTCACCAGTGCTGAGTAAAGCGGGGGCAATCACTGCCCTGGTCCTGCTGGCCACACTGTTACTGATACACATTGATACATTCCTGCTCTTCATACCAGTTTGAGTGAAACTGGGACCAGGGTAAGACGTGTCCAGATGCTATGGACAAGTGATTGGCTGGTCCTGAAAAGGCTACTGGAGCTGTCAGCCTTCACTGTAGGCATTGCCTTGCAAATAAACAGTTTGTAAATCACTTATTTCAGAAAACTGGCCTCCTACATCAGTATTTCCTTCAGAACCTCCACAAGTACAAGCACATTCTCTAGATCTCATAGTTTCTTCCATATCATATACAAGTTACCGACACCCAAATAAATATCAAAAACTTCCAGGAATAAAAATGTTAGCAGGCAGTAATACTTCTGCACTTAGTACTGGTTTTCACCAAGTGTATGAAACTGAAGAAAAATACACCAGAAAAAATAGTAATTCACATAATTAATAGGGTTGTTAAACAGACATGGAGCTAACAGACTGGGAATTACCTGGTAGTAATTTGTTTATTGAAACACTCACACCACAGTTGATTCTCTTGCAGGATTTTTTAGTAGCAAGAGGGCCTGCTCTGATTTATGCACATTTTCTACCATAGAAAGACACCAAAGATTTCAGAGCTTTCCCACCTGGAAATGCACACAATGCACTAAAAAATATCTTAATAAAGACAAACTGCTCAGAACCCAGAGCAAAGAGGAAACACATCTTGAAGTCTTTTTGGATTACAATTCCCTTCCTTTATTTTGATTCTAATGTGAATAACTGCTCTCAACAATTCCAGGGATCTAAACAAGTCACATATGTGGAAGTATACCCAAATTCTGTGTTCATTTTTGGGCCTCTCACTACAAAAAGGACATTGAGGTGTTGAGTGTGTCCAGAGAAGGGCAGTGGAGCTGGTGAAAGGTCTGGAGCACAAGTCTTATGAGGAACAGCCGGGGGTATTGGTGCTGGGATCCCCAACACAATAATAATGATGTGCAGGACTCCAATGATTTCAGAAGGCTAATTAATTACCTTATTAAACTATATTATAATATAACTATATTATATTAGTAATAACTATCACTAACTAACAAGAAAACCCATGACTCTCTCCCGAGAGTCCTGACACAGCTGTGACCTAATTGGTGAATCAAACCAAAACACAATCACCAGAACCCAATCAAGCAATCACCTTGGGTAAACAATCTCCATACCACATTCCACATGGACACAAACACAGGAGCAGCAAATGAGATAAGAATTGTTTTGATTCTCTTTTCTCTACTTCTCTCAGGAGAAATCCTGAGGAAAGCTAAGTCTCTCTCTGTTCAGAGGGTATGTGAATACCACACTGGGGAAACTGGGGTTGCTCAGACTGGAGAAAAGGAGGCTCAGAAGTGATCTTATCAATCTCTACAACCTGAAAGCAGGTTATAGCAAGGTGGGGATCTGTCTCTTCTCCCAAGTAGCAAGCAATAGGACAAGAGGAAACAGCCTCAAGTTATACCAGGGGATGTTTAGCCTGGATATTAGGAAAGATTTCTTCACTGAAAGGGCTGTCCTGTCAAGCACTGGCATGGCTCCCTGGGGAAGTGGTCGAGTCACCATGCCAGAAGGTATCTAAAAAGATATATAACTGTGGTACTTATGGACATGGTTTAGTGGTGCACTTGGCAGTGCTGGGTTAATGGTTGGAGTTAATGATCTTGGAGGTCCTTTTTCAACCTAAATGGTCCTACAATTCCAAGTACACAATCTAAGTGTAGCAGCAAACAAAGCAAAAGCAAGTAGAATATTGAGTATCTTCACTAAGCCTGGTCTTCTTTTTCCTAATATAAAAGTACTATCCTATTATTTTCAAGTTGCACATTGGAAGTATTTAGCATTTTTTCTGAGACTACATCCTAGCCAGAATCATTACCTATTTTCTGGTAGAATTCTGGATTCTTTAATATTATTTTTAATCATCTGTGTGTCAGAAAGCTACCTACTAGCTTCACTTACTTTTCACTATCAGAACACGAGCAGAATAATATTTATCTTTCATAGACAAAAAATTTAGCCACTGGCATGGAGATACCTTACTCTTGCTGCTTAATTCTGAATTGACCAAATCTCAAATTTAGAAATGAAAATTTTTTGCAGTCAGAAGGAAAAGATGAGGATTTTGATATTGCCTATGGAGTATATATATCAAATTTTGGGGCCTTTCCTTTACCTTCTCCAGCAAACTCTATTTCCTGTTCTCCCCGCATTTGTCATTGGAAGGTCAAGTCAAGTTCATCTTTTAATGCAAGCACCAAAAGGAGTGAGTGAATTCATCAGACATGGAAAGATTTCTTTTAACTAGGTGTAAAACATCATTTCAATGAGGAAAAGTAGTACAACCAGGTGATCAGAATTGCTTGTTCAATATAATTTGAACCTCACATGTTCAATGTAATTTTATAAAAATTTTATTTATATATTATTGCTACCGGTGGAATGATACTGGCTTAAATAGACTTTATCACCCTTTTAAAATTATAGTTGTGCCAACACAAAAAAACTGCCTCAAAAATATTAGGATGGGATGATTTGTTTTTTAATTACTAAGCAAATACATTGAGGGCAGTCAGAAAAGCAACATTCAAAACTCTGGTTTAATATAATGTGTGGCATTAAGGAAATTCCAAAAGGAAATTGAAATAATAGTATTGGAAGACATTTAGACTTTTAAATACAGTTTTTCAGCTACAACTTAGGAAACACCTTGAAAGTAAGCTATAATTGCTTATTTGCAGGATCAGGATGACTAGTAGCAAGCATCAGATTTTCTTATTACAAAGGGCACTGCTAACACAAAATTACTAATTTTAATAATTTTGGGGTTTTTTTTCAATTCAGTAATTTTTATGTCTCAAAATATTTAAGTCCTTCATTCTTTGAAAACAAGTATTTGTCAGTTTATGCGCCTTGAGCCAAAAAAATGTAAATCCAACCTCTACACACTCAAGGGAGAACCAGTCTAGAACCACAAAAAGACCGGATCCCCTTTTTAATTGAGTGAAAGGTGGTTTTCTTCGCAGTGCTGGAAATCAAGAGGTGTGTTCTTTAGAGGGACAAATGCTTCCTCACCTTACATAAATGCTGACAGAATGCATTTTAACCACTAGCTGCTAGAATTTTCTTTGTCAATTCAAATACAGCACCTCTTGTCAGCGGGATGCTCACAGAGCAAATCTTATGTCACGGTGCCCAAGAAGAGAGGCTTCTTGCTCTTCACCTTTGGGGACAGGGTTGCTTGGAGTGGAACTTTAGTTTACCTGAGAGTACATTTGAGTAGCTAGAACTTACTGTTCTATATTCTATATTCACAGCCGTTCTCCCCATGTTCTTCTCTCCTCTGGGAGGGAGTTGCAGCAGGAACTTCACAAGAATACCTGCCTGCTTTCCAGAGACTCCTCCTGGCTACTGATGGTTTCACAAAGGGAAGGGAAAGCCACGATCACTCCCTTTATACCATCACCAGCAGCAACAAAAAACCTGGTATTTTTAGATTAAGTACAATATTTAAGGCTTAACATCTTAAGTACATACTCGATAGATAATGAGTGTCTTTTGACACAGAGGTGGTGAGACTGCCACAAAGCTCATGCATTTTACAGTTCTCTGGAGAGCTAACAACAACAATCAAACCAAGAATAAACAAGCAAAAGACAGGGCTAAGCATCTCCTTTTTTTACTGTATTTTATGTCATTAACTCTAAAGAAATCCTCTCATTGTTTGTAATATTTTTTAAAAAGTGTCTCTTCTTATACATTCCAAAATGCATATGGAAAACTCTAGCTACGTGATACTTAAGTAAGTGTAATAGATTTTTACATTCTTTCATATACATAGTACTGCATTATGGACGATGATACTGACATTATCTTCAAATTATTTCCTTTCATCAGCTTCCTTTACCCCCTCTAAATCCTCAAATTTAAAAAATGAGGACTTGTCATAGCCCATGAGATGGTTATAATCCTGAGGATTTGGGAAAAGCGTAGGATTAACAAGCATTGATTTCGTTTTAGCATAAAATGTTGTAAACATCTTGGTGATGTCTGGAATCTTTACATCTTTCTGATGGAACACAGTTGCTTTTTCTGCCAAGATGGCATTGTAGGTAATGGCTGTATAGGTGTCCACTTCATCTTTATAATAGAGCCGGATCACGTAACCTTTTGTAAGGAGATGCAAAGTAACCGGAGTTACAAATGTAAAAATCCCGATCAACCCATAAAAGGCAGCTTGGACAAGCAAACTTTCCACTCCAATACCACTTTTGAGCATGATGTAGGGCATCATGAACAGGTTGAATATGCTGGTGGAGTAAGAGAAAAACTTCACACCTACATGAAAGGAATCAAAGAAAATAAAGGTTAACACTAATGAGCAACATTTTCTCTATAATTACCTGTATTTTTCTACCACATAACAATGCCATTACTTGAACTGATGAAGTTACTGAAAACCCCTTTCCCTCTTTTTTTAAGTTCATGGAGAAACCATTGAAAACTCAATCTGTCTCGTTGCAGCTTTTCTGATTTGTTTGTACCTTCATGCTGGGTTTGTCAAAGCTAGCTCTATTTCTGTGACGCAGTCAGCTATTAGCTGTTATGCACACATAGAAGTTTTTTTCTGTCTTCACAAGCAGAAAAACTAATTTCTAATGAGACTTGACTCCATTCATGGACACATGTAATGGCGCTCACTGCAGAGAGGGCAGACAGGGAATTTCTCTCTTCATCAACAACTAGTGTTGTATGTATTACAAAGAAGCCAGCTTGGCCACCATACATAAACCCTGGGTTACTAAATATTAACAGGTACTCCCCACCCATTTTGCATGTGGCTTGGAAGACAGTAGCCAGTGCTGTGGACCACCCACAGTCCTTAAATCACCATGAAAACCAGGAGCCCAAGATGCTGCAACAAATAAGTAAATTAGGACACATTTCAAAGATGTGTATCAGAAAACATCCAATGGCTTTGCCTTTCACTAGGTCTTTGTAACATTCAATGGGTAAAGAAACATTTGCAAAGTCTCATTAGAGATGGAGCACTTCATCATAATACCTGCCTGCCTGGGACACATTTCAGGAACACTGAAATGTGTTTCCAAGCACGCAGAATGTAAACAGCAGTTATAGCTCATCTTTGTTGCTTACTGGGTTGGATAAGCCACCCCAAGGGTCTCAAGAGAAGCCAAAGAAGGCTGAGGGGTTACAGAGATGAACAGAGCTCTCTGCACACCCAAGCAGAGAAGCAGAAACCAAGCACCACCTCTACCACTGTTTTGGCTAACTTGGAAAGGAGAACACTCACTTTTAATGCTTCATTTTAAAGTTACTAAATACTGTTAAAACTACAACAACAAAGAAAGGTAATATAAACCACTTCGAGTCACATACCCAAAACTGTCTTTGCCAAATTTCCTTTATAAACTAATCTTCCATGTTCTGGGTGATCATGAGGGGAGGATGTGCTGACGCTGCGAACAGCCACTCCTTGAAAAGATGCAACCTGAAAGATGAAACCAGTACAGGGCTAAGGAACATCAGCATTACACCTTGTATCTACCTATCCATGCATATACACACATATATGTACATGCATACACTCAGACAAAGTTTCTCCTTGCCCTGAACCCACCCCCAGCATTTCAAACTAAGGATTAAAGTTAGGTTACATTCCAAAGCATGCAAAAAACTCCAACTAATATGCTGCCTGATTCAATAACTTACCATGTAAATATCCCAAATTAGCACGAAATATTTGCAACTCCATTATTGATAATTGAGGCAGCAATCAATTTACACACAGCTTTGCAGGGAGACATTTATGGCATCTGTGCTCACCACATCTCTGTCTGATCATAAAATAATATAATAGCCTGGGTTGAACTGGGCCTTAAAGATCATCCAGTTCCAGCAGCCCTGTTGTGGGCAGGGACACCTTCCACTATACCAGTTTGCTCCAAGCTCCATCCAGGCCAGCCTTAAGCACCTTGAGGGTTGGGGCATCCACAGCTTCTCTGGGCAACCTATTCCGATTCCTCACCACCCTCACAGAAAAGAAATTTTTTTCCTAATAACTCAGATTAGCTAAATAACTTCCTTTAGATTAGCTAAACCTACTCTCAGTTTTAATCCATTCCCCATTGTCCTGGCACTTCATGCCCTTTTAAAAAGACCCTTTTCCCAACACGACTTTCTTGTAGCCTCCCTTCAGGTATTGAAGGCCACAATTAGGTCATCCCAAAGCCTTCTCTTCTCCAGGGTGAACAAACTCAATTCCCCCAATCTTTCACCGTAGGAGAGGTACTATATGCCTCCAGTCATGTTGGTGGCCTCCTCTGGACTCGCTCCAGCAGATCGATGGGGGCCCCAGAGCTGGACAAAGCACTCCAGGTGGTGTCTCACCTGAGCTATCAGAGGAGGTACGTCCCGAGGAGCACCTCGCTTTCCTCCTCAAAATCCCCTAAGGGCAAAACCGCCAATCCCAGGGCCGCCGCCCTTTCCCCGGGGGGCGGGAACGCTCCCCCCGCTCCCACAGTCCCCAAACAGTCCCGCAGCCCCCAGCACAGAACCTGTTGGGGCCTCGCAGCGGCAGCGGCCACAGCGGCCCGGTGGCGGCAGGCGGGCTGCGCGGCGCCCCGCAGCCATGCGGAGGCGGAGGCGGGGGCGGCGGCGCGGCGGGAGGCGGCCCGGAGCAGCAGCAGCGGGAGCATGGCGGGGCCGCGGCCGCACCGGGGACACGGCGGGCGGTGCCACACCGACAGCCCCCGGCGCGCCGCCGCCACGCCGCGCTTTGGTTCCGCCCGTGGGAAGGCTCCGGCCGGCTCCGCGGCGCCCCCGTCAGCGTCTCCCGTACCCCGCTCAGCCGCGGAACGCCGGGATCCATGGGGCTGGAAAACACCTCTGAGGGCATCGAGTCCAACCCGCGGCCAACACCACCACGTCAATTAGAGCATGGCATAAACTGCCACATCAAATCATCCCTTAAACACCCCCCAGAGATGGTGACTCCACCACCTCTCTGGGCAGTCCATTCCAATGTCTAACATTCTCTCTGTGAAGAAATTCCTCCTGGTGCCCAATCTGAACCTTCCCTGGCATAACTTGAGGCCATTGCTTCGTGTCGTCTCGGCAGCTGCCTGGGAGAAGAGGCTGAGTTGTAGAGAGCCATAAGGTTTTCACTGAGCCTTCTCTTCTCCGGGCTAAATTACCCCAGATCCCTCAGGTGCTGCTCATAAAACTCATGTGCCAGAACCTTTACCCAGCTTCATTACTCTCCTCTGGACAACCTCCAGCACCTCGGTGTCGTGATTAAGCAAGAGGCCCAGAACTGAACACAGGACTCGAGGTGCGGCGCTATCAGTGCTGAGCACATCACTGCTCTGTTCCTGCTGGCCACACTATTCTGCATACAAGCCAAGATGTCATTGGCCTTCCTGGCCAGCCGAACACCCGCTCGCTCATGTTCAGCTGCTGTCGGCCGACACCCCCGACCCCTGACATGGCGGGCCTGCAGATGCCCCCGGGAACTACGCGCCCCAGCGTGCACCGCTCCGCGCGCACAGCATGCCGGGAGCACGGGCGCCGCACGGGCAGGGCGCGGGGGAGCCGGAAGCGGCCCGTGACCCGGGCGGAAGCGCTCGGAGGCAGCTGGGCCGACACCGCGGCCCTGCGAGCGGGGCGGAGGGAGCGGCGCCCACGGGTGAGGGGCGGCCGCGGGAGCGAGACCCCGCCGGGGCCGCGAGGGACAACCCGGGGGCGGGGCGCCCCGTCGGGCGGGGAGCGGGTAGCCCCGGCAGGCGGCCCCGCGGAGGGCAGCGGGCCTCGCCCCGCGCCCGGCGGGTGGGGGGGGGGGCAGAACGGGGGCCGGGCGGAGGGGCCGGAGCGGCACCGGGGGCCGTCGGGGTGCGCAGGGCGCGGTGCCAGGCCGGGTTCTCCCACCGAGGTGGTGGCGAAAGGCGCGTTCCTCCCCAAAAACGCTCTCCTTGGAATGCCGGCGCCGCCGGAAAAGGGGCTCTCGGAGCAGTGCTGGGTTTGAGCATCGCTCCCAAACTCCTGCCGTAAGTGACGGTCGCCCTTTTCCTACGCCAGGCCGTAGAGAGAGGGGAAAAGTTCAGGCCGAAAGAATTTAGGATGCGCCCCCAGGGGTTGTTTTGCCAAGGTGAAAAGTACTGGTTAAGTGATTTGGCTGTAATGGTCGGCGAATGTGGGCAAAGAAAAGGGTGATATCCCTACTTGTAGCGACAGAAATGAACTTTTGAGTGCAATGTGTTCCTCAGAGGGAGGTTCTGCTTTAATACAAGGTAACCTGAGCATTGATAAGGTATTGAGGGCTTCGCATTTATGTCCGAAAATGTGATAGTGCTGCCGGCAGTTCGCTTTGACAGCCAATTTGGTCTTCCACTAGTTAACTTCTATTAAATATTTCTAGATATGATTGGTACTGTGGGTTGTAAGTTAAGCTTTGTGTTCTGAGGAGACGTAGACAGTCACAGGCCATTTGTTTACTTGGCTTTGGTCGTTTTTGGAAGCAAACCAGAAAAACATAGATAAACAGGCACATGAGAGATCTTTAGGGCAAGAAACACTTTGTGCACTTATTTCTGAGTAATCCCCTACATGCTCCCAGTTTTCGCCTTTTGCTATAATAAGGACCAAAATAATTGTTGGGGGAGAGATCATATTCAATTAACTGAAGAGTTACTTTGAACAGGAATAAGTGTTTATCAGTTTTTATTAGTACATTGTCCACATCTTTGCACAGGTGGCACACACCTTAGCCTTGAGATCAGCCTTTTAATGAGCTTAAGTTATATCAGTAAAATATTTACGTCAGTAAAATTTTTGCTAACGTTTTCACTGGGAGCTTTGAGATAATTTTAGAAACTTTTAGCACTACAGCATTAATTTTATTCCATGTGTCAGAGAAAAACCATTTGAGATTTTCTTTTTTTTTTTTTTTCTGTACCAGAGTGGGTGATGAACAGATTTAGATGGTTTCACATAGTCTTAATGTGAAGAATTTTAGTATTGTTAATTGTTTTAATATTGTTGTAGAGAGACAAATGAGTATTGCACTCAAGGATACTCAGCTTCATGAGTTTTACTGTGTTTTTACAATTCTCATGTATGTTACAAGAAATCCTCAAGTTATTTCATGTAGGTATGGGGTTTGTCAGATTATTTTAAGGAACTTTGATGTATTTTGACAAGTCTTTTAGCACCTAGAAAGTCTCAGGATTTAGTTACCTTTAGTTATTGTGGGATAGTTTGCATAACAGCAGGTTTTGGTGAATGCCTATAACAAGAGGGCAGAAATCCATGCCCTGTAAAATTTTGCCTCTTTTCTTCCAGTGGCAAGAGCTGTAGAGTACAGCTTGGAAGTACTCTTTGGAAGAAAAGACTGACAGTCCCTTGCCCATGTTTTTGAGTTTTTTTTGCTTGAAGCTTTCTGGGGAATTACTGAAAAGGAAAGTTTCCTTAGACAAAAAATCTTAACTAAGGTCTTTGGTACTCTGTACATGCTATCCTACCCCATCTCCTGTTTATCTCAACTAGCATTCACATACAGTATGCCTTCCTGTCACATTCCTGTGTGTCCCAGGAAATTTGAATTTTAGAGCCTAAGAGTACTGGAGTAGTGAATCAGCTGATTTGGAAATCATGCTCTACCAGTTTCTCCTCATGTTTTTTCTAAATATGCTTCAATCCCTTGATTTTACCTTAATTATTTTTTATGTGTGCTGAGCAGTGAATGACACAAAAAATTGTCACATTTGGCTTTAAAAAAAACGTAGGAATTGGTGAAGGCCAATTTGCCATGTTTTCCAGAAATGGATAGTGTAGGATGCAAATGTCAGCGGCTGAAGTGTACAAAAGTCGTATGTATGTCATGCAGCTAATGAGTTGGAAGCCATTTGAATTTCCTTAAACCAGAAGCTGAGTTTTTAAAGGATTTTCCTGTGGGATCAAAGAATCTGAATGCTTGAAATGTTTGCATAGATTTAGTGTTCTTGTGCAAATGAGAACAGAGCAGTGAGGTTCTGGAAGCTGTGCAGTGGTCCAGTGGGTTCAGCTACATTAGCATGTGTCCTTCAAGTCTACTCCACTCATTAGCATACAAGACATACAAAGAAATTATATTCTGGAAATTCTGACAAACTTGGGAGATCAGCATGCAGCTTTGGGAGTGAGCTGGGATGGTTGTGACCATCCCAGTTTCAGTTTTGTTCTTGCATTTGATGGTGAAAAGAAGCAGGAAGGAGATGAGACTAAACAGACTAAACTTGCTATTTCTTCTTAGAGGTGTAAGGAGATGTTGAAGTAGGGAAATAAGAACACTTGCCTTGTGTGGGTTAATTGCCATGGTTTAGAGGTTTGTGATATTTCACAGTATTTTACCTTGTAGGTGTAAACATTCTGGCAGCTTGTGACAATTTTCAGTTTTCTAATATCTAGTGACAATTCTATGTTTTCTGCAGCAGGAAGTCCTTTTTAGACTGGTTGGAAAGTTTCCGTGCCAAATACGTTGGGTTTAGTTGTACTCTCCTTCCGATTAAAAAGTAGCATATCCCTTTTATGTAAATTTTCTCTTAATAAATGCGGGGTTTTCCCTTTTTTTTTGTTTTGCCTTTTTGTTTGTTTTGCTTTTTTTAAGGAGGCAAAGCAGAAGAACAGTAATACCTAATATATGTGCTTTTTTGAGATTTAACTCAGGGAGCTGAGCTATCTTGTAGTAATGCCACATAATTTGAAGGGCAAATGGAATTGTGAATGTACTTCAACATAAATTAGTGGTTCTTTGCAGGAGTCTGAAATAGTCAAGTCACAATATATAAAAAGTACGTTAACAAAACTTGGTATTGTTCTTATCTTGACTGCTGCATTGGTGTAGTCTTGTTGAAGTCAAACAGGGCAACTATAAAATGTGGAAAAGTAAATAAAATATAGGTAGTTACCAGGCACGTTCAGAAATCTGTCTCTATTCCTATTGTCTTGTTGTTTATGCTGCTTTCATTATACAGAAGGAAAATATAGTGATATGTTTTGTAATAAACAGTACACTGGAAATACACTGAGAGAAAATAATTTCTTGGAACATAACATACAAGGTTGCTTGATTCTGCTTGACTTGTTATTTGAAACTTAGGGCCATGCCACTGTCAGTTAAAAAAAAGGTACGGAAAATTTCCCTCCATGTTCCTTTTGTACTCCCTGTGTGCACAAGTGAGAATTTGAGAGAGGTATTTCTATATTCTTTTGATGTATTTTCTGTGTGCAGTTTTTTCTGTCTTTGAAAGTGTTCTGATCTTCATACAATGTCATGGCAGACTGAGCACTTCTTGATCCAGAAGAGGAACCATTACTTTTTTTTTTAGGTTTTTCAGAGTTCCTGAGTTTCTTGTTTTTCTTTTCTCCTCATTTGTTGCATTGGCTCTCTGATTTTTCTGGGCTCTCTCCTGTTGGCTGTTTTGTCAGGAATAAATCTATACTGCTAATAGTATTCATGATTTTTTTTTATAATGACACATCATTGCATGAGAATGGAAACTGAGTGAAACTCAGTGTGTCCATTGCTAACATGTCAAATGCATCATATATTGAAACATATTGTGTCTTTTTCTTAAAAGCAGGTTGGCTTTTCTGCATCTTTTACTTTTGGCAATCAAATGTTTGGAGTTCTCCATACCCAGAACCAAACTTAGATTCTGGAATAGTACTATAAATTTAACTTTTTTTGCCTATTTTCATTAGTTGAACTTAAACTGAGATATTATGTTGGCATAATTTTCCTGATGGTGTTTATCCTTTTAATGAATGTTTATGTTTTTCTTCATCCCAGTTTTGCTAAGCTTAATAAGGAAGATTAATTTTTCTTTTATAAACAGGTTTTTTAGTCATATCAGTAGGTTCCCTCTGCAGTTCTTGTAATTCAGACTTCTTTTTCTTGAAAAAAGGAATTCAGGATTGTGTGTGCTATTCCGGAGAAGCTGTTGCTCATGTGCAATGTTGCTCATATTCCCTATTTTTATTGAAAAGGAATCCTCAATGTACATTTGCCTCTTTGTCCCTCACTCTTTTTTTTTTTTTCCTTTTGCTCCCACAGAGCTGCATCAGTTTATAGCTGATCACAGAAAGACTATAGTCCCAAATAACATGCCCTGACTACATGAATGACGACTGTATTGGTCCCTTCATGCAGGAGTCTTGATTTTATATGATTTAATTTCATGTGGCTTCTAGTACACTGTTTTTCAGGACTAGTCACTTGTCTGTGTTACGTTTTGTCCCACTTTTGTTGCAATGTTTTCCACTTCTGTCTCATCCAAATCTACCTATCCTTTTCTGGCAGCATTGTTTAAAAAAAATCAACTTTTTTTTGGAGGAACTAGTAGTTCTTTTCTATGTTTGCAACACCATACTGTATTCCTGTAGTCTTGTAGAAAGGTTCTTTCTCATTTTAAGATTACTTCTTATCACATTTATTTAACCCCAGATGATATATGAAGCCCAGACTACATCTTGTTTGAGTTCCCTTTTTCCCAAAGAAAATGACTGATTAATTTTTTAAAAACTAGATTAGTTCAGCATGCCCTAAAACTACAAAGGCTTACGACATTTTTATCCTGCTTCACTGTTTAGTACAATTGAATTCAGACCACTGAGCCTCATAATTTTTTTCTTCTTTGTTAATTACTGTATTTTTTCCTCTCTAATCATATGATAGCACATTTGATTTATTAAAATGGTCTTTGTGTATTTTTGTGACATTTTTTTTCTGTAGACTTTTTCAGTTCTCCATTTCAATCTTTCAATGTATTAGCTTCCTCAAGTTATGCTTTTACTTTGCAAGGTGCTAATATATCTGCATTCCCAGTAACTAACTAGCCTGTATTCCTGTGTTTGGTGGCATTATTTGTATTGTAAACCAAGGCATATTTTATCATCAGCAACACTTCCAAAGAGTAGTATCACTTCTATATTGTTTTTCTTTCTATTTTTCCCCAGTATTATTATTTATAAATCAACAGTGGTTTCACTACTCTTTTGGAATGTAGCAAATGGTTTTGTGGCTAAAAAAAGAGGTAGTACAAGTGATCATCTTTTGCAAACTAGAAGTAGTAATGTGAGGTATTTCTTCAGTTCCTGAGCAGCAGATACTCTCCAATAAGATGACTGATTTCTATTGGCAAAAACTGTTGAAGTAGGGTAAAAGATCCCATCAGTTTTGGGCCCTAACTGACCCAGCACCCAAATCTAATTTCCTTAGATGAGTTCCTAGAGTTATGGAAAGAGATGAAGGCATTTAACACACCATGTTAGGGAATCTCTATTATAACATACAGAAATTAACTCTCAAAGAACATTCTTAAGTGTGCCTTATATTCAGGAATTTTTCACCTGCAAGAGTACAGGTTAAAATGTTCCTTATATCAGTGGTAAAGAAAATATTTTTTAGAGATAGTTCTGTAAAGTCAGGATAACTTTCAAAGGAAGCAGCAATATAAGTGGAGGATTATTTTTGCTCATTTCTCTTCAGACAACTAAATACTACTGGTTGTGTGTGTGTAGTTTCATTAGGTGTACATAACAAAGTGCCTTCTTATGAAAGCCTGAGGAGACACTTGCACTACTTCATATTTGTAGCTGTGAAAAAAGACAGATGGAATAAACCAGCATCAAAGTGCTGGGCAGAAGTGAAATGATCAACAATAGCAAAGAGGTGTCTGTAGTACTTCTTCCAAATCGTGCAGCTTCCTCAGCTTGCTTACATTTTTTGTAAACGTTTACCAGAAACACAGGAGGGAGCAAATGTGGGGTGTGGTCTCTATTATGATTTCTTTGCTGCCCTCAGCCCTGAATATCAGCTGGGTGACCATCTAGAATCACTTCTGCTATTTTCCTGAATCTGTGGACACACAGCAGTATCACTGGGTTAATGTTTGCAGAGTGGCTGTTGATATGAAAGGAATTAGGACAGCGGGTGGGTGGGTAGAATTTCTCTTCCCAAGTTTTCTTTTAGACAGAAGAGATGCAGCTTGGGGTAAAGAAATATAAGTTGTATCTGAACATACCAGATTTGTTTTGCAAATAAGTACTTCCATTTCTCTAACTCTTTAATTTCCTTTCCATAGAGAAAAACACATGCAGCAAGCTGGATATCAGTATACCAGCTATGGAAGCTCCTGGTTGACTATACCTCCATTATATGTCTGAAGTAGATTATCGTGGTGATATTGGGAACTGTCAATCTTTTGTGAAGGACAGGTTGAAGACCAGGTGTTTAGTGCATACTGATTAGCTTTCTCTTCTCTGGCCTAAACAACCCCAGTTCTCTCAGCCTGTCCCTGTATGACAAGTGCTTCAATCCCTTGGTCATCTTTGTGACCCTTTGCAGGACTCAGCTTCAGTCTGTCATACTGAACCCAGCACTCCAGATGTGTCCCAGCAGTGCCCAGTGGAGGGGCAGGATCACCTGCCTCAACCTTCTGGCAATGCTCTTAAATAAAGTCCAGGGTGCTGTTGGCCATCTTTGCTGCAAGGGCACGCTGCTGGCTTGTGTTCAACTTGTACACCAGCACCCTCAGGTCTATTTGTTCAAAGCTGCTTCCAGCAGGTCAGCCTCCACATAGTACTGGAGGTGCGAAGGTCAAGGGTTTGCATTTCCCATGGATGAACTTCATAGGTTTACTGTTTTCAAAACATACTGCTCATCAACACTGCATGTTGTCTGTCATCGTATTCTTTTTGGAAGAGTGTTTATGGTAACATAAAGACTAACAAGTAAAGGACCATTTAAAAATTGTGCTGCTGACTCAAAATACTGCTACTTGTGTTTTTTCAGACGCTCCTATTGCAAAATCTGCAGTTGAAAAGAAACAATTTTTAAATAAGAGAATGGGTGAGTTCACAATCTTAGAGTATTTCTTGTTTTTGTATTATTTGAAGCATTTTCTTTCTCATGTCAGTAGAGGCGGTGGATTCTAAGGCTTTAAATGTTGATCTTGTCACCACTTCTTGTAGCCTCAAAGTTCCTATATATGTTTTGTAGAAGAATTTTCTCAAGTGACTGTTCATTTATTGGAAGACTTGTTCAGAGTGTATCTATTCTAACAAAAAATTTCACTTGCTTAACAGAGTCCTGAAAATGTACATAGTCCTGAAAATGTACATGCTAAAATAGGAATGCCTCTAGGCTTTTATAGCACTAAACTTTTATAGAGTGGCCAAGAAAATTTTACTGTGTACTTTTTAAAATAATTCTTTGTTTGTTTGTTAACTAAAGTCAGCCTGTTGAATTCTTGCTCAGAGATCATAATACAGACTGCTTTCTGATAAATTACATTGTGTGTAATATGACTACATTTCTGAAACTCTTGTTTCTGCCTCAACAAATGACTGGTTAATGAAACAAGATTGGATGGATTCTGGTTTTGTCTATACTTTCTCTGACTGTGTTATAGCATGTTTGGCACTGGTAGAAATTTATTAAAATTGGTAATAGCTACATAATACAATTTTAACTTAAAGTTCACAAAGCAACTTGACTGGGGGAATGTTTTATTTGCTATACAGGCAACAGTAATTCAACTTTTAAAAGTAGCACTGTCAGGATACAATAAAAAAGGCACAAAAAGGGAAGGGGGATAAAGCCTTCAGAAGAAACAAAGTAGAGAGCAGCTATTCAGCAAAACAGAAGGGAGAAGGGAAACAGATAAAGCACAGTCAAACTGCTGTGGGCAGAATTTTCAGATCTCCCTGGGTTTAGTGCTTTGGCACTTTCCATGCTTTCTTCCAAAGGCCACAACACAGGTATGCACTGATGCTGTGTGCTTCTGGGTCTGGTTGGGCAGTCAGGGAGTATGAGTCTTACTTTATGTCATTTCTTCAGTGCAGGAATATTGACTGCTTTTGTTCTTACCAGTGCTTCAGAAGGCATTTTTTCCTTGCCATCTGTATTTTTCAGTATCAGATATGTGTTTAGTTAATTTTTAGCAAGTATTAGGATGATAAACATGACTGTAGATTTAATGTAAGGAAGCAGTAGTATGTTCAATTGATTTGAGAATGTCTAAAGGAAAATTTCATTCCTATGTAGATTTTTAAAATCTTGTTAGAATTTGATGATGGAGGGATGTTAATAAAAAGATTCCAAGTTTTGCAAAATTACTTTAAAACAGATTGCTGGTTACTTCAGAAAAATCATCTTCAAATATGCAAAATGCTTGTTTCTCATTTCTGATTGTATTGGGCTCTTCAGTTTGCAAATGTAGTCATAGAAAAAACTGCAACTTGCATTTTTAGTAATGTGAATCAGTATATTGTGTTCTGAAACCGTTGTCTTTTTTTCCATTACAGATGGAGAAGAGAAAACATACGGTGGGTGTGAGGGCCCAGATGCTATGTATGTAAAGTTAATATCCTCTGATGGCCACGAGTTCATTGTAAAAAGAGAGCATGCATTAACATCAGGAACAATAAAAGCTATGTTGAGTGGACCAGGTAGGTACAGAAGACTTAGTACCTTTACCTTCTTTGTTTTCACTTTTGGACAGTTTAAATTTTTATCATGCAGTAAGTGAAAGTTTGAAAAAAAATGATAGCTTTTCTACATCCTGCCTAGTTTCCGTTTCCAGCAGAACAGTCCATTTCTGTTGGGGTATTGTGGTACCAGACTTAAAACTGGACTCTGCTTTTTGAGTAGTTAGGGCTCTTACTCTGTCTTACATTGCTACTAGTTTCCCATGGTATGAGAACTTGAGGGTATTATATGAAATAAGGAGCTGCCAAGTTCAAAACTGATGAGAGCTGGTAGTTTATTGCCACATCCATGGCAGAACTTCTGGTATTCCATATGGAGTTAATTTTCTTAATAGCAGATCACATGGTTCTGTGCTTTGTATTTGTGACTAAAACAGAGCCAATAACACACCTGTTTTAGCTGTTACAGAAAGATGTACACTGTTCAGGCCTCCTCTGTTTCTCACTCTTTCCCCACTCAATAACCAGACAGGAGGGTGTGCAAGAGGCTGGGAGGGAACACAACCAGACACATGATCTGAGCTACCAAAGGAGATATTACATGCCATATGTTGTGCTCCAAAGTGCAAAAAGGGAGAGGTGTGAAAAAAGGAAGTGAGCCATCTTTTTCTTGAGAACTGGCTGGTCATCAGTCTGCCCATGGGCGGTGGTGATTACCATTGCATCACTTGTTTTGTTTCCTTTCTCTCCTCTCAGCCTACAAGTTTTCTTGCTTTTACTGTTCTATTCCTCTTCCCTTGTCCACCCACAGCAGAGGCAAATGAGCAAGCAGCTTTGCTCATGTAGGGTTAAGGCCACGTGTTGACAGCATCCTATGGCAAGGAGTTCCTGACCTTAATGATGAAAGTTAGCTTGAGGTGAGGGTAGATAAACTTACAAGAGGGAAGGACCTCACATGTTACTGAATATATGAGACTATATCTGGTTTAAGAAGTATCTGAACTAATTTTTGAAGACCAAAAGGGTGAGGGAGATAACAGGGAGAAGTTAGCACAAGTGCTTTCTCTCTTCTATACTCTCATCCTGTGCATTTACCTTTGGTCACGTCAGTGGTTGGGCAGCAGGCTACATGGAGCTTGGAGCTGAATATGGTCTTTCTTATGTTCTCTTTTAGATTCTGGTGACACTGGTGAGATCCATTGGTTTAATATATTTTTTAATTACATAGTAATACTTGGGCAAACTGAGCAGTTAAAATTCTCAGTGTCATTTTAATGGTTGCATTTGAAAATATGTAGTAAGTGTTTTGTGTCCATGTCAGTCTCCCAGACATCTAAGAGGAAGAATAGTTACAAGACTTGGTCTGAATTCATTCAGTGTGAAGGAAAAAAGGCAAAGTAGCCTGTTTAGAGGGCTAGAAACTGACTCTGTATAGGACTCAGCAGTCCAGAATATTTTATATAAGTACTAACAAGATAAATAGGTCACAAGGAAAAGTACTGTTGCCGTCTAGTTCAGTAGGTCATAATTTCACTGATGTGTAATTCTTTTTTTTTCAGTGCTGTAGCTTGGCCAATATGCTAATATTTCTTCCTTTGCTTCCAACTGTTCCTGTACTAAAATTCAAGCCAGATTGGCTTCAGTGCATGCAGATATTTCTACACAAGTCCATGTAGACATTAGTAAATAGCTCTGCTTTGTAGCTAGAAGGAGATGCCCACAGAAATAGTGGGAACTAAACATTACTAGTCTCCCATAAACATGGAGTTAATGTCAGTATTTTTTTATTGTCTTTCAGTTTAATGAGTTGAAAGTCCAGAGATGTGAGGGGAAGAGAGACAAAATAATAGAAATCCTTTGGGATTAACCATAGAATCCTAACTTTTGTATCATCCCAGTTTCATGGTTATAGGCACTATAGAAAGCAAATTTCAAATGTGTTTGTGTTTTGGGATTTGAATTCTGAATACATTCTTTCATATCTAAAAGGGATAAACTTATACCGCTTGTAAACGTCCCTCCAGTACAATTAGAATTTCCCTGTCCCTGCTGTCTGCCTGTTTCCACAACTTATCAAGTTAATGCGTCTTTGAGGTTTCAACTCTGAGGAACTCAAAGCTACTGGGGAAGGGACTACTGATATACACATGTACATGTGCAACATCTAGAAACTGTTTTGGTTTTCTTTTAATAAGACAGCTAGAAATTTGGATTGATGCCTCTTAGAGCTTAGCACACAGCTAAGTACCTATCAGCTGTATTGGAGTAAACCTAAATTTCTGGTGTAGTTGTTCAGAACAATGTTGATAGGCTGCAGCCTAAATAAACATTTCATGATGCTGGGTGTCTTAATATTTTTGAGGTCTCTGAATGTGGTACATCCTGCTTTACAATGGAGAATCTAATACCCTGGAAGATGAGACTTAGGCAGGTCTATTTAGAATGCATTGTATTAATATGGTAAGTTGTTTCATTTTGCAGCGAATTGAGATTTTGACTTCTGGTTTGGTGTTCTTTTGTGTTGTTTTTTTTTTCTTTCTACAGGTCAGTTTGCAGAAAATGAAACAAATGAGGTCAATTTTAGAGAGATCCCATCCCATGTCCTATCCAAAGTATGCATGTATTTCACCTACAAGGTCCGCTATACTAACAGCTCTACGGAGATTCCTGAATTCCCAATTGCACCTGAAATTGCACTGGAACTTCTGATGGCTGCAAACTTCTTAGATTGTTAAATAAAATAAATTATAATAAAAAATGTAAAACTTTTTTCAGTATTTAATACATGTAGTTCAGTTAGTAACTTTTTTCAGATAGCATGTTGCGTGTGTGCTGTTGAGAACTGTAAAGTTCACTGCAGAGGCAATTGCCTTCAGTTCTTTTGCATATAGCAATCATTCAGTTGGAGTTTGTTTTGCTGCTTACACAAATAAGGACCTTTTCACAAACTGAGACAAATAAACAAATATGCCAATTAGTAGATGGCTATGCCTTATCCTTTAGGTGTGGTAGAACTTTCTTTTAATACAATGGCTGTAGCAAATACTGGAGTTTAGTCTAATACTCTCTAAAAGATAATTATAGTTACATTTGAGTAGCTGTTAAGGGTTTCTAGCTTTCTCTTTATTTTTAAAGTTTCTAAACATCTGAACTTAATCTCCTTTGTAAAATAGCTGTCCTGTAGCATAGTTACACTAAATAGATTAGAAGTGCCCTCTTTGTATACTGTCAGTAATATTCTATTTAGGTTGAAAGTTGAGTATGTAGGAGAATGCTTAAGGCTTTTAATTTAAGTCATAGTTTAGACATATGCAAAGGTGTACTTGATAACATTTTGCTTCTATAACCTCAATTTACCCCATTAGTAATTTCAAATATTCCAGTCACTTGTCTGTACAGTAAGACTGTGATCCTACTGACAGTGACTTTTAAGGGGCAAAATAAGTGTTAAAATCTGTGTATATTATCTTCTATATAACATATATGGTTTTTCTTAATATTCTGTCACTTGACCTGATAAGGATTTTATATGGCTTCAGTTATGGTTTATTTCCGTTGTTCTGGTTGTTTATGTAAAGTCTGTATTTAATCTCTAGAGTAGTAGTCATTTAAATTTTGTAACATAGCAACTGAAAAGATAGAAGTTGTCCTACCTTTTACCTCTTCCTCAACCTCTCCCTTGTACCCATAGCAAAAGACCCTGAAATGTGGAGGTCTTTTATATTTGAAGGAAAGGACATTAAGCAGATGTTTTAGGAGCTGTTTTATAAATTTCATAGGTATTTCCAGTGTTTTTTACAAATGTTTTAGGGGAAAAGGATTGGCAAGCCACTGACATAATACTGGAGTGGAACACGTTATCTCTTGGTAGATCCTGCTGGCAGTTGCCTGTAGTATCAGTTCTTTGTTCAAAACAAATTTCCATAAAGAAAACAAACAACTTAAGAAGTTGCTTTTTGTTCAGCTGCAGCCTGAAGAACCCTTCTGCTAAAATCATCTGTAAATGAGAATAAAACTAATGCAACGTGAGAAGTGATGCAAGAACAATGTAATTAGCATTTCCATCAGCTGCCACTGCTTCAGCTTTGTTTTGATCAAGAAGTGATTGTGATCTATCATGGAAAAATCCCACCAACTGATGGTGGAACCTCTTTCTTGATGTTTTAACTCACAGCTAATTTAGAGGGCTGAAAGTCTCCTCTAAACCTGTTTGTCAACATAAATACAACTTGGAAGAGATTTTCTTGGATGAAAACTAGTAACTTAGACTCTGCAGTCTGCCCATGGAGGAGGTCAGTTCTGACAAATTAAATTTTATTCTGGGCTCAAACAATGCTGACGTTTGTCAGCGTGGTGGTAGATTAGCTGACATTTGTTCACGTCACATACTTTGGCACAATTTAATGTGTTTAATGTGGGGATGTTTGTGACTAGATTGGCTTTGCACGGTAAAGCTGAAGTGCATTGTAGGGTGATTGTCTGAAATTCCATGTGTAAGCACTCTGGTCAGTGCTGTTAGTAACTCCTTTTCAAGAGCACTAGAATGATAAACCAGATATACCCTGTTTTGTTAGAGCCACTAGGAATACCGTAAAAGGTCAAGGAATACCAACATGGATATTTTAGTCACAACTACATATCAGTCTGAGTGAGTCTTAAGCTCACTGGCCATTTTTAATAGTCTTGAGGCTAATGACTTGAGGCTAAAAATTATTTAGTTTTAAACTAAAGCAAAAATGATGTCATTTTTTAAAACAGTGGGGTTTTTTTCATTTTTTTCTCTTCCCCTTTTTAAGCATTCTAGAACAATTTCCTTAATTTTGTTAAAATACATTTGCATTTTAAGATTCTGTACTTTAGCAGTAAGGTGAAATAGCTGGTTTAGCTCTGAATAGTAATTTCGTTGGTTTTCTTTCAGCTTAATGTATTATACAGTAGCTTTGAACACTCAGGAATTGCAGTAGTGTCCTAGAGTGCACTATTTGCAAAACCACTGGCTGTTAAAATGAACCAGATTTCTAAGGGGGATGGGGGGGGACAGGGGGAATTAGTTCAATTTCCATGGTAGTTAAATGGGTATGCTATTATCAGACAATTGGAAACTTACCACGCTTAACCCCTGAGTTCTAAATAAATTTCAAAGTTGAAAATTTTTAAACCTGTGTTTCTGTTGATTTATGGCATCTTAGAGGAAGTGTTCATATGCAGAATCATAATTTTCATGGCTATGCTATATGGTGAGCAAAATGCTAATGTAGTTAGTATTTGGGTAATAGGTTGTGAAGCTGCATGTATAAAATAAAAGGTGGTGGGTTTTTTCATAGTTCTGAAGAGTTTCACAGAGTTGAAATGTTACGATATCTTTGTGCAGCTCTGAATTACAAGCATCCACAATTCTCAGCACCAAGTACTAAAAAGGCATGGTATTCCTGAACAGGCTTGAAGAGGACACTTTCAAGGATACTTCAAGGATATCCTGCTGGGGATATTTTGAAAACTTCAAGTGTCCTGTGGTACTTCTTTTGCTTAGAAAGGTAGTCCTGTATTTGAGGTTCAAATTTTAAGCTGAACTGCTGATTTAGTTATAAAAACTTCTAGATTCTTTATTAACTGTAAACAATGAGTCATGCTGCATTATGGTTTGGCATCATTTGAGTGTGTATAAGCTGCTGAAGAAGTCTCTGATGGTCTCCAATGTGAAATAGTGTGTGCATCTAGAATGATAACTCCCTTCCACAAGATAAGAAATTCCTTTTTGGTTTTGAACTTGAAGAAAGGATTCACCATCAGGATTTTCTGTGCCATTATATTCAACAGATGTTGAACATGGTATCTGAAAGGCATTTCTCAATTACTGGTAGGAAGTTTGGAAAATCAGTTGCATCTGTGTTTTATTACTGTCTATTTTATTTCACAGGCCTAAATTGCAGCAGTGACTGTTTGGTTTTTTACTTTATTCTTTTTACTTTTCCCATTGAAAGGGTGCTTCCAAAACTTGCCTAAATCTGTTGGTTTATGTGATGAAGTGGACAAGGCACGCAGTGGGGCAGGAAAGTTAACTTCTCAGTTTATGTTTTATTTTTGTTGTTTAATTTTGTCAGGTCTCAAATATTGCGATGTAATTTAAGGGAGTAATAGTTACTGCAGAGTAAACAAAAGCACAAGGAGAAGTAGCACTATTCCTACCTAAAAACTAAGGGTGGAAGCTGCGGTATAAGCTTAATTTCAACACCTGAGTAAGAAAAAAAGAGCAGGAGTAAGAGAAAAATAGAAAGAACTCATTAAAGATTGAGTGGATTTGGAAATTAAACTATGATGCTTGTTTTTAAAGGCAGACTAAAGCTTTAGGAAAAAAAGGCTTTAGGGAGTTTTTCCCATAGAAAAAGTTCAACTATTGAAGGCTTTTGACAAATAATGAACTGGATTGGAGTTGGATTTCTTTTTAAATGTAGCTTATTAGATGGCAATTTTATGGTAAGATAACCAGTGCTGTGAATTGCAGGTGCGGCTCAATGTTTGGATGAGCTAGGAAAGAGGACAAACTAGATTCTGTGTTTACTATTAGTCACCTGTGAAGCTTGAGTGTAATCACCAAGGCAGCACAGAGAAAAGAAGAGGGAGTTTTTATTGAGTTTTAACAAGTGTTATGTGTCATGAAATAAAGCTTTGAATATGCTGCATCTGAAATGTAGGTTGTGCAATTTCTGTTCTATGGGAGAAAGGTCACTGAGATTAAAAAAAAAAACCAACAAACCAAAAAAAATCTGTCTCTGTCATTACCATGTTACTGTTTTATGTTTACAGAATACAGGATTTTCTTCTCACACTAAATGGGAGGAGATCAGAATTGCGAGATCATGATTGTTCTTTGACAAATGGAGTACTTCAACATTTTATCCTTTTGAACTTTTGTAATCAGACAGTTTTCAAGATGTGAGTCATGTAATGTTTTGTTGTCTCACATGTTGAGGGTAGAATTGGAAAATTAAATTAAAATTGCACCTGAAATATGTACTGTCTTTTAGATCAGTGAAAGTAACCACATGAGAGCTAGATAAATTAAAATTTACAGTTCAATGCTGAAGTTGCTAGTTTTCAGGATAGTTTTGTGGGATTAGTTTTTTTTGTGAATACATGTATGGATTAATGCAATTCCGTATTTATTTGTAGTTAATTTCTTTCTTCAACCAGAAGTTACTTTGAAGTTAAAAAAACAAATATTGTTAATTCCATTAATGTTAATTTATGTTGAAAACTGCCTTTTCAGGTGAGAATTCATAGCTAAGGCTTTTCTTCTCATGAAAAAAAAAATACTACAGGTATCCTATTTACAGTAATAAACATATCTACCAAATCACCACTACACAAAACTATAAATAACACATAATCCGTATTTTATGTTGCTATGAATTCTTACTCTGTCTAGCAAAACAATGGGATGGCTGTTATGCAGATTAAAGTTGTCAATTTTGGTTGGTATCACCAAGCTTGAAAAATATCTAGAATTTGAATGCATTTGGCTCAAAGGATTTATTTTCTCTTTCTGTACCAGGAAAAGCATCCTGCATTACCATACTAAGCTGACATATAATGTTTTTCAGTAATGACACTCCATTTGAGTCAGAATTATTTCTAGTTTGCTCCAAATGAAACATGAAAATGATATATCAATATTTAACATTTAAGCTGCTTTCACAGTTGTCATAGATACTTGACTTGTAAAAAACAACTCTGACTTAAGGAGAGAACATCTGAAAATACTCATCTGAAATAGTCAACTGCTCACCCATTCTGTTTTTATATCATGGTTCATGGTAATTGTATCATGTAATCTGGTTCATGGTAATTGTATCCCATATGAAGTCTTGTCTTTCCCGAGGGACATTAAATAAACCAACAGGCTGGACCAGTGTCATCTTGGTGTACAGTATACACTGTGAAATGAAATTCTTCAAGCTCTGTAAGTAGTGTGCAGGGTCCAGTAAGGGCAGTGTGCAGTCTGATATGCACAGCTGGAGGAATTGCTTCTCAGCCCAAGGGAACTGTGGTGGTTTATCAAACATCTGTAGAGGTTACCCAAGGTGATGCTTCTTCTTTTAATAATTACCTAACATTACACTTTTAAATGCATTCATCTACTTAGTTGAGTATAGGTCCTACACAGTCCTCATAAAATGTTTACAGCTTTTGTCTTTATAAGTTTTTATCTTTACAGAATTTAAAAGAGTTAGAGGACTCCTGCTGCCTAAAAACATGGCTTGACACTTACTACAAATTTGTAATTACAGCACATGGTGCCAAACAATAGGACAAGAGGCAATGGGCAGAAAATGATGCACAGAAAGTTTCACCTGAATATGAGGAAGAACTTCTTTACT
Source organism: Vidua chalybeata (assembly GCF_026979565.1). Classification (NCBI taxonomy): domain Eukaryota; kingdom Metazoa; phylum Chordata; class Aves; order Passeriformes; family Viduidae; genus Vidua; species Vidua chalybeata. The sequence continues at coordinate 121,538,758 of NC_071530.1, read as the reverse complement.
GTGCAGGTGACTGTGCATTGGAACAGGCTGCCCAGGGAGGTTGTGGGGTCTCCCTCACTGGAGATATTCAAGAACCTCCTGGTTCTTGAATCCTGAGCAATGTGCTCTGGGATGCCCTTGCTTCAGCAGGGAGGTTAGACCAGATGACCCACTGTGGTCCAACCTGACCCATTCTGTGATTCTGCGTATTACTAAAGCAGGCAATTCCACCCCTTTCCCTAGCCCCATGTCCTCCTTCTTGCACTACAGTCATTACAACTGGATCTCCACATAATATGATAAATTCTTTTCTGATCTGATGGAAATTACTTCAGTAGTTTAGTCTTCCTGTGGATAAGATGAAAGCCATAGATCATCCAGTGGCTTCAAAATTGTCAAATCCTAAACAAGAGAAGAAATGGAGGCATATGTCATCTGAGAATAAGATTACCTTCTCCTGCAGGAATTGCTCTTGTAGCAGATTAGGAATAAGGTGAGACTTTTCTTTTCCTTACCATCTTTTCATCCCTTTGAAAGTCCTGGGATGGAAATGACATTTTGCCTGTTACTATTAAGAACTAAAATGAAAATTAAATAAACTGTTGATGAAAAACCTACATAATCACTAAGGAATAAATCAACAATAGCTAAAAGTTCTCTTGCAATTTTAATTTAGTTTTAATAGGCTACTTTAATTTTTAGCTATGTGTGCAATGTATTACTTTTATGTTCTTGATATAATATTGTATTGGTTTGATTGTGCATCTTTAGTTGATGGTTTCTGCAGGTACACCAAGCTTGTTTATAAGAAGATCTTAGTTCCACAGAGTTTTTAAGCTCAGTGCCCTTCCTAAATTGGCAGGTAGGAGCGGAAGAAGCAGTTGGCACAATTCCTCTGAGGGGCAGGGAATCCTCCATGCTCAGGAGATACAGTCTCCTGGCACTGCAGATTACAGGTGTCATGCCACTCAAGTAATGAGGGGAGTTAACATTAATGTACCGTTGACTTCTGTGTAAGGAGACAAGATGAAAAGCTAAAAAGTACGGTGGACACAGGCAAAAGAAATTGAACTCTTGTGTCATTTTAGCACCAGGAATCATAAAGGAGCGGATAGTGACAGTTCAGTGTGTAGAAAAATAATACAGGAAAAAAAAAGGGCGAGAACAGAGGAAAAAATATTCAGTGACATTTGAAAACATGATGGACAACATGGGAATAGAATGCAAAATTATAGGGACCCTAATCAAGAATTATATTTTACCTTTGTGAAACTGTCTTGGTATATTAGAAAATTATCTAATAAATATAGTTTGAACATTAGTTTCATTTTTCCCGTAAGTATAAGGTTTTGCAAACTCTGAGGAAAAGTGGATTTTTAGGTCAACTTCAAGAATGTTTACCAAAAAAAATTTAGTAGGAGGTACAATTTCATTATTTGCTCCATATGTTTTTGGTATGTGAGTCATAATCATGTATTTGATCAGATCAGTGTAAGATAGCCTCTGAAATAATGAAGATAACAGATTAAATTTCTCTTACCCCATAAGCTCTGGAGTCTGATCCTTGAAGTCTCTGGCAAAACTTAGGTTGACTGGTGAAAGATCAGACTGCATTAGCTAAATACTAAAGCAGTCTTTTTAAGAAACTAGTTAATGTGCCGTCCTACTCTATACCTGCAACAGATTAGGAAGGGTTAACTGCAGAAGTGTTTTTTTCTATGTTTTGCATAGGTAAAGGTCAAAATTGAAATGAAAACCAAATTACAATAACTTACTCCTAGTGAAATCTACCCTCTCTGGGAATTAGGGCCTTTCCTTAGTGAGATTACTGGATAACTTAAGATACTGATATTCATATATTCTTTCTGGGAGTCTGATAATAGTGTTTGTTTTCTTACTGTGCTTATGGGACTGATTCCTTAATCCCTATAGCATTATGCAGTGTACAAAAACATCTCTGCAAGCCAGGTTACCAAGAAATGAGAAAAGGGGAAAAACCCAATAAAACACAGGGATAATTATCCAGATTTCCCTAGTCCCACAACGACAAGGAACTAAAAAAATGTTTCACATATATATTAGGCATTTCATGACACTTTAAAAAAACCAAGATGTGACAATGGTGATAAAAGACACCTTTGGTAGTCCTGTAAGAATAAACTCAAAGTGTATTTGGGGATGTGGGATTCTGCCCACGAGTTTCAGCTACAGCATAATGCTTTAATTACTTACATACCCAGTTAAAATTGAGTAGGTAATAATTAACTCATACTCTATTTATATGCAGGACAAACTATCCCTTGCTTTTCATGCCTACTATCCTCAAAAAATGTAGTAGGTAACTTGTTTATAATATTGAAAAGCTCTGTGTGATAGATAAAAAAGACTTATTGAGCATATGGGCAGTTAAAAGCTGTGATTTTTTTTTTTTTTTTTTTTTTTGCAAAGGTGGCTTTTCATCCAGAGATAATTTTCCTTTTTTACAGAGTAGAAGTCATATTTGTACTGAATACAATTTGCCTAAGACCACAAAGCCGATCTTTCCATGCAAAACCAGCTTGCAGTCTGTGAAGTGTTCTGGCATTCACAAGCTTATGCTGCTTTGTATTTTCTGACCTTCAACAGGGTTTTCTGGAAGAGGCTTAAGAAACTGAGTATAATGGTTTGAAATCAGTTGTATCTTGCTGTGATTACATCAACACAGATAGTCAATATGTCCATGTTTATAACCGAACACATGTCCATTGCTTAAACTTGATGTTCTTGCTGTCTTTGTGGCATATGGCATTAAGAGATGTATTTTAGGATAAACATATGTTTGGATCATGCAAAACAACAACTAGTAAAACAGAAATGTTCCACCTAAGTACTGTAACAGCCTAAGTTCATTCTGAAGAACTGCAAGAAAGAGAAGCCTTTACCAGCTCTATGTGTCTGCTTAATGCAACAAATCCTCTGCAACCTAAATGGTCTTGCAAAAACCATGTAGTAATACATACTGACTTCCAGGGAAAACATGGTTGAGCAATGTCAGGTTGCATAGCATCAGGAGCCCATAGATTGTAAATAAGAATTGGATTTGGAAGAAAAGACAATGTATAGAATGCAACTTACATGGCTATACTTTTCCCATAGTTTTGGTAGCCTAATTTCCTTTCCTACTCAAACATGGACAAATATTGATTCTGTCTTCAGCAAATTCCTGCAAAGCCATGGGGCTTGTTCACTTCTGCAGCTACCTCACAGGGTAAGAATATTCCTGTTGTCTTCTTCTGCTTAAAGGGTTCTGCCTTTTAAGTAAACCCCAAAGGTTGTATGCTTACTTTAACATCAACAACAGTGTTGATGCTGCATAAAAGTTGGAAACTGATGCTATGTTGTGCTGGGGTTTTGTTTTTCCTCCAGTTACCTGTTTTCAAAGTTAAGGATATTAAAAACATACCAGAAGGTAAAGCTTGTACATAAAGGTAGTACTTGCATCACACTAAATAATATGGTTGAACAAGGTAGACAGGCTTTTGGGTGCAGAACCCTTCTAGAGATCTAAAATTAAAGATTTCAAAGGTAATACAAACTGTAAACAATCGTTCAATTATTTAGTTTTTGCTTATCAGGCCATCTTTGAAGAAAAAATCAGGGCTACCACTGGAGCAGAGGTGACCCAAGGATTTTTTAACATCATCAGAAAAGGACAGGGGTGAAGGGACAGAGGAAGGGGCTTCAGTGTTTTTGGAATGTGCAGCATGAACACTGGGGAGATGGGGATTATAATGACCTATAAAATCAGTTTCTCTGTTAAATCCTTAGTTTTACATAACCACTGGGATTATAAATTTTATAGGTTGTCTTTGGATAAACATTTTGTAGGTTTATCTTGAGGATCTGAAATGCTACAGCAGGAATAACAGCTTTATGAAGCGTGTTTCTGCAAGTTGTTTAATTTATTGACTGCACACTGTCACTCTACTGAGTGCTGCCTGTTTATTTTCACCTACACAGATATGGCAAAATCATCTGGTGCAAAGGACAGGGATTATTCCAGTCCAGGAAAGGAAAACGTAGAATCCAGAAATGCTCTGACTTAAAATACACCCACGTTCATTTGGAGTCGTACACCAGCAGACACCAGCGCAGGAAAATCAGATGACCTGTGGCAGAGCAGCACCCAGGGAAGTGCGCAGAAGGAGGGAGAGCCGCGCACCCCGCGGGGCTTCAGCCCCGGCCGCCGGAGCCGAGCGTCCCGCGGGCCCGGGCTGGGCCAACCTGCGGCGGGATCTAGTGACAGGACATGGAGTAATGGGACACACTGAAAGAAGAAGGATTTGGGTTAGATATCAGGAAGGAATTCTTTACTGTGATGGTGGTGAGGAACTCGAAGAGGAGGTTTGTGGATGCCCCACCCCTGGGGCAGGTTGGTTCGAAGCCAGGTTGGAAGGGCTGAGCAGCCTGGTCTAGTGGGAGGTGTCCCTGCCCATGGTGAGGGTGTCGGATCTAGATGATCTTCGAAGTCCCTTCCCACACTTTAACATTCTATGGTCCTATGATTGTATGGCCCTCCCACCAGGGCACACCCGGCGTCAGGGGAGCCCGCAAAAACCCACAAAACGGAGGGGCGGCAGTTCGCATCTCATTGAGTCACTTAAACACTCTGCACAGGCAGCTCTAAAAACCTTCACAACCTGAAGCCGGCTGGCGATCAACCCCTTCCCGCCCCGCGGGTGGCGGCGATGGACATCGCGCCGCTCCCGCCCCGCCCGCAGGGCGAGCAGGGCACGGGCAGCGCCGGGGGAGCCTCCCCGGCAGCCGGAGCGGCAGCTCACAATCAAACCCCGCCCGCCCGCGCCGCTCGCGTTCCTCGGGCCCGCCCGCGCTGCCCTCGCCCCGCGCACGCGCGGCTGCTCAACGGGCGGGCACGGCACGTGACCGGGGAGCGCGCGGGGCGGGGCCGCCCCGGCGGCGGCGCAGAGGGGAGGGGGAGGAGGCGGATCCATCATGGCGTCGATGCAGGTGAGGCGTCTGCGGCGGAGCCCCGGGGCAGCGCTGGGGCCGGGCGGCGGCGGGGGGAGCCGGGAGCAGCCGTTCCGCCGGGCGTGTGCGTGCGTGCGCGGCGCGGCGCGGCGTGGAGGGAGGAACCGCCCGGGCAGAGGTTGAGAGCGTCGAGGTCCCGGGTAGCGGGGCCAGGGAGGGCAGGTGGCGGCGGGGAAGGGCCGGAATGGAGGTGAGACGTGCCGAGGTGTGAGGGGCGAGGCCCGGACTCGGACGGCGGCGGGCAGGGCGGGCGCGGGGGAAGAGGCGCCTCAGGGAGGCGTCTGGCAGCGATGCCGCCGCTTCCTGGGCAGGCGAGGGAAGGGCGAAGGGATCCCTGCCCCCCGGGACTTGGGGAGGGCCGCAGATTCGCTGGGCGCCGTGGGAACGTGTGTCACACCGTGCGGGGTGGGCGGTCAGCGGGGCCCTCCCCGTGTCATCGGGGGCACCGTGACCAGCAGCTCCGAGTTCCTGGGGTGCCGGCACTGTAATTCCCCCGCACAAGGGGGACTGGGACAGGCATGTCCTGCTCCTAGCCGCGTGCTGTCCCGTGGGGTTCTCTTTCTCTCCGTAAAATGAGATTGCGGTGTGGTGTCAGCTCTGTGGACAGGTAACGTTTGGCTTTCTCGGCAGGATGGTATTGCTGTAGGTACAGTAGGATGGAACATCCTGCTGCCTGACAGGTATTTCCAGTTGAATTATTCATTCATACCTACTACGAAGGAGTTCTTAAACAGGGGCTGCAGAAATTGCTCTGGTAGAATGGATGACTTTCACTGTGTGCTGCTGTCAGTGGGTGGTGCTTTATTACGACTGGGGCAGGAGAAAAGATCTCTAGATTTTCTGGCCGTGGCCCCTGTCTCTCCTTATTTAACCAGCAACTTCTCTACTTTTCCTTGGATATTTATAGTTTTCCATTTTGTTTTTATATTTGGATCATCTAGATCTCATTTTCTCTCATTTTGGTCCAGTACAGCTTACATTTTTTGTCACTAGTAATAGAACAGCATGGAAAGAGTGTAGAAAATATGTGAAATTTGGTTATTTTCCTAATAATCTGGATTTAGCAGAGCCAAAAAGAGTTAAAATATCAAATTTTTGAACTGTATGGGCTAAAAATTATTCTCCTGAAGTTTAGAAGCATAACTCCCTCTTCCCCCCCATTCCATGGTGTGTCTTTCAGAATTACTGAAATGAAACGAGATCAAGAAATTGAACATACTGTACAGAATGTTCTTTTAGCAGTAGCTTAGGCAGGTAGTCTGATGTGCCTTGGTTTTATTAGCTCTATCTGGAAAATGTGTTTTTGCAATGCTCTTCTTCTAATGTGCAGACTTTTACAAGCTCAACTGCAAAATAGAGGCTATAGTTTCTTAAGAAGTGTATTTTAAAAAACTGTGTGAAAAGTAGGAAAATGGCAGCTGTGAACCGGGAAAGAGGCACTCTGTAAAGGGACTTGGTAGAGCTGTGCTGTGTCGCTGTCTTTGGCCTAGTAAATGACCTTCTACAGCGTGCCTCACCCTAATTCCTGTTGCTTCCTCGAAAGGGGGAAAAATGGTTGCATATTAAATGGGGTTGTTGAGGATACATGAATGACAAGTGTTGCAGAAACGTCAGATGTGTGGAGGGTAATACTCGCTTCTTGAAATTACAGCCGTGTTAAGTCTGATGTTGTAATTGCTTTCATTTTAGAAATACCAGCTGTAAGATGACACTTTCTGTTTTCTTACGTGATGTTCTGTTGTCTTTTGATAAGAGATTCAAGGATATTTATGGAGATTTTTTTGTCTATATGTTGCTAATTGCATAATGCTCTAATTATTTTCTTATGTTTAGTAAACTGCTAATTTAATAATGTGGTTTAGCATGTTGGAAAGGAGTTGTAAACAGGAAGCATAAATGAAAATTTAGTAAGTGAACAGTAAGTTTATCATAGAAATGCTCCCAGATGAGCAAGATTTCAAGACTGAATTCTATCAATTAACATTTAAATGTTCAGTGTGAAAAATGTTTTACAAAGGAAACCAATATCTATAATTTTAAATGTTTTTTTTTTTTTTTTGGTCCAGAATAATTTATTATAATTATTACTATCTTCTAAGTTACTTGACACAACAAAGAGATGTCATTTTTCTGATTAAGTATAGTGTTTTTAAATACACAGTGTTTACTTGAAATGTTTGTGTAACTCATTGCCATTTCTGGCTATACCAGTGGTCTGACGCTGTACTATTATGACAATATGATTGATTTTATTGATAAAAATGATACATTGGTGCACAAAGTAAGTTCTAGTTACTTCTTACACTGCTGTAATTTTATACAACAGTGTATGATGCCCCAAGTTAATTACAAACAGATTCACTGAAAAGTCTCAGATTAAGTTACAAGAGTTATCTGATTAGCCTGTTCTTAGTCAGTCTACAGTGAAGTTTTGAAACTTGTAACAAATTGCCTCTTTTTGCTAATGGCTCTGAGCATCGACCTGAACAGTTACTGCAGTTCAGTGACTTTGAGCCTTTGTGTGTATCATTAAACTTACAGTGATTTTTGTCTGTGTGGACAGTCTTTAATGGGAGTTTTCTGTAACCCTTTCTTTCCCTGTGATAATAGAAGCCAATGCTTATGAGATCTTCTGTTTTGTTTTCTAACCACAGTGTTGTTGCTGATTTGCCACTGCTGGACTAGTTTAAACCTGGTTTGCATAACTTCAGGCAAATCATTTTTTTTCTTAAAAAAAACTAAGACACCCTAGACAAGCCTTTGAAGGAAGAACACTTATTTTCAAGAATTTTCCCAGAAAAAGCCCAAGCTTGTGCAATGTTCTTCTGGATAAAAACATAGAAATATTCTGAAAAGGTACAAGTAATGTAGAACAAGGGAAAAGAGAATGGATCTGCTTTAGAAAATTTTGATATAGCGTCTTTACTATTTCTTCAGCATTTGCTTTTAAAGGCTTCAGATTACTAAACAGTTGTTCTCAGAACAGCTGGAAACACAGGACTTGCCTTGTGAATGGAAGAACAGGTAAAAATAGAGTAAGGAAGTTCAGTTGAAAATGTACAGAAAATATGTCATTGCTGTACAAAGTGTTCAATTATTAAAGCCTTTCCCTCAGTGTCCAGATATGGACTATTTGCATCATAAACTTGAAAGATTGACTTTATTGATAATACTGACATCTTAATTACTATGATTTACCTTTGGCCCCCCTTTAGTTTTAATACTACAAACCTTGGATTTATTTGCGAAATTGTGAGAATATTTAGAGGGATGGTTTTAGGTATTTTTTTATTACCAGAATAACTTCTCATATATTCTGTAAAGTTAGACACATAAGATTTGTACTTGTAGGTATTTACATTTGATTGAATGCAGAGCTAATGTAATTAATGACACAGACAACTTCAGTAAAGAGTATAGGATATTAGCTTTCACTGTGCTTCTGTGTTATGCCTCGAAAACTGCTGTGGTAGGCTACCATCACATTACATGCGCACAACAAAATAAAATACTGCTTGAAAAATCTTGTTCTGTCAATAGAATTTTTTTTTGAAAATGTGTTTCTATGCAGACAGTTAATAAAATAACTGTGTGAGATGACAATGCAGAATTCATGGCTAGTTTGAGATCCCAGTGAACTTGTATCACAGAAATGCAAGCTATTAACAATGCAAACATTTCCCACAAGTTTTACCCCAATATTTTCAGTCAGTGGAGTATCGGTTGAGGAAAATATTTACAGGCCACTGAAATCTCCAGAAAAAACACATACACTTGTGGTTACACTTCCTTCTATTCTTTACCTGTGCTTCTAGTGTTAGTGGAAGTTCTGTGTTTCCAGCTGTTCTCAGAACAATTACTTATTGTGCAATCTTTGCTCAACATTGGCAGTGTTTTTATTTAATGATTTGGCAATAATTTTTTCTTACTTAAAAGCTTTGTCCAGGAAAAAGTATTAAACTATTTTTATTGTGTGTTCCAAAAAAGCCAAAACCCCAACCTTAAGTGAGGAAAGATTTCAGTGAATTGGAACTTGAATGGTTATGCACATTGGTTCTGTACTGTTAAATGTCATACTAGGGGATGCTATTTCTGTTGTTTCAAAAAGAAAATGAGTGGGTACTGTAGCTGTATAACCAATTCTGGGATATAAACAGAATAAAATTATTGGTAGTCAATAAAGTATTTAGTGGTTCCATTGGTGAAATGCTGTTAAAGATAAAAATATCAGTAATTATTTAAACTGAGAAATGCGAGTACCATAACTGAAACCAGAATGAGTAGATAGTAAAAATATTTTCCTCTGTCCACTAAGAGATTGTTAGTCCTTTACATAACCTTTGGTAATCAGTCTGTACTGATGTGTGCTGTATTAGCTTTGGCATATAACTGTGCCAGAATGAAGTAAGATAAATACAAAATTTTTAGTAATTTTATCAAGATGAGTTAATTTAATCTTGGGAGTTTATTAATAATAATAGTTTTATCTTGAATCTCAACTGAAGTCTTCATTCAGTAAAGATAAATAAAATAGAAGTTATGGATTTAGGCCCTAAGGAGTCTCATTTGCTTGTTTTTTGTATCTGCCTGTGTAAATAGAATTTTGGGAAATACTTTGCTGTGCAGCAGCTGCAGAATTTTTGAGCTAGGATGGAAGAATTCACTTCAGAGAAAGAAAGCAGTAGTAGAAAAGCTTATTGAAACAAGTGTCCCCTGAGCACTATCAGCAGCTCTTCCTTAGAAATAGACCTACTATACAGCTAAAATGTAAAAAAAATATGGATGCTTTCAACCTATCACACTGAACACTGGTATCTCATGAATATGTGGATGATTTCGATCAGGACAATAGACAGGTGTTTGTTGTAAAGAAGAGTAATTCTGGTTGATTACAATTATTTTTTGTTCTGAGTTTTATAGTATCTTATACCTGTGTTTAGGCCTAGCTATTCAAATTCTGAGAAGAGAAAAATATAACACAATACATTTGCAAGAGGCAGGGAATGTTGTTTTGTTAAGCTGCTCCCTTGGAAGGCTGTGTAGGTTTGTCATTAATAAGCTAAAGCAGCTTAGCTCAAACAATGTGTGAAACTCGGTGATCAAGTACTTTCTCTAATTGTTTGCTCCAATTAGAGCAAAGTGTGAAGAGTTTTAGACTAAAGGATCTTCACTATGTATTGTTCAGGTGTAGGTCATACTGGGACTACACCCAGAGACTGGGATTACATTACCCGTATTCATGTGAAAGAGAAGGCCCAACTCCCAGTGAATTTACCCATAGTTACAGCTGTGTGCAACCAACGTAAATGCCTTCAGATCATTAGATCATGTCTCACACAGCCTTGTTTTACAACTGAGAGATGAGCGTTCAAGCAGATTATAGGCTAAAATTTCCACTAGGGCAGAGGGGAAGAGGATGACGAAAGTCTTCGCTCAGTACTTGGAGCCAGAAATCTTGTGCGTCTTGCATGGCTTTAAAGTAGTGAAGGACTGTGACAGAACTGTCAGCTGGATATATAGTTTTTGTCTTTTGAAGGGAGGAAGAGATAGTATTATCTATTCACTGAAACATATTACAACTTCATTTACTGAAAGCAAATGAAAATAAATAAGTTAAATGCTTCAAATAAAAAAGAGGCAGTAGGCAACATTTTCTGATCAATTAAGATCATGTAACATGTATTCTGCCTGCTTTTGATAGTTGAAGGCTTTCAAAAGGTATTCTGGAATCTGTTTGGGCCTTTGCAGTTGTTTGGGTTGTTTTTGTTTTGTTTTGTTTTTTACTTTGCTTTGTTCAAAAATATGTTCTGGAATCTGTGCAAGCCTTTGCAGTTTGGTTTTTTGTTTGCTTGTTTTTCCTCAGGTGACCTTAATTACTGGCATGAAAAATAGGTATCAGTCAGGAATGGTGAGGAAAGACGGGAGAGGACCTTATAATTTACCTTCCTAAAAGCAATATTAATGTGTTAGTAAAGGAAGGACAGAAGTTAGTGGTGGTAAGTCAGGAATTGTGAGACACCTCATTTTTACTAATTAATGATCTCATTGAGGATACCAGCTATTCATCCTTTCATACACAGTACTAAAAAATAATTGTTTCTCCTTGGTTGATTACAAATACAAAGTTGTCATCTTTTTTTATTCAACTAAATTAAAAGTACTGCTTAATCAGCCTCAAGAAGAAAATCTGTATGTGTGTCAGTAAATGATAATAGTTTAGTAGAGCATAGCAAATATTGTCCCTGAAAGTCTGCTGGAATAACATGCTTCATAGAATTTGATGTCACTTGTTCATATTGATTTATTTAGTTCTTCTTCATTAGGAATTGGTGGGCAGTAATAAGAAAACTAAATCCATTCAGTTTCCTTGCCCCTTCTTAAGTTAGAAATTCTCCCCCGTCATATTTAGGGGTATAGATTGAATTATTATTTAAATCTTGTTACAGTTTGCTACTTCAAACATTTTACCTCTTTTTCTCTCTAAAATGTTTTTTTTCAGAATAGAACACTTTATTTTGGTTACCAACTATTGGAATGTTTTTGTAGGGATGAGAAATTCCCTGGTAAACATATGGTTGACCTCATTGTGCCAGCCTTCACTATTTTCTTAAATTAATTTCTTTAACTGAAGCAGTTCAAGTGTGCCAGACTCTTTTCTTTAAAAGATAAAATTATCTGTGGTTGATTTTTTATTACTGTGTGAGGCTTGTGCTGGGCGTTGGTACATTTAAAGACTCCATTTACAAAGCAGATGACTCGCTGTCAGTTTCATCTTATTCTGTAACAGTGGATTCCACTTAATTCGCTTTCAAATGACAGGTTCTTTGTAAAAAATATGATTATCTGGCAAAAAGCTTTTCAGACTGTGAAGTACAGAATGTTTCCTTTGTGTGTGTATAGTTATTGTGATTTATCTTTAATTGTACTGTAGTTACGATTTCAGATTGATCTTGTCTCTTAGTGAGTTTAAATCAAGCGTATTATTGTCTTTTAAAGAGGACTGTTGCTTTGACCTTTCAGTCAAATATTTCAGAATATCTTGGAGCATATGAAGATAATATTCTGTTATCAAACTGAGAAATCAACAATCCTTCCTTACACCACCCTCAAGCCATAACTGGATTTTTGAAATGTTTAAATGCTCAGAAGAACAAAAGATGAGTGATAGGAACTTATTGTAAGTAGCTCGATAAAAAGATTAATGCATTGCCATTTGGTTTCTTTAAAATGAGAGAAATGTGCAAAATGCTTGACATTCACATCTTGAAGTCAGGATTGGTCTGAGGAAATAACATTAGAACTCGGTTGCCAGATGTTAACATGTTTTATTAGAAATGAGTAGGAGACTAATCTGCTTCTGCATTCTCAGTATAGATTGAAAACCTGCTATTTGGCCAAAAATAGATAAAACTGAAAAACAATTCTTTGAGCTAAAATCCCAGTATTACTTTTTAATAAGGACAGAGTATTTTGTGGAGCTGTTTTGTTATGCATTTGCTGAATCTTTAATTAGCCACGTCCAGACAATTATCTATCTTTTCTCCTCTATGCCTTGACTAAAGCTTACTAGAAGAACTTTGATAGGAAGAATTCATGCAGGATTGTGATAATCAAGTGTCTGGATGGTTTGTGTGTTTGAGAGTCTGGGGCAAATGATCTCACCTGAATTATGGGATATAATCTGCAAGGACTTCCTTGAATGACCTGGTTGACTGGGAAATAAAGGGGTTTTTATTTGAAGGAAGTGCCATTCTCTAGATTTCTTAAGTTGTGAGATGAAGTGTGGCAGGTAACTTTTTCTTAAATGTCACCATTGTTAGTCTTTGTATTGTTTCTCTTTGTTTGACAGCTTTTTGGTATTTTAAGTTAGGTTTCTAATTAGAGAGTAATGTGCCGTGAGTTCCTGAATTCTTAAACTGTTTAAAATATGTTGGATTTTTTCTTCTGTAGATGAGTTTAGTTTGAAAAGCATAACTATCTACCTGGTGTTTAGAACTTCATATTCTGGATTTGAGGAACTTTTCAGTAAGAAATGCGTGACTGGAAGGAACTGAAATACTGAAAATAGAGTTCTAGTGGTTTTACACTCTCAGGCTAGTAGCTTGTACTAACAGTCAAGCTTAGCTTATGAATCAACATGGTGGTATTGTACAACACTGTCATTGCAGCCTGTTTTCAGCTCCTGTTCTGCAACAAGTTTGCTGTTTGTCTCTGTACCGTGACAGTCTCCTGCATGTAAGAACTTCTCCAAAACATAAAGGATGTTTTTTGTGAAACATTTTATATCTTGAATGGGCAAGGAGGTGACAGGCTGCAGCTCATAAGCAAAATGTAAATTCTTTGCCAGGACGTTATCATATTACTGGCAGTGTTTTGGTGCTAACAGAGTTTGGGCCCATTTAAATTTTTGGATGTGGAATAGAGTTTTGGTAGTTATGGAAGAAATATTGTTAGGTGTCCCAAGGGTGCAGCAGCTTTACCAATACATTTATACCTAAATAGAAGAATGGAGCCCCCATGGGATTAATGTTTAACTTCTAACTATTTATGAGTTAATTTTCTTCCTCTTTGATCTTTGAGCCAGATCAAGATTTGAGTTTACAGTGTCCAGGAAGGCTTGGCCATGGAAGACTATTCCTTTCTTACATTGACAGTTTCTTGCAACAAAGAGAAGGGAATTTGAGTGCCTAGAAATAGAAGGTTTGTAAAACAATTCAGGTACAGATGTTTTGGTCCTGCATGCTTCCTAGTCTGTGAAGTTGCTATTCCAGCTTTGTTTCTTCATATCATCTTGATACTACCTTATTGGACATGGCTAGTTGAGTTCCTACCACTCCAGGTGAAAAGGCCACCACATTTCACTTAAATTGCCATCACATGTTGTTTTAATGGTGAAATAAGGTGTGGCAATGAAACATTTCCTCCAGCAGAAGTGAAAGGAATCTGTTTGTCCGTTTGCCACTTTTTGCTCTGCTTGTATGTTAATGCTCTTCTGATAGTTTTGCTTTTCCCCTAGCTATTTTCTACCAAATTCTTACCATTTTCCTTAATATATAATGTCTTTTGCTGAATCTGCTTTGAGTTAAATCAGCTCAGCTTTTTTCCTTCTTACTTTATTTCTCTATAAAAAGGAAGATCACTGAAATAGGTTGTTTGTAGGTAAGGTATTTGACTAAGATAGCTCATAATTTAGTTTACTCATTTAAGATATTGCTGATTTAAGACACTGCACATTTTGTACTGCATTTCTTGAAACACCAGAATGTGAAGTATTTAAGAATTGCAATTTTATTTTCTTTGTATTATGTTTTCAAAGTTTGTCATTTCAGCTCATAGGATGTAATAATCCAGGAGTATGGGCATACGTTCAAACTTGATTGGATTAATGTGTTAATAATTTACTGCTAATCAACAGCCAATTTACCACTGTATGTATGCTTTTCCCACTCTAGTTCCGAAGAATAAAACATTGCCTGATGCAACACTCACTGCTTGGCCTAGGTGCTCTCATCTGTATGTACATAAATTGTACTTGGTAGTGACCCCTCTACCTTCACTGTACACATGTTTCTGTTTGCCCTTAGCTCTGTTAAAGTTTAACTCTGTGCTCCATTTTTCCAATGGAGGGGCAAAGCTGTTGTAAGAGTTCTGGCAATAAGCTTAGAACTGAAAATAGACTCCTGATATTGTGATACTCCTTTTTAAAGGTGTTGAGAAAGGTAATTTGCGCATGCCTACAAGAGTTAGGGAAGTTTTCGTGGTGGGTAAAGAATACACCTTTGCATTACTTCATTGTGAGGGATTGTGGTTAAACTCTGTCCATGGGTGTCCCTTGTTTATGGTAGAATCAGAAAAATAATCCCTGTTTTTGGGCAATGTGATGGTGATGATACCATACATGCTTTAGGAATATAGGTTATTGACACTTGGGGTAGCTAACAGGGACACAGAGACCAGTGAAATAATTTTGTATATGTTAATAAGCATTTATGTCCTATAATATCCAGCTCAGTCATACACAGAGACCAAACTGTTTCTAGGGCTGGTTTTGAAACACTCATATTGAAAACCTCTAAATTTCTTCCTGTCCTATATTGCTGCCCCATTCCCTTTTCTCATGTTGCATCTTTTTTATATGCAGGCCCTGCCTGCTTCTTTATGTGATTCACCTAGAATCAACTCAAGTGAGAATTCTGCTGTGGCATTTGAGATGTTATCTCCCCAGTTCCAGAGGTGACCAAGTAAGAAATGTGCCAGTTTGGAGAAAGAGGAGTGTGTATTTTTGCTAGAAAGTGTTGACTTCAGACATACATTTAACTTGAACCATGACAGACAGTAAGTGCTGTCTGTCAGGATAGAAATGATAGAGGTGGTTGTGACCTGTCTGGGGAGCTGTCAGGAATTTTTCCCCACTGGCACCAGCTAATTTTGTGTTCTTTTTTCCATATGCTATAAGAAGTCTTATGGGTTTGATACTGTAGAAAATCTGTGGGGGATCATTGAAGGAGTTGCACAAATCCTGTTTGACAGAATTAGCAACAGGCTACAAACCATTGCTATGTCAGTCATGTCTCAAGTACTTGAATAAACTTCTTTTGGAAGTGATGCTTGGATCAGAGTTCAGCTGTATTCTTTGATTTCATTCCTGATTCATCCTTTCCTGTAGAGATAGGTATAAGTAAGGAATAAGTAATCTTGGTTTCAAAGACTTCCACTTGAAAATACTTCTATAAACTCTTTACATCACTCCTCTGCATTTTGCATGTGATTACTGCTTTAGTTGAAGGACTGTGCTGTTAACCAGTCTTGGGTTTCTGATATTCTTACTCAGCTGTTCCGTTTCCCTCTAGATTGTGAATGTTTTTATCAATTTGATACATTTTAGTTCTGGTTTGCTTTGAAGTTGTATTACAAGAATGCTTTAGCATAACATTCTCACTCAAAAATAAGGAAAACGTCAAAGTTAGATTGCCTGGCATCCTTCATGTATTCCCCTATAAGTCTGCAGCTTTCTTCCAGTCCCTTTCAATAGAAAGTGGACAAGCAGGAGCATGCTTCTATATGAAATCCTTTGATGGGTTAGCAGAAACCTTGAAGAGAGTGTCTTGTGATGTGAAAAGGACAGTAAAGCAAGCACAGCTCTCAAGAGTATATCAGTGTATGGAAAACATGTATTTGGGCGTTATTTTAGGCATGAATAGCTGCACTAGCTTCTATTTTGACTTGAAGGAGCTGATCGAGAGGCTGAAAGCAACTTGAATGATTAAAAAAGTATTCCTCATTCATGGTAAGGAAAAAGCTGAAAGCAGTTGTGATACTGACTTTAGTTAGGCAGGTCTTAATATAGCTGGAGTGTTGAAATGCTACAGGTTTTTAGACAAAAATACTAATGTCTGGTATCAAGCTGTCTCAATATGGAAAAAAATAGGAATAATAGTAAAAGTCAATGTGGCACCATGAGGGCCTGTTTAGTGACATGAAGATTGAGGAGGCTTGGTATAGAAGAGAAAAGTGTAACTAAGTAATTCCTGTTAAAAGGATAAGCATATAAGAGTGAAATCTACTCATGATTCATTGTTTTAAATTGGTGAATTTGAAAAGCATTAAAAGATGTTCT
Source organism: Vidua chalybeata (assembly GCF_026979565.1). Classification (NCBI taxonomy): domain Eukaryota; kingdom Metazoa; phylum Chordata; class Aves; order Passeriformes; family Viduidae; genus Vidua; species Vidua chalybeata. The sequence continues at coordinate 121,522,134 of NC_071530.1, read as the reverse complement.
TATAAGTCATTAGAAAGATGAGGAAAGGGATGAGCCTGTAAATAGGAAAGGAAAGCAAAGCATAGGTGACAAATACTTGAATTGATGACAAAGCATGCCAAACAAAAAGGGCAGATTCAATATCTTTAGACACTGGTTATAATGTCAGTAATTAAAATTAGCTATGTGGGTTGGTTTACTTTTTAAAAGTGTTTAAGCAACTAAATCTGAGATTTTTTGACAATTCTTTGGAGTGAGTTTCCAGAAGATAAATATTTTTTTTGTTTTTCTACTATTGTGTGAAAATTTGACTTTGGAAATCACTGGCCCAAATAGTCTCTGATGCCTATAGCAAACAATCGACAATTAGCAAAGACAATTAGCCAAATAGGTTTAAGAAAAAAAATCACATTGAATTAACATGATTTTCTCCTTGTATTGGGCTGTAGCTGATGTGAAAGAGGAGCAGTAGCTGTATTTTGACTGTGCAAAAATTTTCCATGTGTTGATGTGACATTTGAATAAACACACAAGAAAAATGTGGTATTAATAATCTATTTTTTCTGAAACCATAAAGACCACTTCACAAGTTATCATAGTTGGTTGTTTAGACTGGTTGTCTGATTGAGAGCAGGTGTTTGACTCTGTAAAACAGAGTGAACCTGCCAAAGGGTATTTTGAGGGTAGTCTGCATTGGCTTGAAAGTGTTTACATGAGTAGAGATTGGGAAAGGCGAGAGTTGAAGTAAATAAAAGAACACTTTCGTGTCCGTGAAGCCTAAGAGAAGTAATTAGACCATAATTCATTTAACCCACCTAGATCTCTTACTATAAAGAAAATTCTTCCACTTGTAAAGGCAAGAGATAAAGTGATGTGAAAAAAATGTTAAAAGACTTTTAACACAACTTCCTTTTATGTTAGGAAGATGGAGAGGTATCTTTAAATCCTAAGTTTAAAAGATTCTACGAATGAGAGTTAAAATTGTCTGAAAAGTGTCAATCTGTTATATTTTGTCCTCCTATGTATATTGCCGCTAATTTTCTAGAATGTTTGTGAAAACAAAAGCAATAATTCTGCACTCATGGCTGTCAAATATAAGAAAGGCTTTCACACTGCTGAAACTTTTCTTTTCAAATGCTTGAGAATCTTCCAGTTGCAATGTGCCTTTTGCAGCTATTGTGTACCAAGCTATGGGCTTGGTATACCAGAATCATGTGTTTTTAAAGTACATTTGAGTCTTGAAGCTAAGAGTGGGTGTTTAGACTGTGTTGCTGTAAGAAAATTATTGTCCTTTGTAACCTTTTTGGTCAGCAAGTACTGTTCAACACTGAAGAGAAATTAATTTCAAGTTTTTAAATTCAAACTTCAGATGTTTTCTGAATTACTGTGGTAATGAGGAACTTGGTTTCCTAATTAAACTGTATGAATCTGGTCTTTAAGGGCTTCATTTAAGGGCTTTTTTTTATAACTAGATCAATCTCCTGATAATCCAGATTCTGTATTAATGAGACACAACAAAAGACAAATTATTTTAAGAAAGAGAGGAAGAAAAAAATAGGCCTTCATAATATCTATGGAAAATATCTTTAAGTTTTCTGAATATCCCTAGCTGCACATCAGGCTATCTGTGCAAGTGTCGAGCCAGCAGCTCGAGGAAGGTGATTCTTCTCCTCTCTCTGGCACTTGAGACCACATCTGGAGTGCTGTGTTCAGAGAGCTGCAGTACAGGATAGACATTGGGCTTCTGGGGTGAGTCCAGCAGATGACAGGCAGGATGGCTGGGGCTGAACTGTGTGACCTTCAAGGAGACTTGGTTTCTTCAGCTGTGAGAAGGCAAATGAGAGATCTTGCTGATGCCTACAACAGCATAATAGGAAGATATCAAGGGAAAACAGAGCCACTATGGAAAGACAAAGGACAATAGATACAAATTGGAACATGAGGTATTTCGGTAAGATACAAAAGAAACATTTTATACCATGGGTAGTGAAACACTGGAATGCATTTATCAGAGACGTTGATTTAAAGATTATTTTCTAAATATTACTTAGTCTCTCTCTTAAAACATTTTTTCCCACTGTTTGAATGAATTCTGGTTAGTAGGCCCTTTGTGCCCTCTGCAGTTTTGTTCCAATTCCTATAGAGTACTCTCTTGTTCTGGAAAAGGTCTATAGGCAGCTCTTTGTTATTCTGTACAGAAATAAGTGAGTTGACAAAAAAAAAAAACCCAAATTTTGAAAATGTTTGGTGAAAGCCTGTTGAAGATACCCAGATATGTTCATCAGATTAGGAATTACGAACTTCTGTGGTGTAGTTAATGGAATAGTAGAGTGTTTTGAAATATAGAGTGTATTTTATTGCTCCAGCTGGGGAAAAAGGCGCCCAACAAATAATGGGCTTAAATCACATCCTAAGTGTGTGTCTGTTGGTCCAATAGAAGTAATTATCTTCATATATAAACTGCCTTACTTCTGTCTCTAGTGGCAAGATTAAAACATAGGAAATCTTTAAAAGCATTTTTTTCCACTTGAACTGTTTAACACTTTCAGACTTCCTGTCACTGAGGACTGGAGAAATCCAGGAACTTATTACAAGATACTTCTGATCTTTAATATCAAGGCAAATTATCCAGATAGTCAGTATAGCTGGAGATAAGAAAAAATGTAGTTCTCTGTCATTTCTGATAGCAGTTGTTGCTCTTCTGTCCTGAATAATTCTAGGGTGAGAGCCTCTTTATTTGGCAGGGAGCAGTGCTGAGATACATAAAATCCATCAAGGTTTAGTATAATGGAATGCAGGTTCTTTAGGCAGACATAGGGTTAGAGAGATTCCTGTAAGGCAGAAGGAAATAATGCCTTTTGCTGAAACTTGGTTTTGTTTGGGATATTGCTCTGAATCAAGAACAAATCCAGAAGAGGTGTGTATTTCTTCACCTCTAAATTCCTGCCTTCCCTATCCAGTGAGGAGCTGTGTCTAGGAATTTACCATTAAACAGAATTGCACTGGAGTTTCCTATGCTTAATAGATAATCATAGTCAGGTTTTTTTGTGGAGTCCCTTATTTCAATGTGATAAATATACTTGCTATAAATTGTTTTCATTATAACACTGACAGTGTTAGTCTTGCTTTTCTGGGTTATTGAGTTTCTGTAACTTAATAGATAACACATTCATTTTCTACTGGACATGCTCTTTTCAGCTTTTTATGGGAATGGCATAGATTTTTTTTTTTTCTTGTATTGATATTTCCACTGAAAGCTGCAAATAGAGGTCAGATAGAATGGTTTGGATTTGAAGGGACTGTAAAGATCATTTCGTTCCACCCCCCAAGATGTGACTCTCCAAGCAGTTCCTTATCCACTGAACAGTCCACCCATCAAATCCATCTCTCCTCAATGTAGAGAGAAGGATGTTGTAGGCTACCATGCCAAAGACTTACCACAAGTCCAGATAAATGACATCTGTAGCTCTTCCCTTGTCCACTGATGTAGTCACTCCATTGTAGAAGGTCACTAGGCTGGTCAGGCAGGACTTGGCCTCAGTGAAGCCATGGTGGCTGTCCTTAATCCGTCTCTGTCCTGCATGTGTCAAAGTACAGCTTCTTGGAGGATGTGTCCCATGAACTTCCCAGGCACAGAAGTGGGGCTGACAGGTCTCAGTGTCCTCCTTTTTACCCTTCTTCCAGTCAGCTGGGGCTTCACCTGACTACCAGACTTTCCAAACATGGAAAGTGGCTTGGCAACTAAACGCACCGATTCCACTCAGGAGTCTGGAATGCAGTTCATTTGGTCCCAGAGATTTGTTTGTATTCAGGTTCCTCAAGTGGTCATGAACCTGACCTTTACTTCAAGTGGGAGGGAGTTTGTTTCCTCCTGCTGTCCATCTACTTGAGTGGTGTGGGAGGAGAGGTTGCCATTGAAGACTGAGGCAAAAAAAACCCAGTCCTGTTTTTGAGTACTGTAGCCTTCTGCTCACCCTGTCCAGGATTTTTTATGGATGGGAGGAGTTACACCTTTTTTGACTTTCCTTTCTGGTATTTATTTGAATTGGCTAACTGGGAAATAATAATTTCTTTAAAAATATTATTTGTTTGATGTGACACATTTGACCCAAAGTGTAAATAATATTTCTTGCTATTTCTCTGGGATATGTTTTGTGAATTTTGTTTTGAATTGCAAGCAATGAGAAGTAGTATGTTGTCTGTATGTATTATTTATGCTGAATGGACAGGCCCTCATGCCAGTGTCAGCAAATGTTTTAGGATCAGAGGAACAGAGCACTTCAGTGGTACTCTGTTGTTCAAGTATACATTTTTATTATTTTTTTTCTTTTTGCTACTGGCTATTTTGTTTAGAAAGGACCATAAACATAGTATGTTTATTGTTTAGATAGACCTGTGAAACAGGATAATTTTACACTAGTGAGATGGGCAAAAGCATGACTGAGTCTGTGTTAGACTGAAAAGATGGTGGCTGGAAAAAGGGCTAAAGGTGCAAACTTGAAATTAGATAATATTTTAAGTGTTGGTAATTTGATTTTTTTTTAGGATACAGACAAAATTTTGTCTCTTCAGATTACTGTCAGACACTGATAGCTTAACATTTCTGATTTTAATTAAATTCTAAAATGTGTTTTAGGCTCTTTTTTATATAGACGAAGTTGTATAGTTGGTCTACATGTGTAAGTAAATGGATCTACTGAATTATTTGCTATTCTTATATACATATGTTCTTTGTTATTTTGTAAACAATGTTTCTAAATCTCCTCTTTAGCAGAGTTTGAATTTCCATTGTCGTAAAACGTTCTCATCTCTGAACTTTTAAAATATTTCTCTATGTGAAAAAGTGTACACAGGTTGACTGCCTTTGAGGTTTGTTTGATGATGGTCTGGGGAAGTGCCAGAAAGAGAATTGACTTCAAAACATCTCTGCCATTCAAATTAAGGATTTATAAAATGGTTTTGTAACTTTGCTCCTTAGCATTTTAATTCATAATAGTGGTGTTGGAAACACTGTTAGTGTTTTCTTAATCTGAGCAGAAAGAAAGGATTCTAACCTGTTTGTTCAATGTGTGAGCAATGTATACAGCTTATGAAAATGCTAGCATTGGGTTTTTGCGTTGTTTGTTATATCTCAGTGCTAGGTAGGAACTTTCAATATAGAAGCCCAAGGAAGTTTCTGGGCTGCTTGATAGAGACAGAAAGTATTTCAGAATGTAAGTTGTGAATGTATAAGGGCCTTTTCTTTGAGTTGTGTGGTTGAATTTATTTGTAGTCCTATTTCAGATATATTTGATGGGATACTGAATCATTTCTGTGTTGACAAATCAACACTTTATTTTCCCCTGGGAATTTTTTTAAGTTCTACTAAGCACAGGAAAACAGCTACAAGTGTGTGCTAGACCCGTGTTTTATAAGAATTGGATATTGAATGGAAATGAGGTACTAAATCACCAAACCATGTATTTTTATTCCTTTGGAGTATAAAATCATTTTGACTTATAGTGAGGTTGAAGTGAACTTGTAGACAGTAACCTTAAAATTGTTGGTAGGAAAAAAGACATTAGAAATGAGAAAGCCTTGAACTTTTTGTCATCTAGATGGCTTGGAAATGACAAAATATATTGTGTAACTGTTTATATGGAGAAAATTGAGAGCAGTGCCAATGACAGCACGGAGGCTGCGTTTCCCTTGCTCAATAGATTGTAAGAAACCGTTCTGATAGTTGTTACAGAAACACCTTGTTGCAGTGACCAATTTCTCTGTCAGAATAGGCAAGAATTGCCTGAGCTACTGCCATAACACTTTAATAAGTGCTATGACTCTGTAGGTTCTAAGATGCAGTTAGTGTAAAGTTTTTAGTTTGTGTTGTGAAATCCAAATAGTCTTGGTTTAGTTTTCTGTTCTGTCCTCTGGGATGACTTAGAACGAGGCAAAGGCTTGCACAGATGCCAAATGGAAATGTCTTAGGTTACTTAGAGGAGGAGCTTATGCTGTTAAAGTGTTGTAGATAAAATTATAAATCTAACGATGTTGTGTAAATATGAAATGCTCACTGCTAGGGGTGGGGCTCTTACAAATGTTTTTGTAATACAGCCAATTCATTTATACCTCCTTGTAGTTTGTAACACAACAGCTCTTCCCTTTGCAGTGTTGCAAATGTAAGTGCCACTGTATTTTACCCAAAAAATGAGTTTAAAGCTTGTAACTTATTTTGCCTGTGTCTTTTCAGTTAAATTTCTAGTGAAGCAAGCGAAGTCATCCTTTTTTCTCACCTTCCAATTCCACTTTGTTTTTAAATTGTCAAGTAAAACTCCTTTTACCTTTCAAAAATTGATGAAATGTACTTAAGTGTGCATGTTTATTGTTGAACTTTATTTAGTATTTCAAATATTCCATACAATTTCTTTATAGAAACGATTACAAAAAGAACTATTGGCATTTCAAAATGATCCACCTCCGGGAATGACTCTAGATGAAAAGAGTGTGCAAAATTCAATTACACAGTAAGTATATATACTGTTTTATTTCTGCTATCATGCTGAAAAGACAAATGAAAGTGCTCTTCTTCCATCACTTACTTCAAGTAACATTGTGAATTTTGCTTTTAGTCTAGGCAATGAAACATTGTTTTCCTTAGTAAGCATATTGCAGTAATATGTTGGACACTTTAAGGAGCAGGGTTGTGAATTTACTAAATTTTTATTAGGCATTTTACTGTCTAACAAACTGTCAATTGGTAAAAGTTTCTGCATATTTTAGAATAAAATAATTTAATTATCTTTCATAGCTACTAACCTCCAAAACTCTTCTAGATTTATTGAAATAATGGAGTAGCTGTTTTAGAGTTCCATGACATTTGAATAGAATATATGTTGTAGCTGTTAATTTTCATTACCTACTTTCTCTAAGGCAAGTGGAGAAGACTTCTTAAAAATCAAAGTTGTCTGGGTACACTTGTTGGCACTTTTCCCTGCCTTGACTTTCTTGGTGATTTGTGAAATGGGAAGAGAAACATGGTAAAATATTCAGTGTTTGTTGAAATGGACAGGGGTTGTTCTTGGTATTAATCTATTTTTTAATTGATGGAAATTCAAAAGATCCAGACTTTGTTGACATTTTTTCCTCATAACTTTCTTAGTTTCATTTTAGAGAAATGTTAAAAATTGAGCACTTGTAAACATCGATGAGCGTATGATCTCAGACTATAAGTTCTGGACTGTGTTACCGATTGATGGAGCAGCTTAAACATAGAGCTGAATTTTGATGTTTTCACATCTGCATTTTGGGTGGTGGAATTCAGACCATGTTACATGAGGCTTTTCTGAGACTCATATATACTGAGTTAAACACTCACTGCTTTTTAAATTACACTGGCCTTTGTGATACTTCAGATGAGTATGACTAAAACTGAAATAGCAGTTTTTAGTCTTCTGCAAAAATAAGTCAGTCTAATAATGGTATTCACTTATTTCAACTTATTAAAAAAAAAAAATTAAAACAAAGTTTACAGCGGATTGAAAAGGATATCTCTGTTTCCAGAGTACTACCTCATTATAATTTCTGCCCTGTACAACTTTTATACCTTTCAATACCTTGCACATAAAAACTTCCTCTTTACTGTCATGCTAGATTTTGAAATTGTCGCTGTTTTAGGAGCTTCTTGTCAAAAGTAGAATGATATTTTTTTCTCTTTGAGGGTTTTTGGTATCAGGTATCATGTTTTGAGTTCATTAATCAAGTTACAGTTCCAATTGGTTGTGTTAAAAATTTGTGTAGCAGTACTTGCTTGGGTTTTAAAGATGTTGAATAAAATAATTGGATCCCCTGATGTAACTGAGTCATTTAAAACATTGAGCAATCTTTTATTTTAAATATACAAGGATTAGAAATTTGAGAAGGCTAAACTGTAAAGTACACAGGAAATATGGGTTCTGCTGATTCCTTGACCATAAAAGGAGCAACGTCCAAGCAAAGTTATCTTCTACTTAGTAAAGTAAACTATTTAAAAAACTTGAAAGTGGAAGTTCTGGATCACAAGAATCAATAAATCTAAAGAGTATTGCTGCACTATGTGTATAAGTGTAAAGCAGAAGGCAGAAGAAGAGCTAAGTGATCAGGAGTGCAGATAGATTAAATCAAAGGCATCTTCACAAAGTTAAAATATGAAACGTACTTCATCAGCCTTTACTGTGCTACTGTTGAAAATGCATTCCTCTTGAAGGGTGTGAGAGCTAGTAGTTTTTCTCAAAAATGCCAAAAACCAAAACACAACAACAATAATACAACCAGGAAAAAAAAAAAAAAAACCAGAGTGACAGAGGGGAAAATAAAAAAGGTGCATGGCTTAAATACAGAGAGAGAGTATATGTTACAGAAGGATCATCAGAGCTGCCAGCTGGAGATGTTGACTTTTCTGAGTATGCTGCTGTTCTGCAAAATCTCAGCTGCCTTCTTTGAATTGATGTAAACCATATCTGAGTATTTTGGTAGTCTCTGTGTCCTAACATGTTGCTTAGATCTGTAAAACTCAATCAAAGGTAAAAAAACCAAAAATGGGAAAGTGATGCTGCAAAGGATGGTATTAAGTGGTCAACAGGACTCTAAAATCATGGAAATTAGACAGCAGAATGTTGCTTTATGTGTTGAAAAATATGCAAAGCATCTGGTTTTAGCTGCACTAGGAAAACCACAATGGAAACCCAACAACAATAAAATCCCCACACCACCATCCTCTTCGCCAGCAACTCCACCGGTCAGTTACTTTAATGGTATTATGGTGGAAGGAGCAGAAGCAGAGGAAAAAGAATACTGATACGTTGAGGTGTTATCTTCATCACAGATTCAAATTACCCCTTTTTTTGTTTTTGTTTTAATTTGCTGTGACCTTTTAATTTTTTCACTATTAACTTTTCCATTTTTGGTTCCATTACCTGCAAGATACCATTTAATTTCTGAGTTTTTCACAGATGTCCCCTTGGCTACAGATTTTATTTTAATAAACTGTATTGAATTTTCCTTAACACAAAAGTAAAACAACCCAAAAGACAATGTGTACTAGTTTGTTTCCTTCCAAACCTTTTAAGTTTTCAAGCAGTTTTTTTTTTTTTCAGTTTTGTTGTCTCACATTAGCAGCCCTTTCTTTCTTGGGAACTGGCAGGTCTGCATATAGTTCAAGTCATAATTACATTTATAATTTGCATCACTGTGTCAGTGCCTGTATGCAAAACACCACGTTTGTTTCTTTTAAATATAGGTTTGATGTATTGCTCACCTTTGTGATTGTTGCAGTGTTAGAAGAGAAGTTAGATGGTCTGGCTGTGATTGATATTTGATTTAATTAGTTCAGTGCTCCAGGAGTACAAGTATTAATTTGTCTGTCCACAATACTAATGGCTTTTTCCTCTATTCCTTAGGTGGATTGTAGACATGGAAGGTGCTCCAGGAACACTCTATGAAGGGGAAAAATTTCAGCTTTTATTTAAGTTTAGTAGTCGGTATCCTTTTGATTCGCCTCAGGTAACTGCTGCCTTCTTTCTCTCTTCCTGCTACCTTCGGGTTACAGCTGTATGACGTGTGCTGAGTCTTGTATTATCCACATAGCCTAATGTCAGCTTTGCTTACTTTAATTTGTATTAAACACATTGTGCAGGTGCCTTTTCTTTACAAATGATTCTACAGTGAAATATAGGGCTCTCATATCTGCTTGAACAGATGAAAGTAGTGTAACCTGGAGGCTTCTTTGATGTTGATATTCATGTCATGAAATACAGGGTAATGTATGAAGATTCCCTTCACGGTGATGCAGGAGCCAAGTAAATAATAAACTGCTGCTTCATCCCTTCTTACTTTCAACATATTTTTTTTCTGGTTGATTTTTAAGACTCTTGCATCTTCTCTGCTGCCATTGTTAATACAGCTGAAAAAATACTGTGCTTCTGATAGGAATTCTCATAAATACATGATGTGCTTGAGAGACCTGCAAATAGTGTTATAACTGAGGTATGTGATACGTGTTGTTTTCAGCTGAGAGAACTGAAGAGACAGCAGAACTTACAGACTGCAGAATGTGCTGTGTACAGCCATTCCTCCATTACCTGAGGGAAATGCTTCAAAATATGGCTGATAAGAGTAGTGGTCAGCTACCCCTGCTTTTCTGAAAAAGGAAGGAGAAAAGCAAGAGTGTCTTAGTTCTTGTCCTGTCTGTTTCAGCTCAGAGTTCTAGAAATTATCTCTGCAACTTCTCTTGTTGATGTTAAAACTGAAGCATGGAGCTGTGAGAGGCACTTAAGCCATAAAAACTAACATATTTTTAGGTACCATGATAAACACTAGAATGCTGACTTTCAGTCTTTTACAGAACAAACTGGCTACTTGTACTTCTGCACCTCATGAGATTTGCAAGGTACTAATTATAGGTGATCCACAAGACAGTAGGCAGTTTAATTTGGTTCCAGGTTGTTTGTCTTCATTACCCAACCTGTGTCTGTGGCCCTGTGCAATTTATTGTTAAGCAGCAAATTAGATCCACATATCTACACTGAGTTTTATCACAGAAAACAATTAAAAATTTAAGTGCTGGATACTGGATTGTTTTAGATAGCTAGAATTTCAATTTTTCAAACATTGTTGTGCAGTAGGGTCATTCTGCACTACAATTTCTTGGTCATAATTACCTCTCCTGCAAATTTAGTTACTGTGAATTGACAGTTTTCAGTTGTGCTGCTTTAATCACTTGGATGTTTTCTGCCTGTAAATGTATGTTGTCTGTCATAGAGTGCATGCTTTTACTTAACTAGTCTGCCTAGTTCAGGTTGTCATGTAAAAACAGGATATTAGTTACAAGTGAAATACATTACAGAATTTTGAAGGTAAGCCCTTCAATGCTTAAGAAATACCAGTTTAAAGACCTGTGAAAGATCATTCTGTATCCAGTTTCTCTTATGCCTTAGAAACCTGTTTGCCATTTTGCAGATAAATTAAGCTCTCTAATTTCAGTTTCCTATATGATGAAGGTGTTACTTGTCACCAGTGAGGAGGTGGGTGTGTGTGTACATGTTTGCATATTTTTATGCATATCTATATAGCTTAAGAAACACTTAAGAAACTGCTGGGTATTACAGTTATGAGTGTTAGAGATTTATGTTTTTATTGCATAAAAGGAGGTGGAAAAGGCGTTCAGGAGTATAATACTGATATGAAGATTTCACTTTTATTCTCTTTCTTTTGGTCCTGAACCAATGATGTGTTTGACAAAAAACTTGATGTAAGAGCAATAGTTGTCAAAATTGCTTTTCTAGCCCTTTTTGACTGTGATATTATCTTTTAATAGAGAGGAGTTGAGGTTCTAAATGCCTTTCTTCCATATACTCCATGTCAAATAAAAATTTTTCTATTTGAAGTAATGTTTTAAAAATATTTCCTCTTTGGTAAACTTTGGTATACTTTGGTTTCACAAGTCCTTTATTTATAGCTAATAAGATTGATGAATTTTAATTTTATTCTTCATGCTGGAACCTGGATGAGTTGTCCAGAACTTTATTTCTGTTATGTCCAGGTTTATAGAAATACTCATTTGTGAATCTTGTTGTGCTTCTTGGTGTATAACATTGTGGCTTATATAATCATTAAAATCCAGTGTTTTGGCAAGACAGCTGTATTTCTTAGGATGTGGAAGACTGAGGCTGCAAGATTTTGCACTGTCTTTACATCATTACCTTTGCATTTTTCTATGCTATATTAATATAAAATCCCCTATATTTATCCATTTATTTAACTCCATCTTCACTAGCTATTTAGGCTTCCATTGATTATTTTACATTTCATTTAATAGTTTCCAAAACTGAATAAACCCAACGTGGTAAAGTTATTTAGTGTTAAAGTTATTTATTATTAACACCGAAGTTATTTAGTGTTAGTGAAAATGGCAGACCTGCTTCTTAAATAAGATTATATTGTTTCCCCAAACCAATACAGTTTTATTTAAAATGGGGACTATAAATTAGTTATTTTTGTTCTTTTTTTTTAGGTCATGTTTACTGGAGACAATATCCCTGTTCATCCTCATGTTTATAGCAATGGTCATATCTGTTTATCCATTCTAACGGAAGACTGGTCTCCAGCCCTCTCAGTGCAATCTGTTTGTCTTAGCATTATTAGCATGCTTTCCAGCTGCAAAGAAAAGGTATGGGCTTTTTTAGCACTGTTGAAGTGAAATAAGTAAAATTAGTAATTTTCTACTTTACAAAGTAAACTTTTCATTTCTCAAATTCTGAAATAGGCAAAACTACTGTATCTACATTTCTACTACTGAGAAAATACTAAGCTAGAACTGCAAAATAAACAGTGCAGTAAGTACTTTGCCACTGTTTTCATGGTAACCTGCTTATGTATCATTTCTGGAGAAGAGCAGTGGATGCAACCCTTCCAGTTGTACTAACTGCGAAGTTCAATCATGCTTTAGGACAATTCTTTGTAAAATTATCCTTCCTCTAAAGGCAGTGCAGAATGACTAGTGAAATGTCTTTAGTGCAGATGTTTCTAACTTTGCATCTGTACTATTTCAGTGAACTTGATAAGTTTCATTTCAGGGAAGTAAATGGTGCTAAGCTGTTTTTTTGGCACCAATACCTTAGAGAGCTTTTTGTAAAGAGATTGCCCTTTCACTTTTGACCATTTCTTTCGCAGAGGGATGTCTGTGGAAGTTAGATGTGGTCAGAGCTCGTCCATATGTGCTATCCAAGCATGCCTATTTATTTTGCATCCCAATCAGTCCTAGTCATATATGTAGTCAAAAAACCACCCCAAAATGGCTTTGTATTGTATTCTATCCTATGTGTTTTGAAAATGATGATACTTACGAAGAAAACCGAAGAATATGTAATAATGATCAGATAGAGATACTTAAATTCATTTATTCACCCACTCTAAGCTCAGCCTTAGAATGGGAATTAGATGTAATGCATCAGAATTAGATTCCAGACTGCAAAGGAATTTAATTTTGGGGAGTTTTTAAACAACAGCTGTTTCTTGTGAGTTAGTTTATTTTGTTTGTTTGTTGGTTTTCTTTTCTTTTTTTCATTTTTTTCTCTCCTATTTATCACTAAACTGTATGGTATTTTTTACTATTTTATTTTCTTGGAGTATCTCAAGTAAGAATTTGTTACCTGGATCTTTAAGAGGTTTTTTTGACCAAAAAGGTCTAATCCTGCCTGTTACCTCATTTTCACTGCATTCACATGGTAATCTTTCATAATCTGATTAAATAGCTCATGTATTACAATATGAGGATTGTTTGATTATTTGTAGGTCTTTTCTTCTGTTGCAGAGGCGACCTCCAGATAACTCATTTTATGTAAGAACATGTAACAAGAATCCAAAGAAAACAAAATGGTGGTATCATGGTAAGTATCTAACTAGGACCAGGAATTTTTAACTTCTTTTCAGGCTGAAGGCAATTAAATTGTAGGAAAGTAGGATAAATGTGTTCAAAGCATTGAGCTATTTTTTTTCAACTCAAAGTGTTATTTAAATCCTGTTTCTGATATGCTCTGCTGTGATTTTTTTTTTTTTCTATATCACATTTGAATAATTCCTGGTGGAAATATAAACATATATAGGATTGACTTTGAATGACAGTTCTTGTAAAGTGTATCAATCCATTACAAGTTCAAAGTTTGGGATTGGGGAAAGTCCATGATGAAACTAGGTTTTGCTCTAAACAATTTTTTTTGTTACTGTTATTAACACTTTAAAAACTTTTATGTTGTTGAAAAGATACCTATATATTTGTAAACAGCTATGTGTTTTGATAGATTTCCACTCTTAATCAGAATTTCCAGTATGGGACAGTTAACTGATTTTAAAGGCTCCTAAAAACTAATACTCAATAATATAGTAATAAGATTCTCCATGGACACAATAAAGAAGAAAAAAAGTGTGTTAAAATTGCTAGTGTCTGCAGTGCTAGTGTTGTGTTGGGGGCTTTTTCTTTGGTTTTGGTTTGGGGTTTGCTTTGCTTTTGTGCTTTTTTCTTTTGTTTCCATGTGTTCTATGTCTTGCTTTATACTTTGTGGTTTCTTTCTTCTGCCTCAGCATTTGTCATCCTCCACCCAGAGCTGCAGTTGGCTGTATGTGCTTGTCTTATCCACTCCGTTGGTGAGGAAGGAGAGAAGAAGGGGATAGAGATGGGGCATGCTTTGTTTCTCTCCTCTTGTTAGCAATGCTTTCCTTGATTTCCCTAGGAAATTTCTGTACAAATGGTAGTTATTGGAAGCACAAGTACATTGGGAGGGGATATATCAGAGAAGGTAATACTTCATGCTAGTGTAGTGCAGAACAGTTGATTCCATCACTGCAGAGGCAGGTGAAGGTTCCACCATAAGACATCCTCTGTTTTTTTGTGGCCTCCCCGTTCCAGGATGGGTTCCCTGAAGTGAAAACTAGAGCAATTATTTTGAGACAGTAAGAGTTCATGACTGGAGAGGCAGATTCCAAAGTCTTCACCCTTAAAATTCTTAAGATTCTTAAAAGCCCATGGATGGCCTAACAAGAAAAACTTGATAGTTTCATAATACTTGCTGATACCAGTGGGATTTTGACATATGGTAATGTAACAGAATGAAACTCTGTTTCTCATAATACAGTAATTGTAACTCCAAAACAAGGTGGCTTCAAGTACAGTAAGAGAATTGCTATATGTCATGAGATTAAGGTATATCTAGGAAACTTGGGACCATCACGTGGTTATTTTTAAAGTTGACAGCAAGAATAATAATCATATTGCACACAAGGATAGATTTTTCATCCTCACCAGATTATTCAGCAGTCACTTTCTTTTCTCTCTCTGTTTTCATGCTCTTGTAATGTGTTTAGTGCTTCTCCGATTCTAATTTTGGTTTCTCTTAAATGGCAGTTTTGGGAGAGTTTTTGTTAACTTTCTATTTTCACTTGCTAATTATTTTTAAAGAGAAACAGGTAAAGTTCCATTTATTGGCTTTATCTTGTGATTAAAATACATTCTATCCACTTTTAATTTGTACTTTTTGATTTAGAATAGAAATCTGTAAAAGCAGAACAGTCTGCAGATATTACTTTTATTTCTTAATAATGAAATTCAATTAGTGTTAAACAAGCAAAACAGAAACTTAGTATGAAAAGAAGTCTTGAGTTACTGATTCTGAAGGTTGCTGTATTATTACAGCTAAAAACCGCAGCTTACAGTTCATTGAATGGGTATTTTAATAACTATGCAGTGTTTTTTTTCTGGAAGTCAGAAAACCTTACCCCTCCTCAGATACAGAGCAACCTAAAAACCAACCTGAAGCAAGAGAAAGCAAGTCAGTTCGTTTAAATAACTCACACTGTCTTGATTAAAAATTCATTGGGCTCCCCACCACCTTCAATTCTTACATGAAAAAATAAAATATTCCTGATGTCCATGTGACAAAAATTTCATGAATGTTTAGAGTGTTTTCCCTTCTATTTTTGTGTGTGTGTCATTTGCTTCTTTCTCAGTTAATTTTGTTTCTCTTATGTGGACATAGAACAAGACTGCCAAGGCATGATCTTTAAATTGTCAGTGTTTTCTAAACACGTTTAAAGAAATGGTATGTTACAGTAAAATGGGAAGTGTGAAAAAATGCTTCTGTCCTGTTTATTTTCTGCTCATGCTTCAGCTTAAGTTTCATATATCTAATCTTGTGGTTGAACCACATTTGGCTGGATAAGTGAGGGAAGAAAAAACAATCCCACCCAGGAAAGAAAGGCAGCTGTCCAAGGGTAACTGTTGTAAGAAATTAAATGCCAGCGCTAATACAACAACCTGTGGAGGGAGATGCAGTGTGGTTCTGCCACTTGTGCTGTCTGCTGCCCATTGGACTGGTTTAGCTTTAATGTGACATAGTAGCTCTGTGTTTTGAATAGATAGGAAGAAGTCTGTCATATGTATTAATACATTCATTTGAAGGAATTTTTTTTCCCAGTATGTGCCTGGAATTTGTTTACCTGGGAGCAAAATAGTCCCTGGTTGGGAGCTGATGTAAAGCTAACCCAGATGAGCACAGAGTGATAAAGTAGCACTTTGAGACATATTTTGACATGTAAATATGTATCTGCATTCAACTTAACACAGAGTTGTTAATCTGTTGTATCATCCCTCCCCCAACACAGCAACTTATTCCTCAAGCAGAGTTATGGAGCTTTGTTTGCTACAAAATTATGTCCTCACAAACCCTGTTGTAAAGCTCCTGATCTTTGATAACTGAAAATATTTCTAGATTGTCTACCCTACCTAATGTCTGTTTCAACTGTACATTGACTTTCCTGCTGAATTTCAATCTGAGAGTTGCTTATTTTGTGTTAAAGACAGAGGAGGATTTCCAGATACAGTTTACTTGGGCATCCAGACTGAAATTTGTTTCATAAAGCTGTTGACTTCCTTTGTTGTTCTCAGGAGGTATAGATTTTTTTGGGGGTGGGGAAGGGCAGGGTGGGGAGGAAGGGAAAGGCAATGGTGTTTGTTTTCAACCAGCACTTCCTTGCTGCTTTTGGGTTTTGAGGTTGGTTTGGTTTTGGTTTTTTCTTAAATAGAAAGTGTTTTCTCTGATATTTGGCCTAAAATTTTAGTACACCATTTAAATATCCCTTCTCTCTTTTGCATCCTTGTCCATTTTTTTTCATGTACAGTAGCTTACTAAAAAGTTAAAGAGTTTTTTTACAAGTAATAGCTTTTATATAATATTTTCCCCATGAGAATGTAGAATGTTTATGAGGCTATATTTTTTAGGTGTGGGAGGTACAAGTAAGTCCTTTAAAAATAAGCAGACAGTAACTTTGCTTTCTGTTAACAACTCAATATTTACTGCTAGCAGGTGCAAATATACCGCAGGTTGATGTGTGAAGGAGAACGTTTAAAAGGGAGAGCATTAGTATGGAGCATAATGCAGAAATGATAGGTACAGAACATGCATTTTTATAGTATGTTCTGTCTAATCACAGTACCTAAAATTTAGTGTAATTTACTTTCAGGTTTAAGATTTTAGGATTATAGTAGTAACCTATTCTTTTTGCATAAATCTGTCAGCTATTGTTTTGAGTCTTCATAAATAAATTTATATATATATATATATATACACACACACACACACCTAAACACATATAAAGGGTTGAAAATGCATCAGAAGCAGCCCACTCTGCTAGGTCTTATCCCTATATAGTCCTTATAAAAGGATGTCTTAATTCGATAACTGTTGTGGATCTGCTGTACTTCGAGGGTGCAAAATGTTAAGCATATTTGATTTTTCATTTTCTTTCCTGGCAAGTGGTTTTCTAAATATCAAGCATGGAAATGACTGTTGTTTTTTTGGAGTATTTGCTAACACTAATGTCTTTGGGAGTGTATGTGTATTTTGGAAGTTTAAATTTTGATACTCTCTTTTCTCCCCAAGTCGTTATTGAACAAAATCACAGAATTATTCAGTCAGGGTATTTCCTTTGCATGTTACTGTCTATGCTAGGAATTGTTTCTGCCAATAGCACCTTGCTTATTTGGAATTAGAATGTTTATATGTTTTCCATAAATGCTCTTCTTTTATTTTAAAGATGACACATGTTGATGCCACCATTTTGTGATCCTCGTAGCAGAAGATAGTCCTACTGAGAAAATGAGCACTTTGATCATTCAGTCTTTGAACTTTAACCTTTGACTGGAAGTGACCTATAGGCAATGAAGACTACTTCCTTTGACTGCATTTTTACTAGTGTGCATTCTGGGCGCATGTTGATCGCTGGTTCAGTCCATGCAACTGACATGCTTTTATTAGTCATACAGTATTAATGCAGGTGTCCAGAAATGTCAGAATAATTCCATTATTTTTAGTTTTGGAAGAATTCCAGGTCTTCATATATTGTGCAATAACACTGAGCTCCTTGGCGGTTTTGGTGCATCCATTGCCGGCAATGGACATTGTACCAGGGAAAGGTTTAGCTCCTGCCACAAAAAAGATTGACAGATGACTGAGCTTATGAAAGTTTTGGATATATTTGGAATATAAGCAAGGGATTGACAATTACCTGAAATCCAGCCCATTCTTTTATATTTGGATTCTATGCACTGTGACCACAAAACTAGCAGCATGAGTTAACATGCCTACCTGAAGGACTGTAATAAGATCATTACGTATTTATTAAATTGTTTATCTGCTGTCAAATTGTTTTGACATGGGCGGTTTTTCAAGTGACATTGGCAGAGAGGTACAATGTTATCCCTATGGTGAAATAAAACTACTTTTTGTATATAGTTATTCATATCTCTGAAGCAAAGGTATGAGTAATTTAGGGTATGAGTGATTTAAACAAGAATTTATTTTGGAGATAGAGGATGGCAGTGATATAACTGAACTTGCTGCAGTCCTTAATTGGGCTTGTAATTTGTACTTTAGAGCTTTTTCCAAATAGATTGCACACTGTTATTTCCTGCTAGCCATCAGCATGAGCCCTACTGCCTACACCAATATTTCATTTATTTATGTGTTCGAAAGCAATCCATATAACATTTTTTGTTTGTATTCACTGTTTCTTTTGTGTTGTATGTCATGTTTGAATGTTACAAAACAATATTTTGATTGAAAAGCTTTGTCAGAAGATATTTTCATGTAAATTATTTCTTTATCTTGTAAGCATCATCTTGTCTTTTAATCCTGTATTATAAAAAGAAAAAAAATACATTTTTGACAGAGGCTTAAAGTTTTCACAAAAAAGTGTGGACCTTGTTATTTAAGTTTAGACTAAAGTATATTTTCTTAACTTGCTTGTCCCACGTAGCCATGCCAATTTTTCCAGGCTTTTCTTCACCAAAAAAAAGGGGGAAAAGCCTAAAATCAGACATTTTTCTGTGGAGCAACATTTACTGAAATGACAGTTGTTCTCAGCACTCTGTAATATTTTGATACTGCAATTAGGTTGTCTTTTTAGGAAGCACTTTTATAAACTAAATACCTTTACACATATGCAAAATTTCTATAGTTTTTTTTACTGTTGCCTTATTGTTGCACTCAAAAAATTCAAGCAATTAATGCATGAATGTCTAAATCAAGTAATAGCTTGATGTAAAAACAAACAAAAGCAAAAAAAAAAAATATCCCTAAACCAAATTCACAATAACTAACTACAATAAAAACCAGAAAATTGGCTGAAAAGACTGATTTTTTTTTTAATCTGCTGTATGATAACTGATGTTTTATAGCCTTGTACATACTTCTCTGTTACTTATTGTTTAAAACACTTTAAAAAAGTATAGATGCTTATCTCAGGGTGGATAGAGTTCAGATGGATTTGCTTCAGAGAAGTATTTTGTACAGCATCAGAACTGTAGATACTGGCAGTGAAGTAAGGCTACAATATACTTCAGGAACTGCTTTTTTTTTTTTCCTACTGTACTGAAAATATCTCTTGGCCTTTAAAACTCAATGGTAAAATCTAGCTTTGGATATAAATTTGATGTGTGTATATATTTTCACAATGAGCCTTGGAAACACTGAATTAATTTTCTTTTAAGAGCCAAAAAAAAAGTTGTTTTAAACAAAAGAAATACTTATGCTCTAAACTTCTTGTTTAGCAAAATTTTATTGTTGCGAGATCATTAAACTGGTTAGTTTTGGAAATGGTTCATATGAATGAGCAGTAATCTGATACTTAATCTGTATAGTCTTGTTCACTGCTCTGTATGAATTGAAACAGTTGAGAAATTCATGTATGACTGGTTCACATAGTGGATCCTATCAAAATAGTCCACAGGAAAGAGACCTTAATGTGACCAGGTAATTTCTGAAGAAATGGCTTAAGTGCATCGCAAATTCAGTTATCTTTTCGTATAGTGGCTTGGGAAACTACAATACATGGTTTCAGAGAAGCTTCATGACATACCATATGTATTTTGTTGAAGATGGGTGTTGTACTGCAAAGCATTATGAATTTTATTGACCTGTGCTGTCACGTGGACTATAGTGAAGTTAAATAACCAAATTTATGCTGCTCTTTAATAAACCCTCACCCCCTATAATATACTTAGATCAAGAAAATGCAAGGTAGTTTAGAAGAAAATGTACCTCAGGTCTTATAGTTTACAGTAGAAATGCCTCATTGGTTCTCTTGTAGATCTGTGGGTAAGTTCACGTATATAGAGAGGGCCAAGACAAAGCTTATATACCACTCAAGCCCTCAAGATAATGCAACTATTCTGATAATGCTATGATGTCCTGAAAAAGGGCTTGAATTAGATGGAGGTGGTGCCATCCTTTCCCAAGGGTGACCCTGTGTATGTAATTTTCTTTCACTTGGAGTTTCTCACATGGAATAGTTACAGAATTGGCTTGAAACTATCTTGCTTTTATTTTGTGTCAATGTTCATGTTGTTAAACACTTTGTTTTGTGTTTAGTGTCTTTATACTATAACACAATAAATTCTTGTTTTAAAATAGATTACTTCCCTTGACTGGAAATACGTGTGGACCTTTTCATGGTGCAGTGCAGAAGCATAGTTCCTGACATTCAGCCACTCCTAAGACAAAGCTGCCAGTTACTATGAAATGTTGTGATGCATATCAGAGGAGGAATTTGCATAACAGTGAAGTGTTTCCTCATTCTCCAGAGGGTATCTGTTGTAACAGCTGAAAAAAATAGTTAATTAAAAAAAAATCACTAAGATGTAATGCTTTTATTTCTCACAGATGAGCAAATAGTTCTTTATCTTTTTTTTTGTCATTTGACAAGCACTTAAAATACTTGATGGGAAGTTTCAGATGCAGGATTCTTGTTTGCCTGCAGTGGTAGGAATAGAGTTTCTATTATTTTGTCAGCATCTATCGAGACTGTTTAATCAAATCTCTGCCTCATACCAATAACTGCTTTCAGCTTTGTTTTTTTTTTTATGAGATGATGTCTTCTGCTTTGTAAAAGGCAAGGCACTGCATACCTAAAACATGTATTTTAATGAAAAATTAAGTTTTTAAAATTAATCTATTTTATATTGTTAAGATTATTCTAAATGTTTGTGTTTTTTATTTACTGAAAGTCTGACAAAAACCTAAGATGTGAACTGTATTTATAGGTATGCTTTAAGGGGACCATAAATTTTCCAGGTCAGTAAATAATGATTTTTTAAAAAGAGAGATATTTTAAAAACCCTAATTAAACCCTAATTAAATTAAAACATTTGCAAAAATGCAGCTATAGAGTTTGAAGGTTTGGGGGAAGTCAGTATAGCTTTTGCCTCCTCTGGTAGAGCAATTGAGCATTATGTTGTGTTTGTATGCTCACAAATCCCAATCATTCTGAAGAACAGGTTTGGATGAATTCTCTTCTAAAACCAGTTACTTCTAATCCATATCACCCAGACCAGTTTGGATTTACACAGTGGTACCTGAATAGTTGGGTGTTGAACTGAATAAGGGGAATTAAGCTGTCTTAGTGATATACCATCTTCAGCTGCAGTCACACAACAATATGAGGAGAGACTTGGGATTTGGTTCATGCACCAGGTACTTGTTGGCTGTTGTTTCAAGGACTAACAATAAATTTCCAAACCTCCTGGCTTTAAAATACCTTTATAAAATTGGAGAGTAGAAATACCATGAGCCGCCTTTTACTATAAAATACAATTCAGAAATACAAATTTGAACAAACTTAGTCTCTGTTTTTATTTAATTTTACTGATATAGCAGTGCAGGAAAATCTGTTCACTCTTAATTTCTTTTTCTTGCAGATTTTATCTACTTTAAAAATAGTGTTAAAGGAATTTTAATCAGCTGATTCAATGTAGCAAATTCTCTCTGTAGCTACTTAAAGTGATTTTTTTTTAAAATTACAAAGTAAGAGTATTTCACTAACATTGTAGTTCCAAAGTAATTTCTGTCCTGAAGTATGTAGGTAAAACCATATAGGTTTCATTCAGGTAATTATTTTGTATTTAAAAACAAAAAATGAAATGCAAAATCAATTGACTGTGCAGTGTATGTAAGTCTAGAGATTGGATTTATAAGCTTGTGTCCATAGTCTCTAATATAATACTTCATAGGAGCTTTAATGTGTGAGTCAGTGGTAGTAGGTTAGATTGTATTTAACTCCCTCTACTTTACATACATGCCATGTGCAGTGTAACTTTGTCTTTTGAAGTGACATTTTTCTCTTGACCTCTGCTGGTGAAGGAGTGGCTTACAAGAGACTGTTCTGAATAGGAATCCAGTGAAGAGTTGAAAACCATAATGTTGGCCTCAAAGAAAGAGGTTACAATCTGGATTTCTGTAACACTGACCACAGTTCTTTCCTCATGCTGGCCTCTTGTTATTTAAAATCTCCATGGTAAAACCTTAAAACTTTTGTCATGCCTTCAGCAATTGGGGAACCTATTTTTTTTCAAGCCCTTTGAAGTGCTTTGTGCCAAGTAGGTGTGGGTTACGTCTGTTCAGATGAACATTCTTAGCCCTTTCTCTTCCCAGGACTACAATATTATCAGTATTATCTGGATGCTGCTAATGCAGTTCTCCAGGGCATTTAATCCTTAACGATAAAATCAAGCATGGTTTCTTCTATTACCAGAGAAAGAGGAATTTGTACTCCTTCCTTTCCAGTCTAATGATTTCCATTCCTACCTTGCATCTAACTTTATTCTTGAGTCTGCACTGAGATGATTTAACATGGTAAACCAGTAGGAAACCAACTTGAAAAAATGGAAATCTGCCATCTCAATTAGCAAATTAGATCAGCTTGCTGCATAAGCAATAGTTTCAGAGCCAGTGCAAAAAATTGAAAGGTTTGTGTAGCTGAGGTTTGGAAGGTGGGGGGATAAAACATGATTTGTATCTTTAGAATTTTCTGTGTAATAAAATATTACGTAAGATATTGGCAAGCTTGTGTTACACAGAAGCTGAGTTATGTGCTATGAGAAGCCTGAGAGCTAGAGGTCTGAACTGCCTATAACAGTCTATGGGAGGGGACTCTCCTATATTTTTAAACTCTGTTTTCCAGTAAAAAAATCTGAAGTTGTTCCAAAATATTCGAGTCATCTGTTACCTCTCCATTTAGATGCCTTGAGTTTTGGTGCTCAGGAACAGGTTGGCTTTTTTGTGTTTTGGTGGGTGGGTTTTGTTGTTGTTTTGTTTGTTTTTGGTGTTTTTAAATGTAGCACATCTGTAGTCATTGTTGTTTGAGGATATTTTTAGTTAACTGTTGGCAAACCTTAATCAATATAGTTACAGATGTGGTGATATTGTTTAGAAAATGACAGTTATTTTCCAGAAGGAAGGCAATAATGTTACAAGTAAAATGTTCTTGAGATTAGATAAAAAGCCAGATGTGTTTACAGTCGTCTAACACAGACAACACTTGTGTCCCAAGTCTCAGAGGTCTCATTTTCCTATTGTATACTTCAAGAACAGGACTCTTGCACTCTGGTAGTAGGTTTTCAAGACAAAAACACACTGGTTGCCACCTCATCCATTTCTCTGAAGGTCTTGTTCAAGGAATGGATGAAACCCGGTGGTTTTTATCTGTATTTATTTGTGCTGAGTCAGTGAAGAGGGTGTGACAGCTGCTACTCTGACTGGTGATGAAGTATGAATAGCTCTTGAGTCTCTCGTTCTCTCAACTATCCCTATGTCTGCAGAAAACATTGTTAGCTATGTTTCACATGCACAGAATAAAGTACATCTTATTTACATAGTGTCGACAATTTATTGAAGATCAGCACTTTAGAAGATGCAGTATAGAATGTATACATAACTAAGTAAATAAGTGACGAAGATAAGTCATCAAATCTCCAGATGACTAACAAAATATCAAGGCTAAAGTCTTGATTTGCATAAGGTTTTAAATTTGTGGGGCTTGAGGTAAGGGGCGCATTTGGGGGATTCATCTTGCACGGTATCTTCTGTATCACACTTTGGACTATAACTCTTTTAATCTCTTCGGTATCTGTGTGTTGTCATCTGCCCCAGGCAGTAACTACTATCTTAAGTGTTACACTGGAGTAAGAGGTGACTTTGTGTTCCTTAAATAATAATAATCCAGACAGTCCTGTATTGGGAATGATTTTTCAAATGCTCCTTCAAACTGTGTTGACCAACAATGAGGATACCACATGAAGATAGGCTATGCTCACAAAGTAGGGCAGGAGGGAGAACAACCAGTTCTTGAAGTTTGAAGTTTGATAGCATCCTGAAGGTTCTCTAAAAATCAATGGCTGGTGGCATGGTGTTTTGGGTTTCTATGTTTTTGGGATTTTGGGTTTGGGTTTGTTTCTTGGTGGTGTTTTTTGTGGGGGTTTTTGGATTTTTTTTTTGTTGTTGTTGTTGTTTTTCTGTTTGTTTGCTTCCTTTTAAGAGGACATCAGTAATTGCACCAATCTATAATTCTTATGTTATGAAGTTCTTCAAAGCTGCAAAAGGGCAAATGCAATGCAGCTATGGTCATGATACAACTGAAGGATCAACGTCCTGTATGACAACCAGTAGCAGTTTGTTGAAATGTGCTATATTAAGAAAAAGAGAATGGGTAGCCCTCTCCATGAACTGAGGTAATAGGTTTCTTTTTTTCTTTGCAATAGTTTTACCAGAAACCCTAATAAACAGCAAAGTAGATTTCATACTGTGCCTGACAAGAGATTTTGACGTCTTGCATGTGGAAAATAGACTGGATACAGTAGTTTGTGTGTTTTGTAATTCTGAAAATTTCCTCTGTTGGCTTCCTTTCTTTAGTCTGTAAGAATAGACTAAATAATATCTAGTCACTACTTATATCTTCTTCCTGGTATCTTGGGTACTATTGGGGAATGCTATACAGAAAAGCCTGTAATTCTTTTCCCTAAAAGCTTCTCTGGATTGTTACACTCAATTAAACACATCATATACTTCTTTCTTTATGTTTCCCATCAACTACCTTGTAATGTTGAGGGTTTTTAAACTCATTTCTGTGCAACGCTTTCTGGAAGTGAACATTATAAAGGCTTACCATTTGGATATTGGTATAAATACCCAGAAGGCAAGTTTCCTTACATTAGTACTGTAGCATGCAATATGGTAAGGCTTAGGTCTTCTTGAATGATTTCTGACATGTTAATCCATCTGAACTTCTTATTCAGTATTGGATGTACCTGGGTAAGTATAACAAGAACTGTCTTGTGCCAGCCAGCTCAGTCTGGAGCATCCCTGCACACCAAGTTTAGTGTCTCAGGGTTTTCTTTGTAGTAAACCAAAGATCTAATTGGAAAATTTGTGGTGATCTCTGCATAAGGTGATTCCATACTGTTTTGTGGCGAGATGTTTTTTTGTGTACTTCAAGGCAGCTATTAATGCACCAGTGCTTGATTTTGAGAAATCGGTCTTGTCACTATTGAGAGTTTGTCACATGGTAAAGCATTTACTTAATTCTTTCTTTCCTATATTTGCAAAGTATTATGACAGAATTTGTCCTCTGGAAAGGAGTCTTCCTGCATGGTCTGCACCAGAATGCTGTTTCTTTCTGTCATAGAGTTTGTTTCTTGTGTTTGGTCTCAACAGTAGTTATATGTGTAGGTACATACAAAGGTGGGTACTAATCTTGCTTAGGCCTTGCATTATTTGAGTTTATTTTAGTGTGTATCAATCTTTATATGTCTTACCTTACTTTATATAGTATCAAACACCTTATTAATTGCAGCTTTTCATTTAAAAGAGCAAGACTCCATCAACATTCACATTTTCATTCTTTATGGGTTTTTTTAAAGCAAAGATACTTCCTATCCATCTCTATTAAGTTACACTGCTAACTACCTTTTATTGCAGAACAGTGGAACAATTCTGCAACAAGTTGAAAAGGATCTGTATTTCTACCATTTTGTAGAAATAAAAAAAAAAATACTTAAGGACTTAAACAGTAAATTAAATCTGTATTAAGCCAGTAATTTCTTAAATTATTATTCTCTTTGAACAAGAACTGCCTTAGACTTACATGAAGCCAAACTGCAAGAGCAGAAAAGAGAAATTATCCGTACCCAGCATTCATACAGAAAAAAGGGTTGTCCCTCTTCCAGCCCTAGAAAAAGAAGAAAGGTTCAGAAGTTACCAGTACTGCAAACATGACTCAGTTCACAACATAAAGGGCTTATTGTGGTCAATAGGAATGGTAATAAAGCATAGCCTATGTATGCTTCTAAGTATAGAATCTCATGAATGGAAACACTAAAAGCAAGGGCAACTGGCAGCATTGTCACTCAAATGATGTTATTTTTAGGGGATTACCAATGCTCTATCCAATTCCAATTCACTGTTAGTACTATCTATTGCCAGCACACACAAGCTTCATTCTCAGCTTGACCAATTTTTAAAGTGACAGTTCTTGGAGCAACAAGATTCCTGCTTCTTCTAGGGACTGTAACAAAAGACAGCTTCAAAACAGGTTGAGTGTAATTGAGTAAGCAGCAGGTATTACATTCGCTGAGCATACAGAATCCATGCATGTTACACTTGCATCGAATGTAGTTGTTGTCCTCAGTTTCACCTACAAAATACCCATTTCCAAGAGGTTTACTGTGCAAGAAGTTTGCTGTATACTATGCATGGTATAGCAGCAAGCACTGTTGACTTTCTCAGAGGACAGCAATGAACAAATAGTGTAACAATGTATCTGAGTGAGACAAATCATATGAATATCATATGACATACCATGTTAGATGAAGTTGGTTAAAGTTGTTTGGTTTCACATCATTTTACAGTCCTACCAAAATAAGACTCCACATCTTAGTAAGGTTTTTTTGAATCTGGTGACAAACTGGCTGTAATGAAGCTGGCTGTAATGAAGCACAAATATTGTCACGTACATAAACTGACAAAAATAGATGGACTAAATTGTATTGCTATATGAAGGTGCAATACAATAGGCAGTAAGATTTGCAGCAGTTCTAACTTTGTAATTTTTTTAAATGAGCAGTCAGTGCAACATTCTCCTATTAATGATAAAATAAAACTCTCCCAACCTTATCCTTCATCATCACCAAATCATCAGTTACCTTTATGTCCTAGCTATGCCAGGACAATGGGAGTTATAGGAGCTCTAGGATATTCTGAGAATTGACACAAATGCCCTAACTGGATATTTTTGCTAAAATGTTGCTGTATTACACATAATTGAGCCAGACCTTTCCCAGCCATCCAATAATTTACCAAAAGCGCTAGTTTTGTGATAGTTGAATGTTACTGAATTTGACAATTTAAGCAAGAGTAAGCCCCCACATAATTTGAGAAGTTCAATCCTCATTTAATGAGAGAATAGGACCAATATATTACCTGGACAATAAATAAAAATGCTTAAAAAGGCAAGGTCTATGGCAGATCTGTACATCTCTGAATTTCTCTGAAAGTTTAAACACTAACAGTGCCCACATGCCTTCATAGAAGTTAGGGAAACATCCCCATGTCTGATAATGTTTTGATTCTTCAAAGCTATATTAAGTATAAACAAATTACAGGGCACTGCATCTTTACAGACTGATTTGAAAATTTTGGAACAGTTTTATCTGTTTCGTTGCTACACTTTTAAGTTCGCTATGGAACCCAGTGTATTACTGATTTATATACACATTTGATAAAAGAAAAACAAAATACATAATTTTCATGTCCAACACTGGCCTTAACTTCAAGATGTAAAAGGCCTAATCCCTGTTTTCTCTGGGATCTAGTCTGCTACTTGTAAGGGTGGCAATAGGTGTGATTAGGTACATTCTCTCATCAGCATAACTGCAAATAAATGTCACCAGTATGGATGTACAAACATCAGATGTACAAACTGGTCACATTACTGGTGTCACTTTGGTTACGTCTGAAGTGTTGTCTTTGCCTGCACTGAGAGGCACTAATGAGAATCCAAAGCATTTCAATATGTGTGTGATCCTCTCATACAACACTATCAGTGGAAATAGCATTGTGTTAGGACTTGTTTGAAAGCCTTTTATGTAGTCAGAATACTGTCAGTAAAGCAAAACCCCCAAAAATCCCAGGCTTGTAAACAGGAGTTTAATATTATCGATTCTATTGCTTCCTTGACCTGTAATTACACTTTGTCTTTCCCATACTTCTCTTCTGAGCAAAGACAGTGCATTCTCATCAGGTAGCAATGCCTACTAATGCAGAAATGGACCATTTCTAAATGTCTGTGTGCTTTGCAATTGAAAACCAATACACCATGATCTTCAGCTTGCTAGTTCTGTTATTATTCTTGCTGATTTATCAAACTGTAGTTACCTTTGTCTTCATTGCTATAGTCATGAGATGTGTATCCCTGGCTGACCTGAATTTTCCTGGTTTTCTTCTACCATTTTATGCTCTGTGCTTTAAAGAAGTAATCCAAATCTTATTGGTTTTTGATTTTTTTTTGTTTGGTTGAGTTTTTTTTTAATATGGAAATCACATAGGATATTTGAGAAGCTTCCAATGTTCATAATGGGTGATGAACTTGTATGAAATATCTGTGCATATACATAAACAAAGTTTGTGCAGTAACTATACGTATTAACTAATAGGCATAAATATGCAACATCGTATTTTCTGTAGTTGTAAGAAGGTGTGATGGCTGTACAGAAAGCCTTTACAGTACTTTGTGTCAAAAAATAAATGGAAAATTATGGAAATATCTGTCACAAATGTAGAAATTAAAACTAGGGACTTGGGGTTATCTTTTATGCAGTTTCGGATAGATGAACTATGATAATTAATGAAGTTTTTTGAATGTGCAGTAAAATGTCTAATACTTACTTAAAGTAATTTACCAGTATAATTTTAAAGCTTCACTGGAATTATTAAAAGGGTAAAGTATTTATTTACACGTGGCTTTACTATTCCCAGCACTGACATATGAAAGCAATGGCAGCAAGTGATTGCTGGGAAATACAATGCTACCTGCAAAGCAATCTAAATTTGGGGCAGTGGGTCAATTAATAAAGAACCAGCGTTGATTCCTTAATGATAGGAGACCTAAATGAAAGCTGGTAATTTCAAAATCAGCACATAGTTTTGGCTGGGTTCACTTTGTGTTCTAAAAAAATGATACTTGTTAAAGGGATGAGGACCTAGAGGTTTCTCAATGTCCTTATACCAACAGTGATGGAATTCAATATATGCTGATAAGTGCAAGTTCTAGTTCACTTAATTTAGATCCTTGAAGTGATTGTGTGATTCATCTGGTTTAGAGAACTCACATTTTAGACAAGAATTATCAAAGACAGTATGTTAGTGTGAGTTGTTATAATTCATTGCTTTTGAGTCCTCGTTGAAGCATGAAGAGTAAATGGTTTCCATTACCTGAGAAAACTCTTCACAGTATTGACTTGTAGTTTGTTTTGTCTTGGTTTGTTCATGCCTCTCATTCCAGGTACTACCTAGTGATAAATTAGTTTAGTAATTTGTCATGCATTGTAGTTAAAGACCTACTTTTATAGTGACAGTTCTGCATCTGTAATTGGGGAGAGCAGTGGTCTGACTAGATGTAGGTTCATTAATAATACTGGGTTTTAATCAAATATAATCCCAAACTCCTGGGTTTTACTTTTAATTATTGAAAAAAATATTATTAAAAAAATTAAGTTACTTACTCTTCTGGTACTAAGCTATTAAAGGTTTTTTTTCAGTTGAATGACTAATGTAAACAATGCATTATTAACTTCTTATGGGTGTTTTATGAGCACTCTGTTAGCTTCATTATGGTTTCAACCTTAGTATGAAATATCATCCAAGTTCTTAAATAAATAGTACAGCTACAAAGCAACTTTCTAATACTCTGAAACAAAATTCTGGAAGAGGCTGTAAAATATCCAGTCTTTGAAATTTTCTAAAGGAAACCAGGCAACCTGCTAACTTGAAGGTCAGATCCAGCTTTAAAGTTGATCCTACTTTGAGGTGGCAGGGAGGGTGGTGGAGCAGACCTTCAGAACTCCTTTCCAATCAGTTCTGCAAATCTCCTACTTCCTAAATACATAATTGGGCATTTTCTTTGGGGATTTATTTTTGGTTTGGTTTGTTACACGAAAGTGAATTGAGGGGTGGAAACTCATTTCTCAATGGTTTCTCTTAAAACTACAATTCTAATAATAAAATATATTAGTAAAAATTAGAATATTATGATTTTTTGCAAGTCAGTGTGAAAGTGCTGATTTTTTTTTTTCTGAATCTTAAGTTAAAAATTACAAGGCCAAGTATCTTCAAGTGTCCTGCAGTCATGTGTACAGTCCAAATAGAATAACTCTATCCTTTCCTCCACTTAGGTATTTATGCAGTCATTTAGGCATTAATGTGGCTTTTTGTTATTTTCAAACTGCATACTGAATTAATCACTCCTATTAACAACTTGCATACTGAAACTAGATTGTTGGGCAAGTTATGACACTCTTGTTATTTAATAATGGATAGGGTGAAAGAGTACATACAAATTATGCATCTTATTTTCAAAACCTGAGAAGTTTTTAGGTTGTATTAAGCTGCTTTTACTGGAGGTACTGACTAGCCTTTATCCTGTACCTCAGCAGTAGCAGGAAAAAGACCCTCAAACGTAAGGGTGCAGTAAATCTTAAAGAAGTGACTAGTAATGTAATTTAGTTGTTCATACATGTAAAGCTCCAATCACATACGAAACATTAAAAAAGCCATGGACTTAAAATTATTATAAAACATATTAACATTTGTTTTTATATATATATATATATATAGTAAGTTTTGGGATAAAATCTGCTCTTGTGTATCCAGTTTTCTTCCAGCTACATTCTGTTTGCACCACAAAATGTGTATCAAGATACAAGACTTCTGAATTTATACATATCTCAGATATGTTTTTAAACTAAAGTTTTAGCTTTTTGGTAATAGCAACATTATAAAAATGTTAGTTATTGAAATAATAGCACAGATTGGAGATTTTAGAGGCTTGTTGGAATTACACCTGTCTGCTGCAGAAAGTTCGTAAAACCCTCCTCATAATCTCATGCTGATGTTCATTAGGATGCATTTTTCGCTGAATGTGCCTGTGCTAAGTATGTGCTATACTGTAGGGTTGTTCTTCAAACTACTCATAGTAAATAAAGCAAAAATGACATGACATAAAATTATGAAGGAAAAAAACGAGAACAAACATGAAAAAATCCCCACAAACTTCTATGGACAGCACCATCGCAATTCAGCATCTGAATGAGCTTTTACTCACGCAAAATTTGCAGTAGCCTAATGAAAAGTACTTGCATTATTATCCATTGCTACATTGTATCAGAAGACTACAAAAGAAATTTTATTATACTGTGTATTTCTGTCCTCAGTTCTTAAGTTAAATTAAGGGGTAAGGAATCTCAGAATCAGAAAACAAAACAATGGAAGAATGAGAAGGGGAGGATTAACAAGCTACCACTTCTGAATACAGGGTATGTATAAAACTCTCATAGCAAATGCTGAGTTCCCAACATGTGTTTCAACAAGTTGTAAATGTCATATTAACGTTCTGTTAGTATGAATAAAATCTTGCTATCACTTAGATACTCACAATGCAGCTCTGCCACTAGGTGTCATGATGTGTATTTGGTGTGTAAATTATCTACAATATGCAAGCTTACTACCAAAATTCACCTGGGCTCTGTGCTTTTAGAGTGTTCCTCCACTATGCTTGGGAATTGTGTTAGGCTACATTTTTTTTTTTTTTTTTTTTTTTTTTTTTTTTTTTTTTTTGCTCAGAGCTGATCTGCCTCTTGGTAACAAGTAATAATTAAAAAAAATTTCTCATATAATAGCAGATACTGCAGGCAATATGAACTCTAGACTCATTCTGATCCTGACTTATCTGTTGTTTTTTTTAAATTACATTTGCTATAACTAATAACTCTCATATAAAAAGATTCATTAGAACTTAGTTGTGTAGCAAAAAGGTATAGATCTTTGCCCCCTCAAAAAACTAGTTTTGTTTCTGAGCCTGATGAATTTTGTTACTGCCGTCTTGCAAATCAGGTAGGAAGAGGGTTGCTTCAAGTTCTGATGCTTCTACTTGGCTTTTGCACAGACATAAAAATTCTTGGTTTGTTTTACTTGAGCCAATCAAGAAAACAGATTTTTACAAAATAAGTTAGATTGTGCATTAAACTCAGAAATCTTCTATTAATGAACAATAAACTTCTGATTACTTTGTGATAAAGATTTGAATGTTATCTTTTTCATGCTGCAGATGGTCAGAAATTGATTTCTTTGATTTCTCTCCCTTCTATTTGTCTATTAAGTTCTAGTTTAAAGGAAGAAACATTTTAGACTTTAATCTCAATTTGCATAAACTTTTTTTTTGTTTCTGCTTTTTTTTTTTTTTTTTTTTTTTTTTTTTACATTTTTCTGTCTAGTTCTGCCTTCTATAAGGGATGTGCAAAGCTGAAACAAGGCAACAAGATAAATATTTTTAATGGTGACAAAACCAAAGACAGTTGATTTTGGTTTGAAAGGCACAGAAACAGCAACTTATCCCAAGGTTTTATGTGGCTGAGCCCTGGCATGTGTAAGAAGAGGAGGGTTTGTGCCCACCTAGGGAAGGAGGAGGTTTCATGCATGCACCATGGCTGAACCTCCACAGCTGCACTCCCTGGCCCTCCTTCCTGCAGCCTCCCTCCAGGCAGCTCCCAGCAACTGCATCAGTTATTTGTTCTAATTCTAGAGAGAAGAAAATATTCACATAAATCTTTATGAGTTTTTACCTTTCTCTGAAAACAGCTCTCTCGGAGGGGAAAGGTGCGAGGGGAAATACGTTGGAGAGGTAGTGGTCCAAGCTAGAGTGAGATGAGTAACAGCACATGGGGGAAATAAAATCAAGCCTCTTCTCTGGTGTGCTGTGGTGGCTGCCCCTTTCTCCCTTGTATTTCTGCCAGCCCTTTTCCTTGCCTGAAGTCTCGCTGCCCGCAGCCCGCTCTCTCCAGGCGCGGAAGGAGCGGTGCAGGCAGCGGTTCTCGGGAGCAGCTGCGAGCGGGCAGAGCACGCTCGCCAGGCCGATCTCAACCCCACTCACAGACCGGCACAACCCCCGCGCCGCTGCTCTCCGCGCTCCCCGGGTCGGGGCTTCCTCCTCCGCGGTGCCGAGGCCTCGCCGTGCGGCGAAGCCCGGCCCCGGCCCCAGCCCGGCGGGGGCAGGTGAGCGCGGGGTGCCGGGGCCCACCGGGGCCGGGCGGAGGGCGCAGGGCCCCGCGCCGCCACTGGGGGCGCTGCGCGCCGCCGGGCCGGGGCCGGGCCGCGGACGGGGCCATTCGCGCGGCGGGCGCGGGGGGAGCGCAGCGCCGGGAGCGCTCGGGGAGCGCCCCGGGGGCGGCGGGCGCGGCGGGGGCGGCGGTGAGGGGGGGCCGAGGGGAGCTGCGGGGGGCGACGCCCGGCGCGGGGGCGGCGGGGCGGGGCGGCGGCGGCGCCGGCGGGAGGGCGGGGGGGGGGGGAAGCAGTGGTTGGGGCCGGCGGCCGCCGCCGCGGCGGCGGGGTCAGTTCTCTTTAGTGTTTGCCGATGTTGGAGGCGTCTCCAAAGTGTCCCCGGGAAGCAGGTAACCGGGAGGGAGGGAAGGGGGCGGCTTCAGCCGCGATGTCCTAGTCTCCGTCCTGGCTTCCCGCTCCTCCCGCCGCTGCGGCGGCTCTCGGGCAAGGGCTCCGTCGGCCCCCCGGCGCCCCCCGCCTTCCCGGGGCCGTGCCGGCGCTGCTGCGCCACGGCGCCGCCGGCCCGCTCCGCTCCGGCGGGGGCCGGCGGCGCCGACCCCGCCATCCGCCCCGGGGGCCCCGTCCACCACCAGCCGCCCGCCTGACGAGGGGCGCAGGAGGCGGGCAGGGGCACAGGTGGGCAACGCTGCCGCCCCCGGGGGCCGGGGAAGCCCCCTCTGGACCCCCTCCGGAGCTCCCCGCAGCTCCCCGCACACGGGTCCGGCTGCCGGCGGCGGTCGCTGCGCCAAGGCCGGGCCGCGGCCGGGCCGTGCGGCGGGGCCGAGCTCGGCGGGGACCACGCCGGGCCTGCCCTGCCCTGCCCCAGTCCCCGGGAAGGAGTTCTGTGCGACACGAACTTGCTCCTCGTCCCGTGTCCCGCCCGGGCCTGTCGCGGTGCGCGGCCTCGGGGGCGTACAGTGGCCTCTCCGCCGCCGGCGGGGCGAGGGGCGCCCGGCACTGCTCGCCCGGTCAGCGGCGCGGACCTCACAGCTCAGCCGCCGTGTGTTTGTACGTGTGTCTTAGCCAGCCCTCTCTGTGCACGTCTTGCGCTGCCCCGAAACTTCGGACAGGGCCCCAAACTTTGCCATCAATGCTGGGCTCTCCCACTCCCAAAATGGATGTCAGCATCTCTTCCAGCGATGGGCAGAGCCGTTTACCGGCCCTCGCCCAGCTCGAGGGTTTGGGGGCCTTCGTTGAGGTGGGACCGAGAGACACACTACTCTAAAGTTGCCTAGTCCAGGCTTCTCATGGGCTGGGGTGGCATTTTCCCAGTGTTCAGGTGTCTGGTGGGAAAATGTTCATCTTGATTACAGGCAGGCCTGGAAGTCACAGCCATGCCCTCCTGGGGAAGTGTGGGCTGCTTGAGCTTATCTGTGTGGGTGAATCCTACAGCAAAGCTGTTTGCCTTCTAGTGCTCAGGGTCCCCACCTGACAAGTCAGTGATACCCAAGCAAAAAAAATCCCTGCAGTGTATGTAGCTCGTGTTGCCTTACGGCCAGCAAGCTGTTTCTGTGAATACCAAGACGTAAGCTTCTCAAGCCATGTTTGGAATGCTCCCTGTGCAACTACCATGGTACTAAAAAAAAGTTTATGCTGTACAAGAGAGTAGATAAAGTGCTGCTGTTGTAGACCCTCTCCTTGTGTGCAATACTGCCTTGAACAATACTGAGGGATGTGTATGAGTAACTGCAGTGTTGCAAGGCACAAGGAAGGCTGTTTGCTCTGCCATAGCTTGGGGTGGTTGAGCTGTGCTTCTGTCAGGGAGCATACATTGGTGTATCTCACTTGCACTTACCAGTGGCATCGAGCTGCATAGGAGTAAGGTCTTCCTAGATTGTGTGGTAATTCCAGGTTAGCAGTATACACCAGTGAAGTAATACTAATGCATTTAAGCTATTTGCTAACTACAAGGAGGTTCTGTATAGGCTTTGTTGTGACATTGCTGCTTATATAAACAGTGCCAGGCTGTCAGATTTCTGAATGGAATCTCTTTTTTTTTCTAGAAAGTCAGCAGCAGTGTAAGATTTCCAGTACTGATTTCCAGCTGGTGAACTAACTGATTTCCAGCTTTGACCTAAAAAAACTCAGAGAGATTTCTGCTCCTGCCAGTCTTTGTGAAGATTCCTATTGCTGCCAGCTAGGAACAGGATTGAGGCTGCCTGCTTGTTTGTAGTTTTTGAGGGGAAAGGACAGTTCAGATTTTCTTTTCTTTGCAGACAACTTTTCAGCCATGTTACTCAGCTTGGGTTCTGCTCAGGCTGCTCAACCTGGACGCCGAAGTCTTTATGTATCTTTTTGGAAGCTCAACCTACCTTGTTCCCCAAGAATTACATCAAAATCATAATAAATTTGACTAATCTTAAATTCTGATTCAAGATAGTAGATCATAAAGAAACTTTCTAATTTTACTTGCAGAAGAACCTGATCAGAGGTGTTTTAATGACTGGTCCAAGTTTAAATAAGCATTTAACACCATCAGGCTCTTCTATGGGGGCAAAGGTTCGATTTTCCTCCACAGCTTTGTAAATTTCACTCTAACTCTGGTTTACACTGGTGTGAATGTGGGAAGTGAATAAAATTATATGTGTTTTATTTGTAAAGTGTCATGGCAAATGACCTTGGGAAGGTTAGGCAACAAGCCATAGTGAAGCAGATTCTCCTATTCCAAGACTGGGTCTCTAGCCATTAGGAAAGGTGCACCTGTCATGCTCTATCTAGACAGTTTGTTTGTTTTAACCTGCCCAAAATATGTGGCTATTGATTTGTTAGTCTTTGAAAACACTTAAAAACTCCCATCAATTATGCTCAGTCCTTCACCCCAAAATGCATCTTCTTATGGTATTATTCCATTGGAGAGCTTGTCTTAAAAAGGGAAGTGTGTGTGTTTGGGTGCCCTTTTTTTGGCATATATTTGATAGATATGGGCACAGATTTTTTTTCTGATCGGGGTGCAAAGTATCTATTTCCTCATGCAGGTATCACTGATGTGCTGGGGAAGGACCTAACACTGCATTTTTTCAGGATAACTGAAACAACAGAATTTCTGTTAATGAGCCACTAGAGCTTCACTTTTCCTTCCACTGTTTACATTTTTTTTCCTATCACCAACGGCAAAATCGATAGGAAAAGAGGCCTGTCTTTTGCCTGTCTTTGGATCACACATAGCCTGTATTTTTCACGATAGTTCTTGAATTCTCTCTCCTCTGAAAAGAAGAAGAGAATGAGAGACAGGGGGACACCATTTGGTGGCAGGGCATAAAGAGCACAAGGCCGGGGTCCTGTGGAGGCAGGTCAGGGACTTGGGCTGGCAGTTTTGCTCAGGAAGGAAAAGATAGTAAAGGAGGGGGAATGGAATTGGTGGGAATGCATGACAAAATCTGTGAAGAGAGGAAATGGAATCTGTATGTAGTGTAGTTAACATATATAATTAATATATATATAAAAAGTCAAGGGCTCTGCATTTAGGGAGTCTGCTCATTGTCAGTACTGCGTCACAATCGCCATTATCCAAAGTATGTTTGCATTAAAGGATCAAGAGTTCAGTAAGAATCTGAGAGATGTCTTCTCAGGCACTGTTCTGAAAAAATATTTAGAATAAAAAAAATTGCTTGTCACAACTTCTAATGTAAAAATGAATTTTGAAAAGCCATCTGTGGTAATGTAACACTAAAGTCACATCTGTGTCTGTAACTGCTAAAGATTGTTCATACTTCATCTCAAGAGCAAGTGTTTTGTGGTTTTGGTTTTGTTTTGTGGGTCTTTTTTGTTAAACTGGTAGTTTTTGGAGTGTTTCCCATTAATGAAATATGTTATGCTTGTAACACTAGAATGTTACAAATTTATTTCTACTTAACCAAATAAAATCAAATTATGAAATTTAAATTTTTCCTAGTAAATAGCATGTTTTTCATATTTAATTACTAATATTGTGACTCCACTATGCTTCTGCATCTCCATAATCTTCTGATTTAGTCACCATTAAAATGATGGGAGGGAGCACTTTTTAGACTGGTTAGAACTCAGGCTTTGAGCTCAGATCCCCGTTGTTGTCCCAAACCTGATTATAACCAGCAGCCAATTATTATATCAAGTATGGGTTAACCTCCTGTCCTTAGATTCTGGGAGAAGTTAGCTTACTAAGATTTTTACCATAGTAGCACATGCTGACTTGAATGGTATGTTTACAGTCTCATCTTCTGAAAACTTCCAAAGGATCACAGTGGTTCCACTTCCAGTTTCACTGCTTGCCGGCTTTGAGGAGGCTGTTTTGTCTCCAGGCTAAAGGAAATGTTTTTGAGTGTCGGAGACCAGATTTTCTTGAAAAGTTTCTTGCAATGAAAATGGTCATCTGTTGGATCAAGAAATAGATGAGTAACCTAATTTTTATTGCTACTGCTTATTTTTTGCACCTGTTAGGTATTTGTGGTTCCCAATTTCTCCTACAATGACCCTAGTTTAAAAAAGCAGTGTTAAACGAATATAAGGAAATATGAGTATACTAAATGTGCAGATTGATATCAGTAACTGGAATTGTCTGGATAAGTAACTGTCTGCAAGTGATAGAGAACTTTTCCACGTCACCCAGATGACACATCCCAGCAACTGATACATTTTGAAGGATGAAATCAAGATAACGTTGTTCCCGAGGTGGATATGTAGGCCTGGTAGAAGGCAACGTTAGGTCACTTAGAAGCATACCCAGTTGTTCTGATACAAACAAAATAATAATGAATTAACACTCTGTAGTAGCTTTGGCTTTGTTAGACAAGAACAAGAAGCACTCTTAAAATTTCATGTTAACTGTTAGTTCGTATGTTTGTTTTACTTTTCCCCCCTTCTGCTGGTCCTTCTTCAGTCCTGGATATGATGTTGCTTTTTTCTTTCCAGACTGTGGAAAATATTTTCTCTGCTTTTTGTTTCAGGCTTGTGTATAATAGTATTTAAACTTGCCTGCTTAGAATAGTGTTTCATCTGTGAAGGCAATGTTCATTCAAGGGGGCATTTTGCTTAAGAGTATATACCCAGGAGACATTCTTTTTGTATCTGTTTAGGGCCTGGGAATTGTAATGAATGACTCCAGAAGGATTTTCTTGAAAACCCTTCTGACCCTGGGAGAATTCAGTGCAAGACACTTGCTGGTCTTGTATGAAATGAGTGTCCAGCTTCTGAATGGCAGCTAGGGCTGTCTGTCTTTGTGAAAAGGAATGAGAAGCTTGTCCTGGATCAGGAGTCAGTTAAAGCTCCCTGTTTATTCAGAGGCATCTCTCAACATTCTCTCTTGGCTGAATCCACTGGGTTAGGTATGGGGTTTGTCCTCTTCAGAAGGGAGAGTGGCCCACATCATCTTTTCTTCACCCCTTTTCAAGTGTCCAGTTTTTATTACTTAGAGCCTTAAGCAAGTGAAAACTGGCTGAAGATGGCAGGACTGGATCAATTTTCCATGGACTTGGTGGAGTTGCTATTCATGAGGATGTTCTGGATCTGGTCTTCCAGGCAACTATAAGTATTTACCAAGTCTCATGAGAAGAATTTAATATTTAATTAAATTCTTCAGCTATTACATTACAAGGTTCGTCTGAAACTGGCCATTCCACAAATTACTGTCAGTGGCAGTTCATTAGAGAAGGTGGCTTTGGAGGCCTTTTCTCTTCCCAGGATGCCATTAAGCTACCTGTAAAATTTTATCTCCTTCTCTGGTTCTCCTCAAATCTCACTGCAGTCAAAGCCTCTTGATACTTTGTAACACTCAGAGGTTACAGTAGGCATGAGAGCAAGTGGCTACAGTAGCTGGTGAAACTTTAAGTTGTTAAATGTATTTAAAATATTTTAAAAGAAATGTAAACATCAACTTGCCCATCCTGGATTTGAAATTGTTTCTTTTCTTGGACCCAGTAATAATTAGATCTTTTCAAGGTTTTTAAGCCAATCCTGGGCTCACTGGGAATTTTGACACCAAAATAAGTTATTTTATTTGCTGTCATTGCAAATACTGGTACTGTTTACCTCTGCTCAGGTGTATCATAGCTGACAGCAGCATGGGAGACATAGGTACTGTCAGACAAATATACCTGATATATCCCCAAGATAGGACAGGACAGAGCACTGCAGGGGAACAGGGTTAGGTGAGGCAGTTCTATTTCCAGGGCCTGCTCTGTTTTTTGAATGTGTGTCTTTGCTGCTGTGCTGGATTGCAGATCTGCACAGCTCTGGGGTCAGCACTTCTACCTAAGCTTCTGCTGTGTATCATTGCAACTAGACAGACTTTGGATGACCCTTGGGCTAGGAGAACAACACTTTGTTAACAAGGAACATCCATTTTTGCAGGGGGTTAGACTGTATTAGGCATATGTTTGTAGCCTAATAGCACATGTTCTTTTAGAGATCCTAGAAAATGGGGTCCTGTTTCCTTTTTGAAGTACTCTTTTTAAATTTGATTTTGATTTGGAAGGGAAAGAGTAGGAGTCTTAGTAGTGAACAGAAGTAGCCCCCTGCAAGTTCAAAAGCAAGTTTGTTCTTTTATGCTAGTTTAGGGTGGTTCCAGAGTCACAAAAGCTAACTTTACCCTGCTGAGTCTAATGGCCCTGGAGTCCTGAAAGTACAGTAAGTGGTAAGAAAGACATTCCTTTGAAGGGCAGCTCAGAGCATGATCCACCCATCCATCCGCTGTGATGTTACAGCATTGCCAGTCCCAATAAATGCAATCTTCTTTTTTTCTTTTTCTCAATTGTATGTACTCTTTCCTAGTATTTTGAATCATTTCATGTTACCAGTGCATCAGCTTGCACTTTAAGCTGGCATTATCTTTTGTTTTATTTCTGACTTTATTTACGTAAAAATACTTGAGACAATTCCAAATTTTAATTCAGTTTGTTTACATTTTTCCTCTTAGTAGTTACGTTTATAACTTCCTTTGGTGTGGGGAAATGAGTTATTTTGAATCATCAGCTGTATAGATGAAGGTCTCCTATTTGCTATTTTATGGTGTATCCTACTTAGTGTTCCTAAACACTAGTACAAAAGTTGGAGGAAAAGGTCTGGTTTTGTTATGCTGGTTCTGTGCCCTCACAGTGTGCTCAATTTGAAACAAATGTGTTTTTACCAGCAATCTTCCTTTCTGTTGTTTGTTGTTACTTTAGTATCCTCATTGCTGATCCAACTCCAGAAATAACATTTTGCCATCCTGCCAGTTGTATGTAGCCTCTGTGCTGCAGCTGAATTTGTGGCAGGTTTTTAGTGTTCAGCTAATGTTTAGCATTGATCATGACCTTGCCCCCAAACACAACATCTCTAAACTTAATTTTCTCCAGTTGAAAACTTAGGTTTTGTGTTTATCTTCAGTCAGAACACTTGGTAGGCCCAATCCAATACTCAGGAATTATTTTACCTTAATTCATTGGCTGAGGAGAGCTGCACTATAAATAGGAAGAAGGTTCTGTCAAATCAGTGCAGAGCTCTGGATCTCACAGGTAGTCTGTGCCTGTGAGCAGAGGCCCAGTCCTGACCCCCAGTGAGCAAGGAGCTAGTCTCTCTATGAACTGTATGTCCACATTATCTTATATCCAAGCAATTTAAAAACTGTCTATGGAAGAGTTGAGAGAAGGGGGGGCTCCAGGGATGTTTCAGGAGCAGAAGGTGGCGATTTGACCCCAGCTGTTTCTGGGAGCTGCAACTTCTTGGAAGCCGTATG
The DNA here is from genome assembly GCF_026979565.1 of Vidua chalybeata. Classification (NCBI taxonomy): domain Eukaryota; kingdom Metazoa; phylum Chordata; class Aves; order Passeriformes; family Viduidae; genus Vidua; species Vidua chalybeata. The sequence goes on along the minus strand of NC_071530.1, from coordinate 121,481,268 downwards.
AGACTTCAATGTGGGCATTCATCACTTTAGCTGTCAAATACAGTGGTTTTGTTTAAATACACTCATGGAGAACAAAAAAAGGCATACAAATCAGAATTTTATCTACTTCTAACAATAGAGTGCAACACCTGTTGCTTAGTCCACTGAAACCACCTTCTCTGAGGATCTTGTAGCTGTTCATTATAGCCAGCTGACTACAGTATGAGGAGGGCTGGTAGCAAGAGCTATAACTTTGTTTCAAAGAAAAAGGCATGTTCCTGCTACTTCACCAAATTTGCTACTTCAAATTATATGAGAAGTAGTTTGTCACAGGCTGTCAAGGAAAACTGAGATGATTTTCTGAATTCCATTAATAAAATGCAATTTCTAGTTAGGGATTGAAGTCAAGAAGTAATTTTTGCCTGCTTCAGAACAAAGTAACAGTTGGAGGGATGTATTACTTCAAGTATATGTTGTAATTTAAAATCAGTCAAAGATTATTGGAGATTTTAGGAATGTAACTACTACTTGTTGCACAAATTGGGAAAAAAATGCAGCTTTTAGAAATATATAGGAGAGAAATTCCAAAATGCTCATTAAATTGGAAACTAGATTCTTGGAAGCACCTCAGATTAGACTACAATATCACAAATAAGGAACCAGTTACAGCTTTGATGCAAACAAGTCTGTAGCATCAGAGTGTCAAGTTTGAGTCATGTTTTTTTCATTTACTTAATCCCCTTCCCCACTTTTAAGCTGATGATTGATGGTTAAACTAGCAATTTATGCTTCCCTTCTATTCAGCTATTTTTCTTCAGGAAAGCTGATTAACTCATTTTTGTTTAACATAAGGTGACTGTGAGTTACCTGTATATAGAGTAAGATGATATGATGACCACTTCATCTTTTAAAAGCTGTACAGATATGACTGTGTATCACAGAGTGTCTGGGGGAGATACCAGTTTCCAGTTTTCAAGAAGTCATAAGTAGTTTATTGTCATGGTAAGGGAGAGAGCTGAAGAGTTACAATTCCGGATGGCCAGCTCTTGTGCTTTGGGTTAGTGCTTGCTCTCAGGTGCAGTAAGCAAATACAAAAAGGATATTACCTGTAGTGTTGGGTAGGGTGTGTGTCCTGCTTCTGATCTGTAAGGCATTATATAGCCACCTATAAGCTAGTTTTTGGGATCTCCCTCCAACCATGATGAGTTTTGGATGAGGAAGGCCTCCCACAAAGAAGGCTCTGATGATCACCTTGCTGTTTCATGAAGGAGTTTCACATTTTCTTCCCTGTAGTAATTCAGGGTATCTTGGCTGGGTCAAACTGATGGCTGTGTCTGAACCAATATTCTGTCTGGATGGTTCAAAGTCTTTTCTGAGCTTAAAATTTGTGGCACTGTGAGAACTGGGTTAGCTTGTACTGCCTGTTGGAAATTTCCATGGCTTTTATACCATCTTCTCTGTTTTCTGGACAGGAACAATAAATTGAGAGAGACTTTCTGATGAGATTATCTTAACACAGCAAACATTTATATAAACCAGACTCATTTTCCCCCTTGGGCTTTGTGTTATAAACCTGTTGAAATGTTTTGAGATGCCAAACAGTTTCTGATGCAACAGATTGCCTTTCTTTATCTTTTAGTTTTCTTCTGGCATTGAAATCTTCAAGTTGATAATCTGATTGATGTCCTTTACCATTTTAATACAAAATAGCAATCCTTTTTCCTATCATTTTTTCAGATTAATATTAGTAAAGTTTCTCTACTGAGGATCTCTGTTAGGATGTCTGTCTATGAAGTCTCTCCTTGATTCTTGGAGTGGCAAGAGTAGTATACGCAGGACCTGACTGATTTCTCTGTTAGAAAAGAAAAATAGCCATGTGTACAGTCTGGGGTTGTTAGTTTTGCTGTACACAGTAAGATGCACTGTGGCCTGAGTTGCTCTTTTCTCAGCTTTTTCATGTCAGCCTTGCTGTTGCCAGGGAAGCAAGGGAAGATTGCATTCCTGCCTGTCAGTATGCTCCACTTTCTGTTAAATTTCTTGTTACAAGTTTTTATACTCTTGCTCATGAAAATGTGCACAATTGCAGTCAGTGCCCTAACCCCTGCATTTTCCATCATTCCTTACAAAAAGACATGTCTCTGCAAGGGAGCTTATTTACTTCTGTAATTGTGTCTGTTAGTTTTAGTAACATCCATGGTCACTTACTTGTTGAAGACAAGTTTGGCAATAGACTTTGGGTAGGATTCAGTTGCCTGTATTTTGGCATCTTGTGCAGTTTGAGACACTGAGTTACCCTGTCTGCTTCTCAGCTGCCACTCAGCTGTGTGGTTAGCTAACCCTAAATTAGAAGCCTACTTGTCGATCACCTTGAATAACTCCCTGGGTCTGCTGGCTGTACTGACGACTGGTGTAATACATTTCTTTAAACACACACATTATTGCCATTTCATTGCCTCTTCGTGTCAGGGTTTCTCTGAACTGCCTGCCACATGCAGTGTCAGATGTGGCATGAGTCTTCCGAGAGAATGTCTGCTTCGTGAAGCAGCAGCTGATGGAATAGGCAGGTATCCAAATTGGTGTCTCAGCTGGTATTGTGTATTGGGTCTTCAAAAGATTCTAGTGGGTTGACCCTGGCTGGATATCAGGGACTCATCAAAGCCACTCTCTCACTCTCCTCCACAGCTGGACAGGGGAGAGGAAATATAATGAAAGGTTCATGAGTTGAGATAAGGACCAGGAGGGATCACTCACCAAATACCATCATGGGCAAAGCAGGCTCAAATTAGAGATATTAATTGAATTTATTACTAACAAAATCAGAGCAGGATAGTGAGAAGTGAAATAAAACCTTAAAAACACCTTCTTCCTACCTCTCCCTCTTTCCCAGCTCTACATTCTCCCCAGCAGCACAGGGAGACAGGGAATGGGAGTTATGGTCAGTTCATCACCTGCTTTTTCTCCTGCAGCTCAGGGAGTGGAGTCCTTCCCTGGCTGCACCGTGGGGTCCCTCCCACAGGACGTAGTTCTCCATAAGCTTCTCCACCATGAGTCCATCCCACGGGCAGCAATCCATGCCCGAACTGCTGCAGTGTGGGTTGCTCTTCCATGCAGTGCAGTCCTTCAAGGCCAGGCTGCTCCACTATAGAAGCAGGGTCCCTCTCTCCACAGGTCTTCCATGGGGTCACAGCCTCCTCTCAGGCACCCACCTGCATGGGGAGGCATGGGGCTCCTCCACAGGCTGCAGGCAGATCTCTGCATCCCCATGGTTCTCCATGGGCTGCAGGGGCACAGCTGCTTCAGCATGGCCATCATCAGGGGCTGCAGAGGAATCCCAGCTCTGGTGCCTGGAGAACCTCCTGCCCCTCCTTCTGCACTGACCTTGGTGTCTGCACACTTGTTCCTCTCACACATTCCCACCCTGCTCTTCTCTGCCCGCAATTACAACTGCGCAAGGACTTTTTTTTTCATCTTCTGAAATATGTTGGAGGCATTATCACCGTTTCTAATTGGCCCAGCCTTGACCAGCAGCGTGTCCATCTTTGGAGCTGCCAGGGTTTGGCTCTGCTGGGCACAGAGGAAGCTTCTGGCAGGTTGTCACAGAAGCCACCCCTGTAACCCCCTGCTGCCAAAGCTTGGCCATGCAAACCCTCTGGTAAACCATGGTAATCCCATGCTGTATTTCCTTTGACTCCAGTGACAATTCAGACACCTTGCTTATATTTGTAAACCTGAATTATACATGCCTTTAATCCTTATCTGAGTCCTCATATCTTACGGTACAGGTGTGCCATACAATATGGGTGACTGTGCTGGTGTGACAGGTACTGTGCATGTAAATGGCTTTGTAGATCACCAATTTTTCATATTAGTTACTTGACTTTTGCTGTAGTTGTTTAAGTAATTTACTACATCCTAAATGTTTGTTTATTATATTTACTCCAGGACATATTCTATGTATTTCAAGTTGTATAAATACAGTCTTGATTACAGGGTAAGACTTCTGTTCTTGCCCTGCTGCTAACACATCATAATTAAATGTCAGCAAAAGTCCCCATGTTTGGCCATTTTGTTGATTGAGAAAATCTTTATGTTTAGTCTATGATTCCATAATTAGCTGCCTTATTTGTCTGGTTTGTTTTTTTACTTTTCTTTTCAAATTTACATGAAACAATTTTAAAGTGAGTTGTTAAAGAAGGATTGAATCAGTGACAGATATAAATAATATGTACTCCCACATAATGTGATTCTGTGGTAATGGTAATGTGGTCATTGATTTAGAGACTTGCATGCTCTTTGTACCAAATTGGTTCAACATCATATTGGAAGCTAGGGAACAGATATGGTTTCATGATGAAAGAAATGTGCAGGATGAAGTAGTTTTTACCTCAGTTTTCTGAGTTTTAAGTCCTTTTATGTTGTTTTAATGTGCTTGTTCTGTGTAGTAATTCAAAAGAGAGGTTGAACTGACTGTTGATTGAAGAAGTGGTTGAAAAATATGACTGCAGATTTTTAAACTGTTTACTACTGGATTTTTTCTTTCAAAAATACCTTCCTTCCTTTCCTCAGGAAGGTTCTTATTCATTGCACATGAGAGTTGGCAAAGGATAATCCCCTATGGGTGATAATATCTGAAAGTGTGGTAGGATTCAATGTTGTGACCTGGTGTTCACTGCAGCTGCTTGGCCCTTCCTTGCCTTCCTGGGGCTTTATCTACAACTCTTTTCTGCTCCAGTCCAAGAGCAGAGGAAAAAACTAAAGAAGAAACTGTGGTATTTAGTCTTCAGGGACTGGGTTTAACACTGAGCAATAGGGGGAACTTTTCTGTAAGCCTTGCAGCTCCTTAAATTTTGGGTATTAGTCCCTAATAGTCTGTGTCACTTCCTTTGCTTGCAAAATATCTTACCAAAACAATGAAAATAAAAGAGTTAGTGATTTCTCCCCCACCCATCTTATACTTCTGCCAAGTAAAATGCTTTTAAGGCATCACTTCGCTTGCTGTCATGTATTACTTAGCTGTTAATTAGCTGGTAGCTATGTTCATATGTTCATTGAAACTAAGATTCTCTAGTGTAGAGACTTCTCTAGTGTAGATTCTCTAGGCACAGTAAAAGAAAAGAAACCAGGCCACAGGTTTCTGAAGATGTGATCTCATCAGGGTGAGATCACAGGCTTTGTGAGGAACAGTGTGAAGGAGGTGAACTTCAGTGTATGGCTTGACAGCAAAGCTAAGCTGATTAGCAGGAGTTGAAGGGGCTAATTCCATGTACCTACTCCAGGTCAGGAGTTTGTGGCCCTCCTTGTACAGACCAGATGCTCCTCTGAGCTTTCTCTTTACCTGCCATGTGAACTGGTTCAGTGGGGTGGACAGAAAGTTATGAAAATTGATGGAGGAGCAAATGGGAAGAATAAACAGGGGAACCAGCAGTAAGACAGAAATAATTTTTAAAAACAGAGAGACCCTGTGCAATTTCATGCCTAGTGTTTTAATTTTGCTATTTAAAATGTATAAATAAGATAAATTTTGCTAATTAGTCTGGATAATCATCTGCTGATTGTTGCTTTAAGTCATACTCTTGCTAAACTGCTACTGTGTGGCTATCTAGTTACTTGTTATTAGAAGACAAAAGTTCTAATTAGGCTGCTCTGAAGGTAATCCAGAGCTGTGTGGTTTTTGTCAACACCAAATAAGCTGCTAGATATAACACAGTAAAAAGAAATTAAATAAGGCTTAGAACTTCTTCAGTACTTTTTATAATAATGTCCACAAATGTATAAATATTTGCTTTAAATGTGAGAAATGGCACACCAGAAATATGTTTTACCTTTAGGCAGTTTTGTATGTTTATTTGTGACTGAACAAATGAATTAATATCAGGAGACTAGAAGAAGAACAGAAGATTTAATGGAATTTTAAAGCTAAGACTAAAACCAAACCCTTCTTAGTTAGGAAGCTGTTAACTATTAGAGTTCTGTGACTTGGGACTTTCACAGAAGAATCACATTAACAAGCTTCTAACTAAAATGGGGTTGATCTGAAAAAAACCCTTGAGATGCTTGCTGCTGCTTAAACACTGCCCCCAGTCTATTGGATTGCTGTTCCTGTACTTTTCAATGTTTTAATTAATTATGTGGATGAAACAGTACACTTATTAAATTGGAGATGCTATAAAGCAGGCTTAGAGAAGACTTGCAAACATTTTGGAATTAGAATTAAAATTAGATGTGATCTTGAAAAAAAATTATTGTCTTTTTCTTTTTTTTCTGTTGTGTTTTTTTAATAAGAAAATTCAAGGGAGACAAGAACAAAGTCTCATTAGCTAGGAAACAGATTCACAAAGAGAGCACAGGCTAGAACTTGCTGGGTAGCAGTTCTGTAGAAGAGGATCTGGGATCATTAATGTAATACTGTTGTGAAAAATGGACACTGATCAGAAGGTATAAGCAGAACTCTTGGTTATATAAAATACAAGATATGTCAAGTAATTTTTCTTGCTCAGCCGTGGCTGGCCCTCAGTTGTTCCATTTGTAAAGTCCTTCAGAAGTATGTAATATGTGCCACCAGTACATACTTGTGCACAGATTAAATTTGGTACTCTGGGTTGTATGATGGAGCAGTGTGAAAGTGTGGTGACTCTACTGCGTATGTGCATTTTCACTTTCTGCACAGATGAAGTCCAGCCTTCTGTTTTGACTGTTCAGGCCATCAGTTTCTCTGTTGATTGTGCATACAACTTCTCTTTCTAATATTGCTTTTTCAATTTTCCCACATTGTACAAGTTTGATTGAAAACTCATTGTCCATGCCTTCTGCCTTTTGTGGTGTTTTATCTACTTCATCTGTCTTTATTTATTCAATTACTGTGACATAGTCTAAGAATCATTTCACCTGAGCATTTAGTTCATATTTAACGTCACAAGATAGATCTAAGGCTATAAAGTGATTCCAGAAAAATACAAAAAGTAATAATAATCAGAAAAAGTGTTAACTAATTATTTATGCTGCATGGTGCTTTTAGCATGATACAAGTGTATTCACAATCTTTAAAAGTATTCTTCAGGTTTTGGTAACGGGGGCTACAGGGGTGGCTTCCATGAGAAGTTGTCAGAAGATTCACTTGTGTCCAATGGAGCCAGTGCCAGCTGGCTCTGAGATCAATCTGCTGCCAGCCAAGGCTGAGCCTGTCAGTGTTGTTGGTAGTGTCTCTGGGATAACAGATTTAGAAGCAGGAAAAGTTGCTGCACAACAGAAAGTGGGAGAGGAGAGGAGAGGGGAGGGAGAGGGAGAGGGAGAGGGAGAGGGAGAGGGAGAGGGAGAGGGGAGGAACAGCTCTGCAGACATCAAGTTCAGTGCAGAAGGAGGGGAAACAGGTGCTCCAGGCGCCAGAGCAGAGACTCCTCTGCAGCCTGTGGTGCTGCCCATGATGAAACATGGCAGCCCTGTGCCCCTGCAGCCCATGGAGGTCCATGGTGGAGCAGAGGTCCACCCGCAGCCTGTGCGGGAGACCTACAGGATCTGTGGCCCCATGGAGAGAGAGAGAGGAGTTCATGCTGGAGTAGATTTACTGGCATGACTTGTGACCCTGTGGGAGGCACCAGCTGGAGCATTCTGTTCCTGAAGGATGCCATCCTGTGGAAGGGATCCACCCTGGAACAGTTCACCAAGAACTGCAGCTTGTGGGAAGGACTCAGTTTGAAGAAATTTGTGGAGGACTGTTGCTTTTGGGAGGGACCCCACGCTGGAGCAGGGGAAGAATATGAGGAGTCTTGCCCTTAGCAGGATGGAGTGGCAGAGTTAACTTGTGATGAACTGACTGTAACCTCCATTCGCCATCCCTCTGGGTCATAGAGAATGAGAATTCAGGAGTGAAGTTAAGCCTGAGAAGAAAGAATGGCTGGGAGGAAGGTGTTCTTAAGATTTAGTTTTTATTTCTTCTTTTCCTATTCTGATTTGATTAAATGAATTTATTGTCAGTCTCCCCAAGTTGAGTTTGTTCTGCATGTGACAGTAATAGGTGAATGATCTTTTCATGCACTTGTCTAGACCCACAAGTCTTTCATTATATTTTCCCTCCCCTGTCCAGCTGAAGTGGTAAGCCATAGAGCAGCTTTTGTGGTCACCTGTTATACAGACATAGTCAACACACAACATTGTGTTTCCTGATACATTAAAAAAATGAATGGACTATTTTACAGCAATATTTTCACTTTAAAATATGAGGAGTTTTGTTGTTGTTGTGTGAGTTTGTTTTGGTTTGGTCATTTTTAGTTTGCCAGGAAAATTCACAGCTTGTACATAGTTTAATAAGAAAGTCAGCTGTTCAATGAAACCTGTGTAGCTGCCTATGTAGTAAGTGCTCAAAAGGGGAAGTGAAGTAAAATGCAGTTCTAGAATATTTGCATCCCTTTATGTGTTTGCTATTGCATTTCTACTGCATCTGTGTGGGTGAGACTATGAGGAGAAACCATTGCAGCATCTCATAAGACACCATAAGCCCTGCAGTGTAGCCGTACAAAAATGGCAGCACTATGACCTGCAGAGTTTGACTGGACTAGTGTGATTAAAACATTGGGAAATATAATTTCTGTTGTGTCTTCACGTGGCAGCTGAGTAAAGGCACGAAGGTGGGAAGCACAGCTGTGCAGTCCAGCTTTCTCTGTGAGGTGCAAGTGTCTGTAACCACTGCTGAACTTGAAGGGAAGCCTCTTTGGAGACACTTGGGTGTAGGAATTTCCTAGGTAGCCACCTGAAATGGGGGGTAGAGACTTTTCTAATTGTAATCTTAATTCTTGTAATCTTAGTATCCTAAATGAACCATCACTTTTGTATATGTCAGATTTTTCAAAAATATCTGCCTAGAACATGTAAAAATATTTTGATTATATAATTGCATTTCATCTCTGACCAGCTTAGTGAAATCTCTCTCCCCCAAGTCCTACATTTTATGTAGCCATGTATTTTATTATGTTTGTGCTTGTGGCTGGAAGGCCACAAAATGTTTTGGCTTCACTGTTTATGAAACAGTACAGCACTGGTGTATATATGTAAAAAATTTACAGAAAAGGTGGAACATAGCGTTTTTGTCATCTTTTGTCACAACATCAAAGATTGGCTGCCTGGTAGTGTGAAAATGACATGCCATCACTATATCAACTGTATTCTTTCTGTTGTCTCTCTCTACTAGTGGACTTTTAGAACTGATTCCAAATTTATTATCTCCATATCTCATCTGCTTAAGAATTAGTCCCTATGATTATATTACTGCCTGGGCATCTTTCCTTATACAGGTTAATTTACAAAATAGTTACAGCTTCTTGTAAGAGTTCTGCAGCTTAAAAAAAACCAAACTACCCAGCACCCAATATGCTATGGTAAATTCTGATTTCAGAATTGAATTTTCTATGTACTTTGCTTTTAGTGTCTTTTTTCCCCTAAACGTTATCCTGTTCACTTTTGTAGTTCCTCAATACTATTCTTAAACTGATTTTTCTTGTTTTATCCTTAATAGGAAAGGATCCCTCCCACAATTTCTCTCTTTTGAACATCAGTACTGTAGAACATAATATTTTATTTATTATTAAGTTCTGCTTTCATGAAGAATAAACTTTTAAAATACTGGAAGCAGAAGTGGTAATTCACAACTGGCAGGGCTCAAGACCAGGTGTTCAGTAGTATTTCATGCATCACCATATGAGTGATGCCTTTCTCATACTCGTGTTTGTAGGATAAAATGCTGTAAATACTGTGAGTTTCTTAAACTTCAGTTATTGTGATGATATTTCATGTTATGTTGGTTTCATTTTAAATATGTTTAAGACATATTCTGCCTGATTCTGCCATCATTGACTTTAATGCTTACAATTAAGAATATTCAATTAATTCCTGTTTATACTAATGTATTTTAAATTAGAAGCAGACATTTGTATACCCAAGACTTCTATAATTTTACACCTTCTCAGTCTTTAAGTTAGGCCTTTCTAACAGTACTGCTGTTTTGTATGGCCTTTGCTGTGAAGTGATGGTAGGATTTTTACAGTATGAATTTAGTACATATTTTTTGAACATGAGGTATTTGAACATATCTCAGCTAACTGCATATGTATATGTTAAATCTGTCACTATTAGTATCTTACTGAAGATACTTATGAAAAGGGCAGGTGATTGCACCTCAGTTTTTAATTTTTTCTACTTTTGCCTTTCCAGAGACTTAAATCAGTTATCTGTCTTTCCTCAGTAATAAAAATGGCATTCTGGTGTGAACCTCTTCTCCAAAGCACAGAGTCACAGTAATAGGATTTATTATTTTCATTATACTAGTGCAACTGTGTTAAAGTACTTGTACTGCAAGGTGTAATGAGTGATTTGGGATCTTAATCCAGCAATACTGTCCCTCTGAGTAAAGATACTCGGATATTTTTAATGGATTGGGGGGGGCAAAAATACTGATGGTAAACAAAATTTTTTATATAGGTTATTCATTTCAATAAGCCCTCCATTAGAAAGTTTTTCAGGTGTTGAATGGGTTTGTTTGGTTTTTTGTTTTTTTTTTTTTTTTTTTTTTTTGTTTTGTTTTTTTTTTTTGTTTTGTTTTTTTTTTTTTTTTGTTGTTGTTTTTTTTTTTTTTTTTTTTTTTTTGATAGGGAGGGAGAATTACCCCAGCAGAAGGAGTAAAGAGCTTGGTGGTAAGCCTGTGGTTGATGAGAGCTGAACCCCTGCTCTGCCATAGCCAGCAGGACCAGAGCTACTGCTGGGAGAAGTCCCAGTTGCCCAGGCCACTTGTTGGCTCTCACAGGTTTTGTCTCTCTATCTGCTTTGTACAGATCAGCTCAAATAATACAGTCTATGTACATACTGGTGAGTAAAATATATCATCCTGCTCCTAATGGGACAGGAGAAGCCCAAACCTTTTTCCCAGATGACTGACAATGACTGGTTTCTCTCTTAATTGAGTGGATTACCTGGGATGCCTGCAGGCCCATAAACTGCTCCTGCATCGTTTTCCCGGCAGCAGGAGTTTTCAGCCAGTAGCCCAGATTTTGCCAAGGAGCATACTCCAGTGAGTAATATGGAGTGGTGCCCTAACCCTGGTTTGTTTACTCATGTAGACCTAGCCTGAGAACAGGTATTGGCAATAAAGAAACTAATTTGAGCAGATGAAGAGATAATTAGTACCTGGCATATTCCAGTTAAATGTTTTAGCCATTGGATTAAAGGCTAGTTTAGGAAATCCTGGTACCTCTGCCAGTAATTTATGCAAGGATTTTGAAGTACTTCACTTGTTGACTGAATAAGCAGTGATTTTTTTTTAAAGAACTTGCATCATTGGTGGGTTTTTTTTTGCTTGTTTGTTTGTATTTTCTTCCTCCCCCCCCCCCCCGCTTCTTTTCTAGTTTTGTACCAGGCCAAAAAAAATATAGGGATTTTCTCTTATGGCCTTATTTGATACATAAGGGGCACTTCACTGGAGAAACAATGGCAAAAGTTTGCAAGTTTGCTATGGCAGTTGGTTGCAAAGTCATCCTCTCTTGAAGATACTGGCAAGTGCTTATCTCATCTGCAGAATAATTGTGTAGAATTTAATTCTAGAGTAGTAATTCTTCCTGCTATATTTCAGGCAGGGTGACCCCAGCATTGAAAAGCAGAACCTGAAGCCAAGGTGTGCAGGTTCTTCTCCAGGGATGTTTTTTGGCTCTGAGCTCTGTTTCTCTGTGCATCCATTTGGAAGTAATGTTAGCAGAGGCATGACTTTCGTGGACAGTTTTGTGACGTGGATCCAGGGGCAAAAAAGGAGTGTTGCTAATACCACTGTAGTCATTGGACAGTCAAAATCCAGAGTGCTCTGCTGATAACAATGTATTTATTGCAGTGACAGGCAATGGCACAAGTTAAAATGCAGACTACAGCAAACCTGTCTGGACCCACCATGGCCCCTGTGGTGCTACCCCTGCCAGTTACAGCTACAAATACACTGAGTCTGCCATCCTCAATGAATGGGTCCATTTCAGAATCGGCTGCCAGCTGTAGCAGTCCTGCTGCCAGCCTTGTGGATCCCACATCTTTGATCAACTCACCAGGTAAGCTGGTCCAGATATATTTTCTTTGGTGCTCAAATAAATCTTTTTGATGACTTGTTAATTTAAAAAAAATAATAATTAGGTCTTAAAGAGGATTAAAATAAAGGAGAAAACCCACATAGAAAAATGTTTTGCCTAAATAAACTGTTTACTAAGATTAGTTTCTTTATTGAGCTCAGATTTGGAGTGAAGTTTTAATCAATGATATAAAAGCTCAGGAAAGAACATGTCTATTTTGTCAAATTCTCGGTGTATCTTTTATAGAGAAGTTTTAGTGGGGCAGGAAGGTCTCCAAGTTTATTTTTCTTCCCTAGAACAGAATGTCTTCTGAATGCTTGGCAGTATTTGGTGTTTCCTTTGTGGCCTAATAAATGCTGTAGTTTCTATGCTGAACTGGGTGTAAAATGCAGAAGTGTTGTCCTAACAATTTAAGCAAGAGTGACAACGTGTGTGTGTTAGGGATAAATACAAATAAATTTCAAAAAACCCACAGAAGGTGAAACAGTTTAAAGAAAGCAGAACTAAATCCTTAAAGGGGGAGGTGTTCTGTGGGAGTGTTCTGAGAGTGACTTTGGTATTGTGAGAAAAGTCTAAAACTCTGGGAAGAAGCTGGCAGAAACAAGTGGGGACTGCAGGGTTTCATCTGCTGTATTTGTCTCATAACTCTTATGCTACCCACTTCTGCTTCAAAGAGTGGAAAAACTCAGAATTTTCAATTCTGAAAGAGTAGTCAACTCTAGGAACCGGTATACTCCTGACAGTAAACTTTGGTGACACAGAAAATATAAAATATGCATATGCTGTCCTGCACTGTCATCTTTCACAAAGACATTTTGGAAAGAAATAATTTTGGGGCTTTTTTAATTGCATGTAATCAAAAATTGTTATTGTGAACTACATAGTCTCGTGTGATTAATATATAAATGTTATTTAAACTTTATATATAGCATATATGCAAAAGTTGTGGTTAGCCAAAGTATTTCCTTTTTTAAGCATGCTGCTTTTGCAAAGCTTTGTGAAGTTGTGAAGAGTACATTTCTCCACAAAAACTTTACAGACTCTTTATTTACAGCTCCTCTCCAAGATAACATGGCAAACCCCAAAGAGAAAACTCCAATGTGTCTGGTAAATGAGTTAGCCCGTTTCAATAGAATTCAACCCCAGTATAAGCTTCTGAATGAAAGAGGGCCTGCTCATGCCAAGGTAAGGTCACAGTTCCAGGTGATGAGCCATACCTTACATGCTGAACAGATAATATCATGGTTTGGACAAATGTGCTTGTCAAACCCAGCTACATTTCTAGTGTAAGGGCTTTCTTCCTGTTCTTTATTTTGCTGCTCTTTTATACCACACGTTCAGAAAGTATGCCTGTGTTTCTGTTACAGAAGCCCTGTAGATCATTTTGTACTTTACTTTATCTCTCATCTTCAAATTTACATTTGCCGGTCTTTATGTAGACCTCATGAAGGTCTTTCCAGGGTATCACCACCCTTCCGTAATCTTTCTGGGGCATTTGCTTTTTAGGCTGCATGAATCTTTCTCTGCAGTCAGCATGCCTCTGATAACTTCTTCTGCATTTGTTTCATGGTAATGCAGGTGATGACAAATTTGTGACATTTTTTAAAATGCTTATTCATGCAAGTTTTTGTCCATGAAGTTGATAGTCTATCTTTGAGTCTTGCATTCTAGGGCACAAACTTCATTATTGTGCAACTTTACAATGTAGGGTTATACTAAAACTCATAATGTGATTATAACATAGAAGTTTCTAGTGATTTAACAGCTAATTCTGGCCACTTCATGGATGGATGTCCAACTTAATAAGTAAAAATCAGGATGCTTTCAGATGATGGGGAATACAGAGGAATATCCTCGTGGTACTTTTTTGATATAATTTTGAATTTCCTCCCTGCTTAGGAGCAAACTGAGGGAGGAAAAAAATCCTAGAAAAATCTGAGTGAGACACTGGCATAAATAGTAGCTGCTTTGTACATAGTATTTCTGTAGTGGCCAATCACATGAGGCAGCAGGGCCAGGGTGTAGATTGGTAACAGTTTCAGCTCCTCGTGGGCTGTCTCTGCCCTTGCCCCTTGTTCCTGTGTTGCGCACTATGTTGCCAGCTAGTGCAGAACTGATCCAAATCACTGACCTTCAGCTCTGGCTGGTGATGCTGAGCATGTTACAGTGGTGGAAATGATGTCAGGAGGTGTGGGGCTGCTTTTAACATCCCTTGTTGCAAATGGAAATTGAAGTGCTCTTCCTCTTCCTGGAGGTGTTTGCCACCACAGGGTACACTGGCTGGTTGGTTTTAGGTTGCAGCATATTAAATTTGTTGGGCTTTCTGTAACTTCTCACTATTGTGTTTATAGTGTAACCTTTTTTTCCCATTTCTGTGAAAAAAATAACTGTTTTGGTTGTGGTGTAGTTTTGGCTGTTTACATTTCTCAGCAGTAAGGAGATTTGAGTTATATGATGTTTATATTATGCTTAAAATTTTAGTAGGATAAGAAATTGTTCACAGATGGAAGGGGGCACCCTTCTCCCAAGCAACTGGCAACAGGATAAGAGGACATAACCTCAAACTGTGCCAGGAGTGGTTCAGTTTGGACATAATGAAAATTTTTTTGACTGATGGGGTGGTTAAGCATTGGAATTGACTGCCCAGGGAGGTGATGGAATAGCCATCCCTGGAGGTTTTCAAGAAATGACTGGACATGGCACTTAGTACTATAGTTGGTGTGGTGTGGTGGTGTTTGGTCAAGGTTTGGACTCACTAAACTTAGAGGTCTTTTCCAACTTTATTGATTCTATGATATATTTGTTATTACTTTTAAAGGGGTTGATATCAGTGAAATGAATTAAGTCTGCATTACCTGCACTTCTGAAATCCAGATTTTCAGTTACGTTCTTAATTTTTCAGTTTTTCAATTCACCTCATTCTTTTAATTGTGCTCATAGTGGTAAAAAAAACAATTATGTGCTCTATAGACTCAGAAGGATATTAAGTCTAATTTTGATCTGTGTAGTGAGATAAAAAAAAGAGAAATGAATGAAGAACAAGGGTGATATTAATAAGATTACGCAGGTTTTGACCTATGAAAAACGAAGAAAGAGATAGAATTTATTATGACTCTCTTAGCAGTTTAGTATCATGTCTTGCTAGTAATATGATTATATACTTGACAGAATATGTGAAACAGACCTGAATCTGTCCTGGGAAGCATGACCTGAAGGATGTAGTGCTGCTGTTGCTCTTGGCCATTCAAGGAGCTTCTCATATTGCTTTGCTCTTACACATACTCTGTTCCTCACCACTGGTGGTTTTCACAATTTTAAGACATTTTCTACAAGATAGCTGTCTGTGTCGTGACCACAAATACTAGTAAATTTTTATACCCTTTTTTTCTAGTCTCTGGAAAATAAGTTTAGACAATTGGGGTGAAATGGAAAACTAGAAACAGTGCAGTTGGGAGAGAAGTGGCTCTTCCTAACAGTGCAGTTAGGGTTTCTAGGAATCTGCTCTCCAGGTGGATTCTTCATCATAAGAAAAATCAGAAAGTCCTTGTTAGCATAAATGATGTTTTGGAGTACGTAAGTCAGATTGATCATATCTTCTGTCCTTCCACATCAGTGTCATTTCAGGACACAAATTTAAAAGGAGTAGTATCAAAAGAATGTGGATGGTGGTACAGAAAAGAGGGAAAGGGGTGAGGGATGTAGCACTTCAAAAACTGGGAAGGAGGAGAGAAGTTTTTACATAGAAGAAGTGAGGAGTAAAGAGTTGTCAGAGCTTAGAGAGACTGACCTTACAAGCACAGTAGAGTGGAAATAAGCACAAGTGTGGTGGCCTTTGCCTTTCTGCTCTCTGGACATCAGGTCAATGATGTTGGGTGTAAGGAATAGAAGTTTCCTCAGGTGAGAAATGTCTCTCAGTCAATAGCAGAACTGTTAGCTCTGGTATTCCAGGACTTGAATGTTCCACTGTCTGCTCCAGAGTTTGGATTTAGGCAGGTTTATTCCTTTAATAAAGGAGTAAACCTACTTCTATGTGTAGGTTTTTGCAGGAGGTTTTTTGGCAGATGTGTTAAGTGAGAAGGTTCTCTGACTGGCAGAAATTTACTGAGCAAGCCCTTTATCACCTGGAGTTCCTATTTATTGCTTTAAGCACTAAGAGTTATAAGTAGATAAGGAGCTGTTATTAATCATATTTTCATTTAAATTTGGGATTTTCCTCCTCCTATAAAAATGTTGTACTGATAGTTTCTTGCAAAATATAAAATATATAAACTTTAGATCCAGAAATCAAATTTCAACTTTTTTAGTAATAAGGATATACATTTGTAGGTAATTTATATAATTATGGGTATTTAGCTCTAATACCCATCTTAGCTTTCAGGTGGGGGTAGGGTTTGACAGAGTGTAAAATTAAGAGACTATTTCTCTCTTTCTTCCACGAGGAAATTGTTGTGACTGCTGTGGCAAAAACAACATGGCAGTAAGAGCTGTGATACAGAGACTTGCATTGTGCTTCTGAAAATTACAGTAGGCCAAAACTCAAGGCTGTAATTGAGACACCAGTATGTATTTATAGCATTCAGTTTGAATGCAGCATGTGCATGTGCAGAGGGCTGAGTTGAGAGACACATACATACTTGTGTTCAAATGCTTGTTTGCAAATACTTGCTAAAAAAAATGTATATGTAAAGGCAGATTTAAAGGCTGCCCACCATATTAATCTCTAAAAACCTGGTCCTGAATCTAGCAAGTTTAAATAAGTTTAAAAATAGAGAGCTGTCAAAATTAAAATTTTACTTTATATACTTCTCATACTAATATGTAGATATTTTTTTTCTTTGACTCAAGTAAGTTAGTCTGTTTTCTGAGGTAGGTGATTCTTAGTTTACTGTGTGTATCTGACTTTTAAGTCCTGCCTTTTTTCTAGACATTATATGGCAAATATATTGAGTTTCTAGCTTTTCTCCCCTTCTTCTCAGATGCTCAAATTTAAACAGAACATTTATGTATCATACAGAAGATAGACTCTATCTAATATCTTAAACATGCATTGAGTTTTATCTGCACAATTTGCACAGCATGGATACTTGAAATAGCCCTCTATCACAGAATTTGAAAAATATGGTTTTTATCAGTTAGTCCATTTCTGAACTCTGGATTTTTACAGTTTATGTCCTCACTATAGGTTTTACATTAAGAACTGCAGTTTCATTTAAAAAGATAACAATTTTTTTGCTTCTTACTTTATCTTTTTGAACATGCTTGAGTTGTGACTCTGCCCTAACAAAAGGCATTATTTTTAAAAATCTGGGTATGTGAGAAATTAATTCACTCTGTAAAACTATCTGGGCCAAATTTTCTGCTGCCTTGAGAAGTGTGTAGTCATTTATATTCATTCATAATAATTTAAAAATTGGTTTTTTTCTCGTAGCATGTTTAGTATTTGTTTTCTACAAGTAAAGTGACTAAACATACTCAAATATATGAAGAAATGTGATCATAGCTGACCTGTACATAGTCTTCCAAGAGCAGAGGATCGGTTTGAAGTCATTCTTACTTGGTTTAAATATTATTCTGTTCTTTGATAATTGACATTACCATTACACTATTTTACTTTGTGATTTGAAGGGCCAAAGGTTGCTCACTGGTAAGGTCTCACTGATCTCTGGAAGAATCAGATGTGTTATCTGGGAGTTGAATACAATGAAAAGAGAGCGCAGTTTCTCTTCAGCCCTGGAAGTTTTTATACAGATTGTTCTAATCCACAGTGATAATCTTGCCAGTGTTTACCTGTTCTTTGTCTTTGAAGATGTTCACAGTGCAGCTGACTCTTGGAGAACAGACATGGGAAGCTGAAGGAAGCAGTATTAAAAAGGCCCAACATGCTGCTGCTAGCAAAGCATTGAATGAAACTACCCTTCCCAAGCCAACGCCTAGACCACCCAAAAACAATGTAAACAATAATCCAGGTATGACATTTTCCTCTGAGTCTTAAGATCTTGTGTTGATATATTATAGCACTAAATAAGTAATTTTAACAAGATACTTAAATTTCTAGCATGAAAATCAACATAGCTATAGTATGATTGGATAATGCAGAACATCTAGTAATCTTTCATGGAAGAATTTTTAATGCACATATCTAAAATGGTTGAACTGTAAGGGAATATACTAATTAGAAAATGCTTAGATGTGTTCAAAGTGATGGTATGTGATCAATGATAAGCAGACAGGAGAAAACCAGACTGAATTAACTAAAACACATTTCCCAAAGCATTATTTTAGCTAACTTTCCAATGAAGTTGGATATTTTATCCAGTCCAATCCTGTGAAATTGCATCTCTGGCATAAACAAAAGGCTGGGAACTTGAGAACTTTGACAGGTAATTTCCTGCATGCTGAGTTTTCCTTCAGAGCAACCTGTGCTTTCAGAAAGCTTTCAGGTGGCTTTAGAAACTTATTTCAATAATAGAAAAAATGTATACTGGTGTCTGGAACCTTCTTTTTGAGCTGTTACCTGCAAGTTGCCTTGAGTGCATGCAAAACCTTGTGAGGTACACATCTCATGCACATGTCGGTAATCTGTTCTGTCTTGATCAACAAAGAAAAAAAAATAACAACTTCATTTCAGACTAATGTAAAGGAAATCAAGTGGTGAGAATCTTTTCTCATTTTTAGTTTTAAACAATCCTTTTCCCTCGCCCCTTTTCTGTTTTCCCTTTTTCCCCTTTAATTTGTCTGCCCCTCCCCTCTTTTAAAAATGTATTCTTCAGCCAATTTCTTAAAATGAAGTAATTTTGCAGATTATCTTCTCTATGTTGGAAAGAGAAAAGCAGGAGTAAATTTCCTGTAGAACTTGTGAGTATTATCCTGAGCATTGGCCATGAAGGATTGTGTGAGAATGGTGTGGTAGTGTTCTCTTGCTCCTTTGGAGATCAGTACATTGCCTCTCCAGACCCAGGTAACTGGTATTGCCCTGTTTCCTTCACAGTCACTGTGACTTTGGCTGCCTAGAAAGCAGAAGTCTCAAACCTCTGTGAAAAGTGATCCTATGTTTGGTTCTTACATTACAGAGTATTACTGAGTTTCTAGAGTTTTTTGGCTTTGAGCATATTCTTAGACGGAAAATCTGATAACAAGAGGAATAGGCTTTAAGATAATTAATTAAAAATTTTATCACTTAACACTGTAATTTTTCTCCAAGAAAGGTGCATTGTATATGCACAGGTAACTTCTCATCAAAATGACATTTTGTATTTTTATAAAAAATTTGAATTCATAATAATGTCATGCTCTGGACATTATAAAAATTTTTGTTGGTATAAGTTTTTAAGTGTTACATAAACATTTCCATCACTTGGCATATAAAGCTTCAATGTCAGACTGGAAAATTAATCATAGCTTTTTTAAGGGTAAATTTATTTTAATCTCTCATGAAAATATTTTCAGAATATATTAACTTCTTTTTATTGGAATGCACATTTAGCTCATTTAGGATTCTCTTACAACAGTATAAGAGGGGATTACTGGAGCTGAATGTTTTATCTAAGGAAAAAAAAAAAGGAAAGAAAAGCTGGATGTAGCTTATTTAGCATTTTTGAAACCATGCAAGTGGGCAAGTACTGGTTGCCTTCTATTTTTGCATTCTGTCACCAGTAGATGGCTGTAGTTGCACTGATTTCCAGGAGCTGTATGCTCAGTCTGTTAGATCACTCCTATGAGACCATTAGTTCTTAGACATAGTCTTAAGTTTTCATGCAAATAAAACATTTTTTCTAACTTGTTGTCAGATTCCTGAATGAATGCAGTATTGCCTGTTACTTCATGCTTGTTTCAATGACACTCTGTTCTGTTTGTGGTTTTATTTAGTGGTATTCAGCAGAAAGACACATTATTCTATTCTCTTTCTAGTTCTTTCAGGAAGTATCATAATGTATTATTAGATACTTAGGGAAGATGAATAACCAGCTTGATTATTACACTGACTTTCTCATTCATATGTGAAGGTTAATCAATTGAAACTGCATAGAGAATGCACTGAGAGAGATTTTTAACTTTCTCATTGCTTGTGATTAAGTTGGCATCTATATTCCCATCTTTTGCAGAGACTGAAATGACTTTTTAGTTGCATCTTTTTAATTTAAGTGTAAAAAAATATCGTGTAGGTCTCTCTTTATAGCTCAGTGCTACTTGTGTGTTTTTCAGTATTTCTGGTTTAAGCACCTTACACTGTTGTTTTTTTTTTTTGCAGGCAGTATAACACCAACTGTGGAGCTGAACGGTCTGGCGATGAAAAGAGGAGAGCCTGCCATCTACAGGCCATTAGATCCAAAGCCAATCCCCAATTACAGAGCAAATTATAATTTCCGGGGCATGTACAATCAGAGGTTTGTACTCTTTCTGTTATTTTATTTTTTTTTATCCTTATGTCCTAAATATTCATACAGTTTCTAGGTTATTTCAGAGTAAAAGAAAACCAAAAATTTTCAGTGTCTGCAGTCTTATTTAGAAACATGCATAATTACCTCCTAAAAGAGACAGGTGCCCTAAGCTCATCACAAAGAATAAAGATGTGTGAAACCGCTTTTATTTTTTTATGTGCATTAAAAAGCACATTACACAGCCATGGTAGTGAGGAAGAAGAGCATTAACTTTAGAGAGAAGTTTTGCTTTTTTTTTACTGTCATATCATGTGATTAGAATCTGTGGCATCAAAAATGAAGCAATCTTTTCTTAGAAATTGAATATAAAATTGGAAGGACTGCATTTTGGTAACTGGCTTGAAACCATTCTCAGGTTTCTGGTTTTTTAACCATTCTTCTTGGTCAGCTCTCTCAGTTCATTAATCCTCAATGTTTATTTAGGAAAACTCCTTTATTTAACAGTTTAGAAACCTATATTCAGAACTATGTCAATTTGTAATCTGGGAAACTTCTTTCTCTGAGACAGGTTTTTTCCCCATTTTTCCATATTTGTCCCCAGAGGAACTGTATTAGATTAGGTCTTTTGAAGCTCCAAAAATGAGACAAAATATGATCTGTGATATGAGAAAAGACCAAACCAAAACAGGTCAGAAAGTTCTAATCACATGTTTTATCAGTGAAAAATATTACCTTTTTAATAAAGCTTGACTTGATGGATTGCATGTTCATTTTTATGCATCTCATAATTGTCAAATGGATTGAGGTATGAACTCTGAAGGAGTGTTTTGGTTCAAAATTATTCTTCATTAGAAATTGAATTTATTGCGATGTTGAAAAATTAAGGAGTTTTAAAAAAAAGCAGCATTTCAAAAGTGTCGAAGGAAAATATTTCAGTTTACTTAATTCTATTTTACTTTTCCCCAGACTTTTAAATCATGATAATTTGGGAAGTGTAGGGTTTTAACACTTCATTCTGAGTTGGATTTTTCGTTGTTTTTTTTTAAATTTGCTTGGCTGGTGGGTTGTGTTGTTTTATAACAACAATACCTAGAATTATAGAAGATGAAAAAAACCCCAAAATAACATGGAAGAAACCGTTTAATTACTGTATGGAACAGTGCCTGATTTTTGTATCACTTGTCTTATATTTCTAGTTACTGCTGACCTGTGTCTCTGCTTACATCCATCATGGTTTAAAAAGCTAATTATGGTGCTTGAAATGAGTTTAGTTAATATTTAGAAATCCTTCATTTATTTGAATTGCTTTTATAATGAGATTAGCTTGACTAGCAGATATAACGGTGTACTGGAAAAAAATGAAAGCTAGTTAAAGGCATAAAATCTGGAATTCTGGAATCTGAACTTAATTATGGAAAAGTATAGGTGGAAATGGAATGTCAAAGCACTCAACAGTCGCTAACTCTTAATATTTCTTTTCATAGAAAATGATTAGTGTGTCTAGCTCAATTTATAAGTTTGCTTCTTTGGAAACTTTCTTTCATTAGAGCCATGTTTTGGTGTTAGGGTAAAATGATACATGAAGGTTATTTTTCTGGGCACATTAGGTAGGCAAGGCCACTTGATTTTTCTGATCACAAAACAAACAGGCTAGGTGGGACAGAAGGCCACAATCTGTGCTTGCTTTTTCATTGTGCTTATTTGAGTGCAGTTACCCATGCAGAATAGCTAATAATACTGTGGTTAGTAAATTGAGTAATAACTAACACTAAGTAGTAAATAACTGGACATACCTGTCTATCTGCATGAACACATACCCGCTGTGCACACGCCATGTGCACACATGGATGCCAGAGTAAAGAGGAAGCACAAAAATTATCTGTATAGTACTGTTGATGGACTACTGACTTAGAAATAGTTGTTCATCACCTTGTTTTGCACAGGGAGGTGCTGGCCCTTTATGATTGCAGTAAGAAAGGCACTTAGACTTTGTAAGGCATCATTTAAATGCTGTTTATTAGACCTGCTGGTTTCAGAAGTGGATATTACAGATAATCTTCCATGCCTTCAGCTACCTTGGGCCCTGAGTGGTGTGGCATTGACCAGGACTGTTTCCCACGGGCACCACAGCATGCAGACCTCAGCCTCAGCAGAGATTAACCCCTCTTGGTTATTCACACTCTTACAGGATTTGCTTACAAGGAGACAACCCTGTCAGGAATAGTCAGGAATGATGGTACTGTGAAAACTTTGTGCTGTGCTGTCACATATAGGCAGGGCCGTGCAGGTGGTACCAAGGGGGAGCTGCCCCAGCTGCTGCTGGGCACGGGCCCTGCAGCTCAGCACAGCCCACATGGATCAGCCTGGCTGTGCTGTGGGGCACTGGCTGTGATGGGCACGATCCTGCACCTCTTCCAGTCAGCATTGCTTGGCACCTCCTACTCACCCTCACCACAGGCAAGCCTGGAGACACAGTCTGGATTGTTTACAATAGCCAGTGAAGTCTGAAATATGAAGCATATGATGCAGCACTGTGTTATGTTCCTGTGGTATAATATGTTACATTTATTTTCTTCTACTGCCACATTGTATTTAGCATTCATTTGCTGATTTTTGGGAATTGGGTAGCGGAATAGAAGTACTGCTGAAGTACCCAAGTAAATGCAGACTATATAGACAGTTAAAAACAAGATATGAGAAATAATGTAGATAATATGCTGCATTAGGTTTTTTTTTTTTAATTTTTATTAGTTTCTGACTGTAGATGATTTTCTGTTACTAAAAAAGATACAAAATACATTAAATAAATTGGAAGCTTTGTCTTTTATACTGTGTCTGCATTCCGTTTACTGATCTCTGTTTAAAGAGATGTGCTTTTCAAATAGGTGAAGATACAGACGAAGATTAGGAGATTGCATTAGGGAAACTCTGATACTGGCAAGACTAATGTCTTGAGGAAAAAAATAGATTATTAAGTTCATTCCAGGGCATATCTCTATACCAGTAAAGTCTAGTGTTTCAAGTGGCACAAAAGATCCTTTTCAGTACCTCATGGAAACATGATCTGAGAGTTGCAATTCGTATGCAAAGTTTACGGCTAGATTCCCTGTCAGGCTAAGATGATTTATGTCAAAGTGGCAGTGATTCCTCCTCCTTCATTTGTCCCTAGACTTTGTGTCCCTGAATATTTCCTGCCTCCAGCACTGGAAGTTAAGCTGCTCGGAAATTAATCAATTTTTTGGAGGAGAGGAAAGCAGAAGTTACTTCTCAACTTACAACAACTGTACTCGGACATCTTCTTTTCTAGTCACACCGGAGCTTGTGCCTTCACCAGAGAGGGACTGGGTGTATTTGGAATGTAAGGGCAACTTAGGTTGATTTAAGTGTGTGAAGGACTATTCTCTTACATGCTGTGGAGCATATTTATATAGGCAGTATGTTGCACAGGTACGTTGAAGCAGGTTTGTAAGGGGCCAACATCCATTTGCAAGGTCTGCAGCTGATGGCATAAATTTATAGTGATGGTGATAGCTACTTTCATATGGAAAAGGAAAGCAAACTAATTAGAGGAAAAAAGGAAAAGGGGAAAATTTTCCTAGCGGTCAACGTGGAAAGCAAGTGATGTCCCAAATGAGCATCCTTTACAGGTGTTCTCTTCAATGCAGCAAATGTTCTCAGTAACACTTTCCCATAGTAATTCTGTGGATTTTATCAGGACATGCTCTAGCTACCTGTTGCTTACAGTGCAGATAGTGCTGCACCACGGTAGGTGTTGTATACTGGCTGTTTATAGAGCTTTGTGCATGCAAAACTCAGCATGGCAGAGAGCAAGACATTTAAGGCAGTGTTTAACACCATGGTAAGGTCTTAGCCTTGTAAGTCTCTTCCTGTGCTAAGTTAGAAGGTACAGGGCAAGTCAGCTCCCCTCTTAGGGTAGCTAAGTACATAAAACACAGTCCAGCTTGGAACTGGATGAGGTATAAATGTTTTCATTCTGACTCTTCAGTCAAGATAGCGAATGCAGTACTGGCTAACTTGTTAACAGCATTGGGTTGTTACCATTGTACTGCATATTGTGACAGGCTGATGAGGTCTGTGTGAGGCTGAGCTGAATCGTGAAGTTACCAGCTTAGGTCTCTGGTAGCTTGGGTATCTGTATACTACAGTTCATTTATTTCACAGTGTAGATAACAACTTGGAGTCTTCTCTGGATTTTCTTTATTGAAGTAAAATCCATGGAAGTTTGGTAAAAGAAAGTTTGATGGCCTCTGATAAGACAGAGATTTTTAAAAAGTTGTCAACTCTGAATCCAGCCATGTTAGACAACTTCTTATTTAACAAAATTTCTATATTCCTAACAGAGATTATAATAGAGGAAAATACTCTTTTGGCACTCAAAATTTACCAGTTATATACAACCAATTTAAAAGCTCACAGGTTGGAATTTCAAGCAATTTTGCAGCAAAAGCACACTAAGACCTTCCAGTTCAAACTCTGTATGTTACAGAAAAGCTAAAAATGGTGAAGATTTCATTTTTATGGCTTCTTTAATCTAAGGGTTTTCCAGGCTGATTCTGGGGAAGGAGGTGCTGATGCTTTCAGGGCTGGGTTGCTAGCTGATGGAGCTTGCGTGTTTGTCAGCACAGCATTTGGCATGAGTCAGGAGAACTGGCACGCTACTCAGCACAGCCCAAGCCTTGAGACAGCGGGTCAGGTTTGAAAACTATTGGCAGAGCTGAGGACAAAACATGTGCTTACTTCCATATCTGTAGCCATTGCTAGAACCCATACTCCCTTGCATCTCTGGCTTAAACGCAATTGGCTTAAACCATGTAAAAAAGAATTAAAACCATGGCTGTTTAAATTAGAGCAGTTAAACAATAAAATAAGGTATCAATTCTGACTACTAAGGGTTGTCCAACTTGCCTTGTTACCATTGAATGCTGGTTTGTTTTATTTTTTTCTTCAGTTAGAATTTAAGAGAGTATTCCTAAAGTTTAATTATCCTGCAGTACTTTCAATTATAGAATGTCTGTAAGTGACAGAAAAAATTATATCTTACAGATTTACCTAAACTAAGAGTTTTCAGCCAAGAAATAAAACCACTAGAAACTGAACAGCAGCTTTTGATGTTTTAGTTTGGAAAGTAGTGTTAAAGAGATCATAAAACCCAACCCTTGTGTTTTGGGATAATTCAGAAGTTGTTTTCTTAATATATAAAATTCCTTAATCTGTGTCTTGCCACAATCTAGAGAGCCTGAAAAATCTATATATAAAAAAAAAGAGGTTTCGAAATTAAAAACACTTGTGAAATACAGGAACAAAGGGAGTACAAAACAATGACAAGCTAAAGAACGGAAATAAAGTAATTAAAGCAGTTTCTTGCTTGGTTTTAAGGAATTTGGATGGTGTGATAGCTCTGCAAGCATGTCACGCAAAGTTTTGGTGTCCCTAGGATAAACTGCAGCTTCTGTGCACTTGGACAGTTTCTGATGCACTGAGCCTTCTTCTTGGTCTTGTATAGGGTTGCTTCTTCCTGCATATACATTGTGTACTGCAGACTAAGGAGAAGATTATTCCCTTTCTCCTCAGAGCATGGGGGAGTGCACAAACCATTCCTCTTTTTTTTCATAGCTCCACCATTCTGAGCACATTTTTCTTTGATGTTAATTAATGCTTCTTTACAGTGCCCTTTGCAAGACCAAACTCAGAAAAATAAGGCAGCAGCGTATCCTTGCCTCCTGTGGAGCCAGCTACGCTGCCTGGTCACGAAGCACAGGCTATCACTCTACCTGGGCCTGTAGTTCCTACCTGCCAGGTAATTTGCTCCCCTGCTGGGTACTCAGTTGCTGCATGGAACTGTAGACTTCTCTGCTCCTGAAGTGATGTATATCAGCCCTGTGGACCAGTGCCTAAATACTGAACAAGCACTTTAAAAATGGGGGATAATAAAAGAAAGCTTGAGGGCTGGTCTTTGGCCAACTACATCTGCAGCTGCTAGCTTCATAGTGAACTAACATGTTATCCAATCTAATGATCAAAGAGAGAGTAGACTGTGTGATTATTGGATAAATTGCTAAAATTGTCAAGTCATATTTATAAAAGATTGTATGGTGAAAGAATGGAATAAAATGAGGAGTTTGTTTCTTTTATGAATGCTGACCTAAAGATTTAATAAGTGCATCAAAGGGAAAAGATTTGAGGGAAGTGTTACTTGACGAGTGCTTAGTAATGCAGTCTAAATCCTCACCCAACTTAATTTGTTTCACAAAAGTTACATAGTCCTTTGAGGGAAAAAAAGAAAAATCTAGCCAGAACAGCTGTTGAAGCCAAATTTGAAGTGCGTGGGTTGTAATGCAGGAGACAATGTAAAAATCTATTGATATTACCATCTCCAAAACTACACCTACAGTTATACAACCCAGTTATCTAATTTACAGAAAGAGAATGAAGTCTGAAATTTTCCTGAGCTTTAGATGTTCTCCTGTGCTGCTTGAGCACCCTGTTTACCTTCTAGCAAAAGACTGCTCTCTGCATGGAGAGCCTCATCTGTTTGAGGCACAAATATTCCAGTACATAACGTAAAAGGTTGTTTGATCTGAAAGACTTCGATCTCTTATTGATTAGATTGGCCAGCAACCTGGAAAATGTAAAATTCAGATTAGTCCATGCAGTCTTTTTGTTACTCTAGGCACATGATTAGCCTAATATCTGTTGCTGAGTTCCCATTATTGAAGTTTTATGTTGGGGCTTGCTGCAACAGAGGAGGATTTTATGCACAGCTGTGTGTAAAGCAGATTTTTTTCCCCAAGCAAATATGCTGTGGCAGATGTGGGACACTAAGTCGCCTAAACATAGGTCTCTAATGCCGCTTGAGACATCGTAGGGTGTGTGAGACATCCACACGGTACCAATGGATTTAGCAGAAGACCTAGAGGAGACCTTTACTAGAGTGGCAGCGGAAGGTCAGGCAGAAGGTCAGGAAGGTCAGATACCCTAGAGCATTTCAAATGGTCCTGAGTAGCTAAGTTTAGGCAATTGACAGAATCCCTAAAAATTATGTTCGGTCATCGTAGCGTTTCATATAATCCACTAGGACTCCAGCTATTTGTGAGAAACTTGTCTGTTTCATGGGTCAGTCCTGTGTCACATCATGGGGATGTTTTAGGTACATGACTGCATCTCAGGTTGTACTGTGTGCTTGTGTTTTAGGCAGCTAGGTGCAGTTCTTTGGGATGCTGGTGGGATTTGGATCCAAGCTCAGATGCCTTTCAAACAGTCTCTCCCTGTGCATTAGAAAGTCTCAGTCTCTGTTTATAACCAGTGGAAGAATTAGTCAGAACAATTCCTAGTCCAGAATGCTGTTTGTCATGCCTTAAGCTAGTTTGTCTATGTTTTGTATGGATCTCTCCAGAGCTTCACTTTTTTACCAACTTAGTTTCTACACATTAACTACATACCTAAATTTAGACATCTGAATCTAGAGCTGAATCCTGCTCTGAGAAATAATCCTAAGAATGTTGATTTGCAATAATTTTGTGAGTGCTATAGTGGGAGTAATTTGACTGTCGCAGTGGAAGGACTGAAAAAAAGACAAAAATCTCTCCCCAGAGAGAAGTGGGAGAGAAAAGTATTAAAAGAACAAACTATTTAGGGACATATCTGAGTAGCAGCAGTTTTGAGGAGAGGCAGGCATGCAGGCACTGAAATGCTTTTGATTGAATAAAGTACTGTTTTGCTGCAAGAAGCTGTTTGGCTGTGGAGACCGGTGCCCTTGGTCCCCACGTGAAGTGAACCCTCAGTTCTGGAGCTTGTTGTGTTGAACTGATCACAGCAAACAAATCCCTTGGTTTGTGGGGGAGCAGTGTAGGGTGCCTCTGGGATTTTTACTTTGCTACAGTAGTCAGCTTCAGACCTTAGTCATAGGGTACAACATTCTTCCCCCAAAAAAGCCAGAATCAGAGGTACTTTGCCTGCATTTCCAATCAATGTTGCAAGATTCTGTCCTTAAAATTTGTATTTTAAGGATTGAGAGGTGTGATGATAAAAATCTTTACTGAATGACTTTGCAAAAACTCCTTTCTGCATTCCTCACACTCCTCCCAGTAGTTTGGGGAAAAAACCTTGGAAGAAATATTAAAAACTACTTGGAAATAGAAATTAAAAGTTTGCTTAAAATAGGTTATATCTCTTTAAATATGCTGCTATTTCATTCTGAACAACAGATACTGATTTCAAAGGATTAAAACTGAGGGAAATAAAGAATAGTCCAAAGAATAATGCAAGTGATTGTTCAGATTTAATTGTTCAGCTGGAAATAGCTGATTTAGACCATTAGATGGCAGCATGAATTTGCAAGAATTTCTCAGCAAAGGCATTCTCAAAAAAAGTTGCCTTTTTCTATTCTGAAGCTTTTCATTGCTTTAAAATGTCATAATTCCAGCACAAATCAATTAAAACCAGGTTTTCTGCAAGGCTTTGTCTCATCAATTTCTTCAAGTTTTCATCTTCTATAATTAGGTTATATTTTATATATTTTATATATTTTATATATTTTATATAATTTTATAATTGAGGCTCTAATGCAGTAGCTTCAATGGCAGTTTTCCTTTTTTATGTAAATATAGTGTGAGTAAAGGATGCCAGTTTGCCAACAGTGACAATTAAGCGTTTGGTTTATCTGCACAAAGCACGAGTTCTGTATTTCAACATATTAATTCATTCCTCAGGTCTGACCTAAAGATATTTCCTTAAAGATAAGGCTACAACTTGGCCACTAAATCTGCAGTCTGTTTGTACTAAAGAAGCTTTCTGATGATTTTAACATCTATTTGCATGTAAGGGCCTGAGATTGCCAGCTGATATTTCAGTTGTGTACATTACCAGCTGAGATAGGATTCAGATCATATCTTAAAGTGAAGCCTTGTACATCACCCTTTTATTTCCCCTGCTAGTGTATCGGCATTATGGTGTAATAATCCAGTCACAGACTTTCCAATTAATTCTTTGTGTTCATCTTCTGCTTGCTACATTTCACTTCCCCTGGCCTGTTTGTTCCCACTAGTTGCCTGCCTCCCACACAGACATATTGTTACAAGAAGAGTGTTGAGTACAGCTGTGCTAAGATTTTTCTTTGCTAGTATCTGTTTCTAGGAAAGGAAAAGGGAGAAAGTCAGTCCATTTCCTGTTGGTTTAAAACAGCAGAAACATCTGTTTGTCTTAAGATAGTTTTCCCAAAAGAACAGTGGCAAGGGAGCTTGCAGGTGATGAGCTTTGCCATTGCCAGTAGCTATCAGTTTAGACAATAGTGATTATATGGTTGGCTTAAAACAAAATAAGATTCCTTAAGTGGCAGAGGATATTTATTCCTGCAGTAAATTTTTGACAGCTAATGTTTAATTTCTACAGTATTTTAAATCTTAAATACACATAGAGAATCTGGGAACGGAAAACCCAGATTCTGCTATGGAATCTACAGTTTCCACTAAATTCTGTCCACAATTGATTTTTCTGCAGTCCCCTCACCCTGTTATCATGAATTTGCACAATGCACACAAAATGATGTTGGGTGATGTGTCCTGGCACAGTGTGCATATAATCCTTCCAACAAATGTCACTACCATCCACTGCATTAATGGGTACATTTAACCTGTAAGGGATCAATAACATATATACTCTTAAGTGTATTTACAATATTACACTGACAGCTGTTAAAATAATGTTACGAAGGCTAAAAATCAAGTTGACAGAATAGAGAGCAAGGTTTGAGATTAGTGTTCCAAGTACAGTGTCTCTTCATTCTCCAAGTCAATGCACTTACCTGGTATCATTGAAATCTTTTTAGCCTTAATTGTAGAGCATTCTAGATGGTTCGTCACTCTTCATGCCTAAAATGTGATGCATCAGGCATGACATTTTACAGTATTGTAGCATTCTAAACAATCTTTGCTCAAGATGAAGTTGTTTTGTCAATGACCTCTTGGCCCTATTTGTAGAGGAGGTCCTAAGCCCTAATGCTTCCATCTTTTCTTAATTAATGTTTTTATTCATTTTCTTTCAGGATATAGTGACTTTCCCAGACCACTTGCTTTCTTGCTCTATCTGCTAAGAGGACTGCCTTTGCCTTCTGTGGTCCTTGGCTCATGT
This sequence comes from Vidua chalybeata, assembly GCF_026979565.1. Lineage (NCBI taxonomy): Eukaryota > Metazoa > Chordata > Aves > Passeriformes > Viduidae > Vidua > Vidua chalybeata. The sequence goes on along the minus strand of NC_071530.1, from coordinate 121,450,676 downwards.
TTTGACTAATTCTCCTGAAGCTTCTTCAGTGGACAGTGTTCTTTACTTTGGGTCTTTGACTTCCTCAGATTTTTCTCTGCTCTGGAGGAAATGCATCTGGCTCCAGATGTGTCTCCAAGTTTCAGATGTGATTTTTCGTGTTCTTACAGGGGCTGAAAACATAAAAAGGTGTAATACAATCCTTATCTTCGGTTTCATAATGTCTGTCTTTCAACACTGCCCTTCCACTTGAGAGACTTCCTGTAGACCTTCTGATCCAAAGATCCTCAGAGCCAACAGCCTGCCCCAGCACCTTGTGAATCGCTTCAGTCTGTTGGCTTTGCAACTCACTGGGTGTTCTTTCTCTAGCTCTGCCTTTAACACAGTCAGCTTTACTTTCAGGATATGGACAGAAGACTAGTCTTGTTGGTATGTATGAAAACAAGCACTGATTCAGAATGCTCCTCCAGGAGCAGGAATATTTTGGGTGTGTTCTTTCCACACAGTTAGCTTTTTATTCACCCTTATCTTTTTCCCGTACTTCTGCTGAGCTAAGGGTATTTCAGATAGGACACCTGTGAGATAGTGGGTTCAATGGAAACCAGCCTGTGTGGGCTCCTTTCTTCTTATGGCCTTTCTGCTGTCTCCAGAACCTGAATATTGGCTTCCAGTAAATATGTTCTCTTTCCTTTGCCTGCTTGTTTTGGTAATGACAGAGGTGAACTGCTCTTAGAGCTCAAACTTTACTTTGAGAGGTTGCTGTAATTTTCCTGAGGGAAGCAAGCAGAAAGGTTAGTGGCTGATTTTTTAAACAGCTTATAACTTTGTAAGATCTGACTGGAATTGTATTCTATCCCTACAAGGTCTTTGTCATTTTTGAAAGGAAGGTTCTGCCACAGAATGAGGAAGTATTAAATATTCTTAAGAAAGTTTTTAAAGATTATTTTGTAACAGAATATATGCAGTCTGAAGGCAGAACTTTTCACCAGCAATCACTGTGTTATGGTTTCTCTTCACATCTATATTCACACATATAATATTGATTTTGGTGGGTGCTTGTGTTCAGTGAAAGAAAAGTACAGTTAACATCTCTTCTGAAATGCCAATTCACAGAAAGGATAGGTGCACTCACAGGTGCTCATCAAGTACTTTGGCACCATAATTTGTTTGGCTTATATTTTTTACTAAAATGGGTCTGAATCCCTCAGTGTTGTGATTAAAAGTGAAATAATCTCGACAAAAACCAGCCCAAAATTAAGCTTTGAGGTTCTGTTCCACAACAGAGGAGAATGTGGAGTCTAATCACCTTATTGATTTAGATTGAAGTCTGACACCTGTGTCAGGGAAACAGAAATGAGAATTCTTAAGGTGGTGGACATCAGCAGCAGAGCCTTGGTTCCTTTCAGTAAAGGTAATCTCTATGTTGACCTTGTTTAACTAAGCCAAACACTGTAATAAGCATTCCACATATTATGAAGAATTTCTTTACAGAAAGTTGTCAACCAATAGAACAGGCTGTCCAGGGAATTGCTTCAGTTACCGCTACAGGAGGGATTTAAAGACACATAGATGTGACACTTAATGAAATGGTTTAGTGGTGTACTTGTTAGTGCTAGGTTAATGGTTGTAATCAATTTTTAGAGGTCTTTTCCAACCTAAATAATTCTATTATTGCATTTTAATGGTCCTTCAAGATTTCTTTTGTTCTCTACAATACAATTCCACCCCATTTTATAAACATTTCTTATGGTTCCTACCTTTTAGAAAGTCTGCAACTTTGTATTTTAGTGTACTGATCTAACATGATCTACATTTTTTTTTCTTTGCTAATATTCAGTACTAAATTTTATTCACTGGACCAACTGAGATCAGTCATTGTGCTTTGGTGACCACTACTGTGGCAGTCTTATTGCATTACTTATGCATTTGTATTAGCAATGACTTGCTATTTACTTGGCAGTCACTGGTGTAAATCCATTAAAAGACTGAAAAATAATATTAAATAACAAAAAAGAATATTAAAGGATATTATGTCTACTTCCCCAGGAAATTTGCACTTTTAATGTTTTTCAGTAGAACGAAATCAAAGCACCGAAAGGCTTCACCAATCATTTTTGGTTTCTGATCTTTTGGCCCTTTACAATCTTCTCTATGGTTGATTAACAGACACCTTCCTTTCCCCTTCCAGGTGTAGATAAATCTTCCTTCTTAAGGCCATCCACTTTGTTGTCAGCATTCTGATATGATGTTCAGGGCAACATGAAATGCTCTCCCTTTGCAATTGACCAAGCTCTCTCTCACATTTCTTTTCTTTGCAAGTCTGATGGCACAGAGGAGAAGATTTCTGGATAGAAGCTTGAGCTGGCCATGCATGGCCATTTTTAGAGGTTGCAGAGCTGGTAACTAGCAAGGTAGGGGAGTGTGCATCCTCAATTAACTGCACTCATCTGCTGAGGGGTGGCCTATTAAATCAGAATTAAGTGTGCTTTTTCAGCTTGTTCTTTCTTTCAATCCTTCAATTTCCAATTTTTAAGTGATAGGTTAAATTTCTTACTCATGATAATGCAATTTAATTCCTGTATGTTTACATTCCTCAAAATGGGAAAAGAATGTAGATTTGAATTTAATTTGGATGGTTAGAATCACTCTGTGAGCTTTCTTGGGCCTTCCTCCTCTGTGGACTTTCAGGTTAATTAATTCCTATGAACTCCTAGCCCTGAGATGTTTTTACTAGTAACACTTTTATTAGTATTACATTACTGGTATAAATACATGATAAAATGAAATAAGTGAGATACTTCATTCTCTCATTTACTTAGTGTCTGGGCTGGCAAGTGACATGATTTTTTTTTTTTTTTGACATGAGTTTCTTATGTAAAAAGAAAATGATTCTGTAGTCAGATATGCAGCATTGTTTATGTTCTTTTACTGTAATGGCTATTTGGACAGCATTCTCAGTAACCACTCTGCATGCTTGTAAAGATTAGTGAGTAATACAGTTCATGGGAAATTTTATGAGTTGAAGTAGATAAGAGTATGAGATGTTTGCCTTCTGGACGTCTGCTTTAACCTCTGAAGTATACAGTGTACATCACAGCTTCCTTATGTTTTTCCCTTTTATTCTTATTGTACTTGGTTTTGTGTCAAAGAAAAGAACGTTTTTCCTTGTATTTATCTTTTCCTTCCCCCAGCCCCCAACTCCATTTCAGCACTATCCACTTGACATTTTCCAATGTCTTTAACTCTGGGGGCAGTATTCTTCTTATGTTCCTATATTATTTATGCTATTTTTACAGTCAAGAATAAGTTGACATTTTGTAGACCATTCTCATTACTTACTTACTTACTCAGTTAATAGGTAGAAATACTTCTTTAGATGATCATAAAACTTTGTTCTCTTTTCTCTTATTGATTCTGTTGGTTTTCACTTGTTTTTTCTACCTTAGTCTTCAGTATACAGTACTTTGGGAGGTTTTTCTCATGATCATTTTCCCCCTGAGTTTTTCCCTATTACTTCTTCTTAGCCTTTTTTTTTTTTTTTTTCTTTTCCTTACATATCTCTTCCACTAGTTTCTCTTTAAGAGAGAGTACTTGGTTTTGAGACCCTTCTGGAACTTTGACAAGTGCTTCATCTTAGCTTCAGGGGTTTCGATTGAAGGAGGGAGAGCAATAAAACTGGAAGCAGAGACTTGAAATTACTCTGAAACTAGTGCTCCATAGCTGCTTCAGTATGTTTGCTCTATTACTTGTCAGCTTAATCCATGACAGTTCAAACTCCTTAACTTAAAATATCTGTAGCTTTCTGTTGGTTTCTTCTAATTACTTGTGATGAGCAAGAGTTTTATTTTTACTTCTTGTTGTACATATTTGCTATAAATGGTAAACAAAGTAGTGATAAAGTGATAAATGCAGACAGTTAATATTGAAATATATATTTCAGTCAAATGTCTATTGAGCAACTTGAAATTCAGAGAAACAGTGATGTGGCAATATTATTGTCTTGTCATCACAAATTCTGCTGGGAAGAATCCAGATTAATTAATGTTACGTTAAACTGAATCCTTCTCCCTCTTCTTTTTCACTCAGGAATGTTTCAATATTGTGATTGTGGAAATATGAGTAAATTTTTTTTTACTAAGTTACTCATACTGAAGGAACTACATAGCCTCTAGCTCAGGAAAAGAAAAAAAATAGAAAAGGGAATTATCATTAGCTTCATGAAAAATTCCCAGACTCATAACAAAGTTTAAAAAAAAGTATAAATAAAGACAGAAAAATATAAAACTCAACATGAAATTACTGTGTATTAAAGGTAGATTTTGTATGGCTAATGTGTTAACCTTACATGTTATGTGCCAACTCATTTTTTTAGGTAAAGCGAGTAAAGTAAATCTTATATTTGTGAGACTCAGTTAAGCATTTTATAGCATTAGATAAGGATAATTTTTTCATTAAACTGAAGGAGAAGGGGATTTGTGTAAGAAATGCAGGGTGGGAAAGGAAAAGAAAAATAATCAGCAGTATTAGAAGTTAAGCTAGGAGGAAGATTATTAAGTACAGCTCTTCCAGTTTTAGAATCAACCTTTTAAGTTCTTTTTGTTAAAGGTGTTTGCACAAGAAGTAGGAAAATGTTCATAAGATGCAGAAGGCATCATTGATACACAGAAAGGTCAAGTTAGGCAGGAAGACTTGGGTGATAGAGAGGACTGACATATTAGAAATGCAACAAGACAAGACTTTCCAGTCTAAAATGTAAGATTAATAACAGAAGCACTAGTAGTGCTAACTCTTTTGTCACCCGAGGGTTATTCATTGAAAACGACAGAACAGAAGTGTTGTATTATTAAGTATTTGCAAGATAATCTGAGAAGAACTAATGTGGTTGAATTAGCGGAGAGGCAAATGTGATTTTTAAGATGTGGTGAGCAAGATATTTCTGCTATAGATACATAAATATTCATATTATAGAGAACACTGTTAGCCTTTTATATGGTATATTGTCTACCATTCTTGGCTTTTGTATTTCAGAACAGGAGCAAATATGGGGAAGGGCTGTGAAGGATGCTCAAGACAGTGGGTAGCTTTTTATACAGAAAAGTTCTGAAATACTTTAACTTGTTCCCTTTCAAAGCAAAGGCTGATAGGGAGTAGGAAAGTTCACTTTGGAGGATAAACAACAAAGAAATAAATAAGCTATATAAGTTACAGGACAGTATTGAAACAGAACAAAATAATGTATGTTAAAGTATAGCCAAGGTGAACAGTAGGAGATTTCTAAGTATCAACTCAGCTTCTAGATCATACTCCCAGCAGAAGCAAGTAATCTCATTTGTTTTCTAATGGACTTTAACAGATAAAGAGGATTACATTATGCAGTTGCCTGCAACTCATGGATCTTGACTGCTTAATGTGGGATTTTCTTACATTCTTGCATTTGAAATAGAGAAGGGATTTCTATGTTTTAAAATGGGAAGCATCTTTGTTATGTTTTCTGACTATTTTTTAAAAAATGGACAGACACTTTTGAATGTCTTTCTGTTAATATGTTTCCATCGCATGGTTTTCTTTGCAATTCTTACATAGTCAGTTAAACAGTCTTTTGCTTAAGGATTTTCTATAACTAGGTCAAAATTGGTTTCATAAATGACCATAGCAAATATTAAATAGAGAAAAAATACTGAATCATTCAGAATTAATTAAATTAATTTAAAGTTTTTAAAGACTTGACTTATAATTTAACACTGTCTCTTGAATGAAGAATAATCTGGGGCAAGTATATGTGAATTTTATTCTTTTAATTCTCATCTAGGTAGCTGGGAGGAGGTCAGCATTCAAATGAGGGATATCTGTAGCTGAAACTGATGCATAGCGTGTGCCTTGCTCACTTTACATTAAAAATGTTTTTGGAGGATGTGAAAGTAAGCTAGAAGAGATCAGACAGACTAATTAATCATAGAATCATAGAATGGTTTAGGTTGGAAGGGATCTCAAAGATCATCTTGTTTCAACTCCCTGCCATGAGCAAGAACACCTTCCATACAGAACCCTTCCGTACGGGTTGCTCCATACAACACATTCCAGTGCATCACCACCCTCACAGTAAAGAATTTCCCACTCATGTCCAGCCTCTCATCCACCAGCACCCCCAAGTCCTTCTCGGCAGAGCTGCTCTTGATCTGTTCATCTCCCAGCCTGTGCTGATACCAGGGGTCGCTCCAACCCAGGTGCAACACTTTGCACTTGGTCTTGTTAAATCTCATGAGATTCCCATGGGCCTGCTTCTTGAGCTTGTCCAGGTCCCTCTGGATGACATCCCATCCCTCAGGTGTGACAACCTCCCCACTCAGCTTGATGTCACATGCAAATTGGCTCAGGATGCACTTGATCCCTTTGTCTATGTTATTAATGCAGATATTAAATAACACTGGTCCCAGTGCAGATCCTTGAGGGACACCACTTGTCACTGATGTCCATCAGGACTGAGACACTAACTGCTACATTCATGCTGCACTGTCCAAACACTTTCTTATCCATCTAACAGTCCATTAATCAAATCTGGTTCTTTCCAGTTTAGAGAGTGGGATGTTGTAGAGAGTGGCTTGGCAGCTAAATCCACTTATTCCCCTCAGGACCCTGTTGCAATCCATCAGGTCCCAGAAACTTGTTTATATTCAGGTTCCTCAACTGGTCAAGAACCTGACCTTTACTTACAATAGGAGGGACTTCAGTGATGTGAGAGAGGTTGCCACTGAAGACTGGCAAAAAAAGTTGTTGACTACCTCAACCTTCTCTTCACTTGTTGTTACTAGCTTTCTAGCACTGTTTTTCAGCAGGGAACACTTTCTTTGACCTTCCTTTTCTGGTTAATCTACTTGTAGATGCCCCTCTTCTTATTCTTTACATCCCTTGCCAGGTTCAATTCCAGCTTCACCTTGGCCCTCTTCACCCCATCCCTACAAAACTGTACTTCATCTCTATACTCTTCCAGGTTACCTGTCCTTGTTTCCATGCCTCTACATTTGCTTATTTCCCTTTAGTTTGACTAGCAGTCCCCAACTCAGCCACACTGATCTCTTGTTTTCCTTGACCAGTTTCTTGCTCCTAGGAATTGCTAGCTCTTGTGGTCCGTGGAAGACTTCACTAAAGATCTGCCAGCTCTGTTCTGCTCTCTTGTCCCAGAGAGCAGTCTCGCAGGGGACCCTTATTGACTATCTCCTTGAAGATATGGAAGTTTGCTTTCCTAAGGTTCAGGAGCCTAAGTTTACTCTTTACCTGACCCATGTCCCTCAGAACTGGAACTACACCAAGTCATGGTCACTGTAGCCCAGGCTGCCTCCAGTTTTGATGTTCCTGATTAGCATTGGTGACCAACAGATCAAGTATGACATCCCCTCTGGTAGGGCTATCTATTACTTGGTTCAGGAATCATAAAGTAGAATCATCAAGGTTGGAAGAAACCTTTAAGATCATCAAGTACAATATCAATGCAGCACTACCATTCTTACACCACTAAACCACAACACCCAGTGCCAGATCCAGATGCCTCTTAAACACCTCCAGGGATGGTGACTCTACCACCTCCCTGGGCAACCTATTCCAATACCTCACAATCCTGATCATGAAATTTTTTTTTCTAATATCCAATCCCAATTGCCCCTGTCTCAGGTTAAAGCCATTTCCTCGTCTTGAATCTAAACAAACCCAGCTCCCTTGGCTGTTCCTCATAAGACACATTTTCTAGACCTTTCATGAGCTTTGTTGTGCTTCAGTGGGCATGCTCCAGCTCCTCAAACTGAGGGACCTAAAGTGAACACAGTACTTGGGGTATGGCCTCACCAATGCTGAGTACAGGGGGGTTCCCTAGTCCTACTGGTTACACTATTGAGACAGAGGCCTCCTTCGCCACCTGGACATTCTGCTGGCTCACATTCAGCCAGCTGTCAACCAGCACTGCCAAGTCCCTTTCTGCTGAACAGCTCCTCCTCCAGCCTGTAGTGCTGCATGGGGTAGTTGTGAGTGCAGGACATGGCAGTTTGCCTTAGTGAACCTCATGCAGTCATCCTTAGCCCACTGATTGTCTGTGCAGGTCTCTCTGCAGAGCCTTCCTACCCTCCAGCAGATCAACAGCCACACCCAACTTAGTGTCACTGGCAAATTTACTGCACTCAGTCGCTACGTCCATATCATCAGTAAAGAGATAAAACAGGACCAGCCCCTGTGCCTTGGAGAACACCACTAGCAACTGGATGCCAATTGGATTTAGCTGCATTCACCACCACTGTCTGGGCCCAGCCATCCAGCCAGATTTTAATCATCAGAGAGTCCACCCATCCACACTGCAACCAGACAGCTTTTTAGGAGGTTGGTGGGGGAAATAGTGTCAAAGGCCTTACTGAAGTCTGGGTAGATGACATCCACAGCCTTTCTGTCATCTGCTAAGGTGAGTCAGTTTGTCACAGAAGGAGATCAGGCTGGCCAAGCAGGGCTTTCCTTTTGTAAATCCATTTTGGCTGGGCTTGATCCTCTCGTTGTCTTGTATGTGCTATGCAATGTCACCGTGGATGTTCTCATGATCATAACCTTGCCTGGAACTGAGGTCAGGCTGACAGGCCTGTTGTTGCCCAGATCATCCTTCTGACCCTTCTTGTAAATGGGGGTTACATTTGCTAATTTCCAAACAGCTGGAACTTCATCAGTTGACCAGAACTGTTTTTAGATTATTGGGAATGGTTTGGCAAGTTTTTTCACCAGTTCCTCTATTACTCTGGGGTAGATCCCATCTGGGCCCACAGTCTTGTGAGTGTTTAATTAGCACAGCAGGTCACTAGCCATCTCCTCCTCATTTATGGGGGCTTCACTCAGCTCCCCATCACCAACTTCTAGCTCTGGGACCTGGGTATTCTGAGGACAGCTGGTCTTGATATTTTAAAGACTGAGGCAAAAAGGCATTAGGTATCTCTGTCTTTTCCTCATCCTCTGTCACTACCCTCTGCATTTAACAAATGCTGAAGACCTTCCTTTTGTTGCCAGTGCATTTATAGAAACTTTCTTTGTTTTCTTAAACTATAGTGGCTAAATCAAGTTCTAGTTGGGCTTTGGCCCTTCTAATTTTCTTCCTAGATGACCTTGTGACATCCTTATAGTCCTCCCAAGTTACCAGAACCTCCTTCTAGAGTTGATATATTTCTCTTTTTCTGGTTAAGTGGTTATCCTCCATGCATTTCAGGAGCCTAGTCTCCTGGATTGCCTACAGCTCACCCTGCTACTTTCCCAGTGGATATCAGGGTGGTTAAAGTTCCCCAGCAGGACAAGGGTCTGTGAGCAAAACCTTTCTTGGAACTGGAGCAACAAGGCTTCATCCATAGGCTCTGCTTGATCAGGCAGCCTAGTCTGTAGTAGACGCAGTTCAAGAATAATGGACTGTAGCTCTCAAAAGGAGTACTTGGAAAAGAGAGCCTCTTTGTTCCCAGGTGTTGTTGTGGATCTGCTGAAAGAACCAGGAGGTTCACTGTGTGGAGACAAAAGTGACTATACTGGATGTTTCCTTCTTCAAACCATAGAACTCACATCTGTAAGAAATGCACGTGGCTAATGGACTGCTTAGGAAAATAGGATATAGCCAGGGAACAGCTGCACTAAGCAACTTGCTCCCCTAGAGAAATTTCAAATGTTACTGAGAAAAAGTTGTTCACGGTAAATGCTCTTTCCTACTCCTCTGCATGGTCTGTGACTCTCTGTCTCTCCACTCACAAAGCTCACAGCATTTTCCTGATTTAACAGTGCTAGCAGGGCTGGCAGCTTGATTGACTTCATATGAAAATAGAGCCAGATAGAAAAGGTGCAGAGAATGACCCTTTCAGCAAAGCTGGCATCTGAAGAATGACTTTCCCATACTGTGTGGTAGCTCATATTTTAGTGACCTTTATCTTGGCCACTAAAATGTGGTCCCAGTTACTCTTCACTTTGCATTATGGAATGGGAATAGGGTAATACTTCCTATAACACTTGCGTAGTGGGGAAGTAATTTGGTTTATTTGTTCTTTTTTACTTAGTTGAAGAATATGTTGACCATTAGAAATTAGAGAAAACTTCACTGATGTTTTAGCATTAGGCTAAATCTAAATAAACGTCCTGGTTTCTGTGAGCATGCAAGTACAAGCATCTTGTACTTGCTTTTTTTCCCTTTCTAAGAAGGTGGTAACAATATTTATCAAAAACATTTATGCCATTGAGGAATCCATAGAAATGCAGGAAATGCAGTACGAATACATAACGTATGTACTAATACTTTATTTGTGTTTGTGTGTGTGGATTTGATGGCCAAAAAGGAAGAGGCCCCAAGGGCTCCTTAGTATGCAATTAATATTTTGGCTAGAAAAGCAGCAGATTGTTTCAGTATGCTTACATGTTATGACATCATATTCCAGTAAAATTATAATGAACAGAATTTTTGTTTGTCTCTGTGGCAAACCAAAATGAGTTTTCTAATTGTCAGCAGACCTTGGTGATTTATTTAATTATAGTGGCGCCCACTCACACCAACTTAGTTGAGGTCTGTCAGCATTTCTGTTATGAACCCCTATTTTTAGGGGTTTATAACTAGTTGTAAATATTTACTCATTGCTGAAACTTGACATCCAAGGTCACATTCATAGAGCAAATATCCTTTTTCAGGTTGACTGTTCTAGTGGCATTAGCTAAAAAAGTAGATTTCTAATGCTGTGAACTTAAAGGGAATAAAGGGAACCTGCTTTCCAGACCTCTTATTTGAAGGATCTTTTTAGGAATCTGAAATGTCCAGAAAAGCCAGATGAAAATGAGCTTATTTTTATAGGTTATATGTTATATGTGTATTATCTGTTATCACACTTTGTTTTCTTCCAACTGAATGTATAATTTCACATGCCATTTTGTTGTCTTCTAGTCTTACAGTCCTCTGTCATTTGGCTGTATTGGTCAGCTTATGTTCTGAGGAGTGTGCCAGTATCATCTGAAAATCTCTTTTATATAAGAATTTTCTCCAAGGAAAATCCTAGCATTTGTAGCTGACATGTAGAATGCAGGAAGATGCATATTTTCTAAATCAATATAATTTTAAAACTTTTGAAGACCTAATGATTCCATATGTGAGGTGTTGCTGTTTGAAATCCTGACTCTTTCAGTTCTGTGGCTGAACAGAGTGACAGAGGACTGAGGAGTGTAGAGCTGACGTGTAGATGTTCTTATGATGGAAAATATTGTGCTGATACATTATTGCAGAATAATCACTAAGTTCTATATAATTATTCCAAAGATTGCTAATGCTTTCAGCCCTTTCTGATAACTCATATGTGGTATACTAGGAAGGTTTGTTAATGATCAGTGGCAGATACAGCATTTTGCTTTTGCATGGGCTTGTTCTTTACGTAAGTGTACATCTTCAGGATGCAGAAACATTCATTATTAAAACTCAGTTTGTTTGTCACACTGTACTTTCAGACTGTGATATTACGATTACTTTTGAGGCTTTTGTTAATACAGTCTCTGTCCTCACCACTGAATAGAGGAGAATGTTGTTTCCTTTGACATGTTCCTTGTTGTAGAGAAGCCAGTAACCTCACAGATTTTGTTCATTTTCTGAGGATTTCAGGTGTTCCTTTGCACTTTCCTGGCAATGCTCATATTATCAGTGCTGTGTTACAACTCTGCTTGAGGCCAAGGAGAGCAAGAAAAATTTAATCAAAACCATGTAAAAGCTTAATCATTCTGGCAATGCCAAAGAGCTGCATGAGGCTCTAGAGCCACAGGCTGAATATCATTTTTCCTTATTATCACATAAATAGCTCCCTAAACACTCTTTAAAAGAAAAGGTGGAGAGGAGAGAGGGAAAAAGAGAAGGCTTGTTGTGGGATTTGAGTTTATAAAGTGGATTAAGTTCATGTGCTTTCCTCCTTTGCATGCAGTGGAGAGAAAGGTAGGTCTAGTAACTCAAGAGGAAACAGGAACTTCTGATGGATATTGTATTTTCCCTAAATCTAGGTAGTTGCTAACAGCACTACCTCATTTTTTTCTATTTAAAGAGGATTATGAAGTAATGAGGTGGGACATGCTATCAAGGTGCCTACTGCTTTTGCATGACACAGCTTGTCTTGTGCTAAGCAGCAGCCAACACATGCAGCCATTTCAACTTCTCTATCTTCTGGGATGGTGGGAAAAGTCCTGGAACTCTTCAAGGAAGATGAGAGTACCTGTTGCTGCAGGGAAAAGAGATCTACAGGAGGTTGTGGTTTCTAGCAAGCTCTAGCAGCTGCCGGTAAGGTCTGTCAGCTGCTCCTGGTCAAAAGCTGCATTGGGCTTTCCTTCCAGTCATCTGATTAGAGAGGGTCAAGCACCCTCTCAGCAGATGCTGGGGAAGAGCAGATGTAAGTGCAGGGCCCAGAGCACTGCTCCCAGAGACAGGCAGCAGGCACAGCAGATTGCACAGCAGAAGATGCAGAAGGGAGTTGGAAACTCTGCTGAGGATGGGGTTGTGCTCAGCAGTGCTGGTGATGCACCACCTGGCACCATTCCTAGCACCATCTGGAGCAGTTCTCCTGTTACATCAGAGACCTTGAATCAGAGCTCACTCCAGAGCTCTAGCTAGGCTGTAGAGATAGTGATCTTGTCTGCAGGAGGTGTGCTGTGTTGGAAGATTTGTGGTTTTGTCCTTTACCAAGTAAAGAAGACGCAGGAAGATGTCAACAGACTGCTGACATCACTAGATCAAATGAGTAAGGGATCACTTGGATCTTCTCTAAGACCCTGCAAGTACAAGAGTATGAATTCCCAGCCATACCAAAGGAGGAGCAGGGAGAGTCAGTGCTAATTGGGCTGGGGAACTGGGAGGGAGTCCTGTGATGGCAAGAGCTGGAAGCTGGTAATTTTTGGCATTGGGAGGAAGATTTCTGCTCCATCTTCAGATCTGCAGCAATATCAGTGCCAAGTATTTGAATTCCATTAGGCATGTAGGAACTTTGTAATAGTTTTCCAGAAAGTGTGGTCCAACACTAGAACAGGTCATCCAGAGATGTTGTGGAATCTTCATCCTTGGAGACCTCCACAATACCTTGGACAAGGCCTGAACAAGACAGTCTAACTTCAGGTCTTGACCGTGTTCTGGATGTTGCTTTAGGCCAGATCACCTCCAGAAGCCTTTCCAGCAGAAGTTATTTTTTATGATTTTATGAAAATACTTATAATTTTATGGAAATATTACATAAACAAAAGCATTTCCAGGCCTTAATAATTCTCAATAAGTGTGTTAAACTGTAAACAGTATTAAACTGTAAACAAAAAAGCAAAGTAAATACCCACTTTTTGCATGTCATAAAAGCAACTTAGCTCACTCCTTCAAGGCCCTATAGCCAGAGGCATATTAGAGCCAGTGTTACGCTTGGTTCTTTCCATATAAATGTAGTTTTAGAATTAGGCACAAAGTTTAGGGACATTGAGGCCAGAGTACATATTCACATTTATCTGCTTTTGAAGTGTGCTGCTCTCTGGTCAACTTTGTATTTTGTTTCACAGTTGAAATGACTGGGTTACATTTATTAATGAAAATTCAGACAGTCTTAATATAAAAAAGTTGCCATCTGTGTCCACAGATGAAAGTGGAGAGAGCACACTTTGAAAAGGATCCTTTCAGAGGAATAAGGAAAATATAGTAGTGTGTTTGATTTAATCTAGGTTGAGTCAATCTAGTTTAACTTGATGGACCTTGCTTTTGTCCATGCTTTTGGAATCCTGGAATCCTGGGCTTTCTTACATTGCTGTAAAATATGAACAAATTATTTGTCAAGTGAGGATCCATTTCTGCTAGGTATATTCTCTGTCATCTGACTTTGTTGTCTCTTAGAGCTGAGCTATAATGACAGGTTTCATATGACAAACCTCACAATCCTTCTTCCTTGATGCCACTTGTCTGGGGACAGGAGTTACCTCCCAGGCAGGGCTTCCACTGGAGTTTTTGGTTCTCCTTAGGTTTCATCTTCTCAAGACTCAAACCAAGAGGAGAGCAGAGCTAGGCTGTTGGGCTGATAAATAGTAGAGCTCATTGCAGAGCTCCACAAATGGAGGTGAAGAGCTGGTTTGCACATAGGAGCTGCTGTCAGAGTTACCAACTGCCTTGCTGAGGAACAGTCCATGTATTTGAGTACTGGGTCTTATTCTGGGAGAAAAGATAATGTTTCATCCCCAAATATTACTCTATTTTACATAAAATGGGTGGGTAAAATTCCTAACTTATATTGTTTTCTTTTCATTACTTCCTTCCAGGTATCACTGCCCAGTGCCTAAAATTTTCTATGTCCAATTAACTGTTGGCAACAGTGAGTTTTTTGGTGAAGGAAAGACTCGTCAAGCTGCTAGACATAATGCTGCAATGAAGGCCCTTCAAGCTCTTCAGAATGAGCCTATTCCAGAAAAATTACCTCAGGTCTGTGCTTCAGGATTTTTTTTTTTAATTAACTTGCTTTTTCACTGCTATATCTTTAAGTGGTGTATATTGCTGCTTAAAAATTAAAATATTGTGTCATATTTTAAAAAATACTCAACAGAAACATTATTCTCAAAATATTCTTTCTAAATTGAAAGCAAAAATATAATAACATTTCCCAGTCAAAGAAGCCAAGTAGGTGCAAGACCTCTGGGATCAGCTGAAGACCACTTGGGATACCGTAGGTTCTCAACAGCAGGTGTGTGTTTGTAGGAGACTAAATTGAATCCTCAGTCAAGTAAATCACCGTGGCTTGGTTATGCTGAGGTTAAGGGGCACTGGTTGCAGGTTAGTCATCAACAACACCTCTGTCACTTCATGGGTTAGAGCTGTAGGTGACTGGAGAAGGCTGGAGGTAACACTTTGCTGAGATCATGGTGGAGGGAGTACATGGTGGAGGGTTGCACTGTGTAGAGCTGAGTGTAGCTCTCCAGAGAACTGGAGACTGGTTGAGATAGAGTTTAAGGGCTTCATGGTGCCAAGTTTCAGGCTCCTCCCTGCTGCTGCCCGTGAGAAGTGCACACAGGACACCATGCAGTGGTGGGGTGTGCTTTCACCATGGGACATGGTCCGTCTTAGTAAAACTCTATTTCCTTCAGCAAAACTGGCCAGCTTGGTTATCTGTGGAAGATGATTGATTCATTGCTCCTCAAACATCGGGCATGGATCAGAGCCAGTACACATTGTACTCATAAATACATTATGAGGTTGAGCTTCTTTCTTCCCCACTCCCTGACAGTGTGCTCCTGAGGGAGCAAGGACAGACCTGCTGGTACCCATCTAGTAATCCCATTAGTAACTCAGTGAACTTGACTGGGATGGGATCCATGGAATATAGCACAGTACTTACTTGCATAGGTCTATCTTTTGGCCTTCATGGCCATCCTTAATGAAGCCTTCTGTATATTCTTCTATTTAAGCTATCATTGTTTCCTTTTATTAGAAAAACTTAATAAAGGATAAAATCCTTTATCTATATTAAACCACTGAAAAGGAGTATTGCCATCTTAATACCTAATTGGGCAAATGTGTAGAAGAGCATAAGGTGAGCAGAAGCAATCAGCCAGCAGGGCAGGGCTGCTGGTGAATGTGCTTTCACAAAGAGCTATTGTGTGTCTGCCAAAGCACCTCTGCTGTCTCATAGATGTGAGCCTAACAAAGGCCTTACAATTAAAGTGTCAGTTGTGGGAATCAGGATCAAATTTAAATCCAAAGTGCCTGAGACACTCCTGAATATATTTTATCTTCTAGGAAGATAGGCTTGAAACTTTATTGCTCAGTACTAATGTTTAAACCTTGATCCTCCCTTTTCTCTACTCACTGTTCGGTTCTCTGCTATGTTTGGTGAAAAAATATGCAGGGAGTTAAATTGTAGGGGCAGAAGGGACAATGAGGGATTTTCTGGACAGATGTGTTTGTATTGATCATGAAAATTTAAACTATAGTTTCTGTTTTAGACTATACATATCTGATTAAAATAGAATACAGCTAGAAAACCTAAACATTCTTGGCCTGAAGGCTTGCTGAAAGTCCAGTGGGCATTATATTATTTTATGTAAATTATGCAAGTGTTTGATTATTCTCAATTTCAAAGATAATTTGTGAGGCATTTCTTTTAGAATTCATTTAGCTTCATTTTCTATTTAAGTGGTGTTTTCTTATGTTTGCTAAATGAAACCAACAGATATCAAAAATCTCTCCCACACATATATTTAGAGATTATTCTTAAGTTTTTTTTAATTTTTTGTAGAACTGATTATTTTTGTAGTGTCTCAGTGCGAAGTTGTTTTTTCTAATCAGTAATTCATTCTTTGGGATTTTTTTTTTTGCCAGCTTTTTAGATTATCAATGTCCTTTATAAAGCACAAACTTAATTGAACACAATATCAAGTAATATTCTCACCACTGTTTTTTGCAGAATAGTAGGATCCCATTCTTTATATCCCCAGATATTTTTTTTTCTTTTAAATATTGTCCTTTTAACTCTGCTGATCTTTCTCAGTGAAACTAATCAATGCTTTGCCTGTCCTGCAAGTAATGATCTACTTTCTTGATTTCAGTGGTGCTTTAATTTCATTATATGAAATGAGCTAGAGGTCCTACATAATTTCATTGTAAATACCCTTGTTATTGTTTTGGAGGTTCTATAAACTTTACAATACTTTGTTTTGTATTTAGCTCCAGATCAATATCAGGCACGTAAATGGCTTGAGAATAAAAATTTTGCAACAATTTCATGAGACAAAAAGTGTTCTTTGTCTGCATGCTGTAGCTGAGTACTGGATTTTTGGCCCTGTGTCATCTTAAAGATTAATATATTGAGAGTTTAAAAATGGTAGATAAAAGATTGATCAATTTCATTGTAATGTGAAGAACCTAGTTAAATGTTTTAAATGTTTTAAATGTTGTTTTAGAGCTGTGGTATCTGGATTTTGTAGCTATGCTGGTGGCTGAAGATTTAGATCAGACTTTGTTATGTAAGATGGGAGCTCTGCAGGAATCCACCTAATTCAGCCCAAGTGTCTTTGATGTTTACCTCCACTAATAAAAAATTAGGAGCCTGGCCAAGGTTACATGATTGTTGAGAGATCCCAGTTTGAAGTACTTCAGAGCTTTGCAGTTTGAAAATAGCTGGAAGTGAAGCCTCTGAGAACTAAGGAAATGTGGCCTGGGGGACAAACACCAAAGGCAGTAGTTGCAAAAGGCAAAACTCTGACTGATCCTGGTGCTAATGGTTGTGTGAGAAAATTTAGATTTACCTGAAGAATAAAGCAAAGCTGAATTTTAGGCAGAATAATGTTTCATGTGCCTTTTGTTTTTTTTATCTCTTTGCCTCTCTGTTTGTTATGTTCCTATGGATAAATAAATAATGTTCTGTGTTGAGCAAGCTGTTCTCTGTCACTACCTTTTCACACTGGTCATAACTCCCAGAGGGAAGTTGATGGAGGGGCCATTAACCAGCTGGACCTGCTGAGGACACCTGTAACCTGGTGACCCAGTCGAGTGTGGGGGTGATTGACTGAATTTCTTCTGAGAGAAGTACAGTCTTCTGTACTTTCCAGCAAGCACAGATTTCCTCCTTGCTTAGAAGGGGTACCTATAGAGAGCCTGAGAAATGGGTCAAAGGATCTGTTTGATCCTAATGTTTGACACAAGTGTGTACTCAGACAATTGTTATCCACGTCATTAATAAGACTAACATCCATAGACATGATTTTGCTGTTTATAATTAATTTATAAATTAAGGTGTATGTGTTCCTTTGTTGTGAAACATAAGCACAATATATATGGCTTCGGTCAGCAGATGTCTGATAATGGGGTGCTGAGATGGATGTACAAATGCTGATTTCCAGCCTGATAGGAGACTTCAAAAGTCTTTGAGAAATTGGGAGGAGAAGGATACTATATTTTGTTGATCTTCTTAGAATTGTAGTATGATTATGTATGCATCATTTTCAGAATGGAGAAACAGGAAAAGAATCAGAAGAAGATAAAGATGCAAACAAATCTGAGATCAGCGTAGTGTTTGAAATTGCTTTGAAGCGCAATATACCTGTCACTTTCGAGGTATGTGTTACATTTTTATCTGTATTACATATCTTACTAAGAAAGTATTGAAAAAAGGTACCACTAAAACTCAACACATAACATTCATATATGAAAAATATGAATTTCATATTCATGGGAATTATAAAAAAAATTGTCAGTATATCAGAGTCTAAGACAATTACTTTTTACTGGTAAAATAGATGCTCTTTCAGAACTTTTAGAGATCTAATATTTGGTTACAAACACTTGGAAAGCAGAAAGACAGTTAAACCATTTTCTGTACAGAGCTGTGGGGTTCGAATCTGTAGCCACACTCTATCTGATTTGAAATAATCTTCAAAAGAGTTAGCCAAAGTCTTTGCTTTAACTGTTGGCATTCATATGCTAGGAAAGTTCCAATTGAAACATTTCACCTTCAGTGTGCTGTCTTCAGAAAGTCATGAGTATCTTCCACTCTGATTCTGTTTCACTTATCTGTTTCTACTTAAGCTTTCATGGGGTTTTTTTGTTTGTTTCGTATGATTTTATCTGTCAACCCATTCTGACACCTTTGTTTACCTGAAGTGATAAAGAGCATTTGGAATAGCTTCAGTGCTATCAATGAAGCAACTAAGGGAGAATGAGTGATACTAATAGGATTTTTTTCCTATGAGAAAGTTCTTACAAAACCTTGTTGTAAAAATCTAACATTGTTGTGGTAGGAAGCACCAGAATTTCAAGCTGTTTTGTTTTTTGTTTGTTTTTTTTTTTTTTAATGCAGAAAATGCTAATGTAAGTGGCCTTCTAATATTTTATTTTTCTGCATTTTGTTTTACATTTAAACTGAGTCTGCATGAAAGACGTGGATAGTGCTTATACTGGTGATGGTTATTTTCTCCAGTGCTTTTTCCTGTTAAAGTATAGGCATGTATTTGCATGTGAAAAGAATCAAAACCCCTAAGCTGTGGCATGCCTTGCAGTGTGCTGTATGCAGTTTACTGACATGTTTGGCCCATGTCCCTGAATTGGCCAACATCAAATAAGCTATTTGGACCTTCTTACAAATCTGAGAAATCTCTCAGAAGGTAGGTAAGAAAGACAAAGAATATTGTTCATGACTAAGGAATTCCTTGGTATAGCAAAGGCATAGATGCTTAATATATGTGATCTATGTGATATGGACTAATTAAAACATTAAGAGAATGTATAATCTAGAGGATAAAACTGGTGTGTCTGGGGCTGTTGGTGTATCAGTTTGCCACTACATGCCAATCATCCAACTCTTAGCTAAGAGCAGACATAATGGAAACACATGCTTGTGTTTCAAAAAGGAAGCTGATAATTAATGTCTCAGTTTTCAAACATTTTTTTTTCTACCTTAAACATTTTAAAATATTTGGAATAATTCTGTACTAATCAATGCACTAAAATGTAAGGAGTTGTATGGTCACTGGTCACAGAGGAGCTTGGAAGCTGTAAAGAAAAGAGGGGTAGTGCTTTGAATGTCTTCTTCACTCCTGTTTGAGCTTATTCAAGGGAGAGCATTTGATAAGGAGAGAGTGAAGGCAGAAATACTTTGTAAGGAAAAATTTAATGTGTCACTTGCCAAAGAATGTTAGCAACATTGAAAAAAGACCGTTTTTTGCTCTCCTGACAGGTTTTGTGTTATTTCCTGCCTTTAAATCTAAATATAGGTGACATTCTCAAATAGAGTTTTGATTGAACTTGATTCTGGCTTACTTTTCAATAAAACTGCTAAGCAATTATGGATAATCCGCAGGATCTGATGTTTCTAATAGGATTTTATTCACTAATGGTCTTCTGTTATTCCAGGCAGGCATCAAAGCTTTTTCTAGCTTTTATTTTGTGTGTGCTAGCTATAAAATGATCTGCCTTTTCTTCATCTGACAAAGCTTTAGCCAATGTTCCAACAGTGCTGGGTTATGCAACAAAGTAGTGATCATAAATATATATTAAGTTCTATGTAAACATGTCCTCAGAATTGCATGAGCGGTGAACAGTCCTGTTTCGTGTAATGTGGCTAGTTTTAATTGTCTAGGAACTTTAGGGTGATTTTAATAAATTTTCTATCTATTAATTTGTTAAATATAAACATTCAGTTGTAACAAGGAACAAGCTTTACTCCATACTTGTCACTGGTGCATTCTTAGCTAACTTTGATTCATCAACTTTTAAGCCAAAATGCAACTGCTGTACAGCATTTGTGGGGTCCTCAATGAACAGTTTTTAAAGATGACTACAGAAGTGACTGCTGTGGGAATTGTTAGAGTAGCTGTAGAATGGTCAGTTCACTTCTTATTCCTGCCTTGACAGTAGGCTAAAATCTTGCCTTTTTTTTTTTTTTTTTTTTGTTGTTGTTGTTTCAATAGATATGGTTTTTATTCCTTATTTGTCAGTAAGGAATGGATGAGCCTAGAAAACATAACTGAGGTCAACAGCTTCAGATATTAGAATGTGTTGGGGTGTTTCAGATTGCCATTTTATTTTCAATATTTTTCTTTGTACTGCTGTGGTATTTCTTTAGAATAGCAAATATAATAATGTCTTTTCATTCTCAGTATCAGGAGTGAAGGCACAGAGTGCGTAAACAGGCAAATTTTCTGCCCCTCCATCCCTGTCCAGTGTTCTGCTGCAAAGTGTTCTTATTTCCCAGTCTTATCACAGTAAGATTCTGCAGAGAATTATCAGAGTTTCTGTGTTTTGAACCAGGGACAGGCCAAATTGCAGACTCTGGGAGAGTAGTTCTCAGCAGGAAGTTTCACACCTGACTTCTGCTGTCCTGGAGATTAAAGCTTTGGATGACTGAGTACTGAGTAACTCTCATTTGGGTTTTGTAGAATGGTCACCCTTCTCACTGCAGTTTTACACTTCAGCATTCAGACTCTTCCTTTTCTCTTTTTTTAAATTTTTTTTATTTTTTCTTTTTTTTTTTCCTTTGTAACTGGGGAAATTTGGTGTATCGGCCTGCATAAGCTCCTGGAAATATATTGATATTTTAATATCTTATAAATAATTATGTATTCATAGATGTAGGTGACATGGGTTTTTTGATCTGATTTTTGTCTCCTCTAGTTTTGGGGGGGGTTAATGTCCATTTAATCTTGTCCTAATATTTTGAATTTTCTACCTGGCATCTCAATAATAATTAAAGCAGTGTTACTCTTTCACTGTAATCATACTTCTGTTTTTCATTTGTCAGCATGATTCATTAAGTTGAGCCAAATTCATTCTTGATGTAACTTGACCTTAGATGTGTTTTGGCCCCATGTGTTTTCTCTTGCTGTAATAATTCTTTAAATCCATGGAACAGAAAAAGAAAAGTGTATTGAACTGTCACCCTTAATCAAATTCTCAGCTTTAAATTAGCCATGATTAGGTCCACAGGTTGTATCTTTCAACTGAAGAAATAGTTTAATGTCCTAATGTGTATAGTGCTCTTAGATAGCAAAGGCTGAATTTCTTTTTAGTGTTTTCTGTCCCGAGGCTCATAGCACAACTGTTTGAAATCATATGGAGTAAAAAAGATCTGAAATCTGGGGTTAACCAAAAATGTTGTTAGGTAAATATTTTTTTTTGCTTAATTACCAAATTTGGATGTTTAGCTTGATCCACATCCCATCTGAATCCTATGGGGTTCATTCTATTGACAACACAGACTTTTTTCCATTTACACACTAACAAAGACAGAGTTTTTAATGTTTTCCAGTAAATTATTAACCTTGTGTCACATACTTAAAATTTAAAAGATGAAAAACACACCAGAATGCATTAGTTTTATATTAAGAAATATGTTTTTATGTATATGAAAATATAATCTGGTTTTGTATTAACATTCTTTCTCTCATATATATATATTTGTGTGCATTTATATGAATACGAGAAAACTTATATAAACCAATATTTTAGGAACTCAGCAATTATTTTTCTTAACCAAGTTATTTTTTCCTTTTTCATCTGGTCAGTACAGACATTCCTGTATATGTTATTAATACATTATATTGCAGGTAAAGACAAACACCTATATAACAGTATTAGTAGAACCACAGAAAGATTAAGGACCTTAGTAAGGTTAATTTAGCAGTGTTTTACCGCATGTTGTAATACTTGGATAACAAAGTACAGGGATGGTTTGAGGTGCTGTAAAATCGAGTGGGAAGTGCTGCAGTGCAATGAAGGTGCTCAGCACGGACACGACACGCCACTGTGTCTGAGAGCAGGAGATCCTGGCACTGGGCTCATCCCAGCTCTGGTGCAGGCAGTGCAGCATCCTGGGGCTCAGTGCATTGAAAGCACTGCTGCCTTCTCAGGTGGTCAAGCTTTAGTGGGCAACTTTCAACTGAGGCAGTGTTGAAAAGACTTCTGAAATTAATACCTGGAACCTTACAGTGGGAACACTTCTGGACTAAACAGGAAAATCTCATTCTGGCATAGATGTCATCTTATTCTGGGAAAATGAGACAAAGTTGTCTGTTAATTTTAATTTTGTGTCTTTTTATTAATATATGCTGTGGTAATTGTATTTGCTGGGTGAAATTGCCACAAAAGAGAACTTAAAAAAGAAATACAAGCCTAAGGAGACCTCATTACAGTGCAACAGAAAAACTAAATAATGCAAGGGACATGACCTTGATAAAAAGAACCTTAATACAAAACATGTTGTAATAATGCCAAGATTGAAGGTTTGAGCACATTAAAACTACAGTTATTACACCAAGAAGGCCCTGGTACCTTTACCTTAGTTCCCTTTCCCCTCCCTCCTCAACCTAAAGAGACATAACTCTTCTTCAACAAATGGTTTGATGTAATTCCATCAAATGAAAAAAATATTTATATTTATATTGATTTTGAAGATATTATAAAGAGATGCCTGTCAGATACTCTAATGTCTCCTTATACATATTACATATAACAAAGATTAAATTAGGTAGCTGCTTCCGCCCATCAAACAAAATAACTGAACCTTTTCCCAAATGAGGTCTCTTAATTCCTTATAGACATTGTCCAGACCAGTAAATGGTGTGTGCATGCATGAAGAGATGGATAGCTATCCTGGCACTTGCAGTGCTCTGATTTGGGGTGAACACATCCTAGCATCAGCCTTCTAAAAGGAGATGTATATGTGTGTGTGTGTGTGGTGTGGGGGGGTGTGTGTGTGTGTTTGTGTGTATGTGTGTAAAAATGAAGACAGAAAAACAACTAAAGGAAGGTGCAGCATTCAGAACTTAATTTCTTTCCATATTACTAGAACTTGTTGCAGTGAAGTACTTCAAATAGGTTTTCTTATCTTTGTCCTAAATGTGTTTGGAAGGGAATGAATAAATTATTTTTTTTTCAGAAATGATTGGCTTTTGTGTGAGTTACAGTGGCTCTTCTGGTAATTCGTTTCAGTACTGTTGGGAGGGACAGCTGAGAGTCGTGGAGGCAAGAATGTGTCAGCCTTTCAAATATAAGGGATATTGCTCTGAGCTGTGTGCTCTGGCAAGGCAAGAGTTGAGAGCAGGCATTCAGCCTGCACCTATTGAGACTGAAGTTTGGGACTATGAACATCCAAGGGTTTGATGAGAATAGAAAAAATATTACAAACAGGTTGAGGTAATGCCAAATTAATACAGATTTGAATATGTTTTATATAAAGAAATAGTCAAAGCCTGGTAGACCTTAATGGATTTAATTGCTTTTGTATGTGAAGCACCTTGCAAAGAAAAAACCCATCAGCCTTGGTTTAAATATGCATAATTGTTATATATTGTTTATTCTATAAATATTTAAAAATTTAGGTCTACTCTTATTTTCTGTGAAACATTGAATATGGTGGTTAGAATTGCTTTATCCAACCAGTCTTAATTTTTTGTCCTCAAATCTTGTACTGTCATTAAGACTTGTCCAAGTTCTGTGGAAACCAATCTAATGCCTTCAATTAGCAGGAAAACTGGACTAGTAATAAGTTCATTGCAGTGATAACAAACATCAGGTTATCTTCTTGTAGGGTGCTTTGACTCAGTGTTACTTTCTCTTAAAAGGTGATTAAAGAAAGTGGACCTCCTCACATGAAGAGCTTTGTTACACGAGTTACAGTAGGAGAATTCACTGCAGAAGGAGAAGGCAACAGTAAGAAACTCTCAAAGAAACGTGCTGCAATGGCTGTCCTACAAGAACTTAAGAAACTTCCTCCTCTTCCTGTGATTGAAAAGCCAAAACTTTACTTTAAAAAGCGTCCAAAAACAATATTAAAGGTATGTCTCCACCTTTGACACAATTAAGAATGTTTGCTCAGAAAGTAACAGTCAGATTTAAAATCATGAAAGGCTTATTTGTCATTTTCTGTCAATATTGTTACAGTTGCTTGTTACTGTCAATATTGTTAGTTGTTTGCCTGTGCTAATAGGCATGGGCTTTTTTTAAACCCTGAGAATGCTGTGGGATTCTCAAACAGAATGGCTTGTAAATAGCTCACATCACTGAGGTCTTCAAGGGTTTGCTTCAGGTCCAGTGGAGGATCAAGCCCTCCAAGCAGCTCTGTCCAGCCATGTGAAGTTTTAGCATCATCTCCTCAGAGAATCCCTTTTAGCATATCTGGTCGTTCTCTTCCTGGGCTCTCTCCACTCCCCAGTTTGAAGAGGGAGAGAGATACATGAAAAAGTAAATTAATGGGGTGCTACTTTAGTGCTTCAATATTTTCCTAAAAGTTTGACCATTAGAAATCTGTACACTCAGGAAACAAAGTGCAGAGTTCTGAAAGAGCAGCTACCAGAAGACCACTTTAAAATAAGCAAATACTTTGGAGAGTGCAAAACTGGATTTGGAAGATGTACAGAAGACTTATTTGTCACCTTTCTTTTTTCATTTGCCTTCAAATATAGAATAAGTGATTTTTTAGAAAAACCTAGATTAATTAGATACCAGTCTCCTTTTACAATCCTGGGGATCTAATTCTCAGAAACTTATATGAAAAAATGGGCAGGAAAATGATTTAATGGAACCATCAGCATTAATGCAGCCTTAAAGCTGGAAGATTGGAAAAGTCTTTTGGCTTTGATTTTCACCAAACATCTTGGAAAGTTTTTCTCAGGAAAGACGCTAAGGGTATAATAATGAAAAGATTTCTTATATTACCATATACCATTTGCCATTACAAACTTTAAATTTAATTATACACAGTTGGCCTTGTTAGAAAGAACATTAATTGTCAAAATAAGCTGAATGTGTAGATGGTTTTTATTTTTTGAATATCCAGACTTCTGAAATGCTTTCAATGTGCCCATTTCTTTCAATTAAATTTGCATGTGTTTTGAGCATCAAAAAAAGTGGCAACAATAACTTCTTTTTATTTGTATATATATTTATGAGGCTGTATCTTATGGCCTGCTCTTTATTTAGCCTGCTCTGCATTTTGTCTCTGCCTGGCTTCTTGCCCACACAGCTGCCCTTGTGTATGACATTGTCTTAGCTCTTTCACCTACATCTTCTCTAACTACTTCAGCAGTTACACTATGTAGGATTTGTTGCACAGCTTTCTAAATATAATATCCCTCTCTGGTCTTTGCCTTCAGTTGCTGATCATTTCTTCAGGTTCCTGAACACTTGTTTGTTATTTGAGAAGCTCAAGCAAGCATGAGTGCTCATCTTCTCTTAGCCTGCGAATGGTTTCATGAAAGGGAAATAGCTTCATAACATAGAAACAATTCTACATTCAAATGCCATTTACATTTGCAAGTGCATTCTTTGTGTTATCCTGTGTAAATCAGTTAAGTATGACTTCAGAAAAATTTTTGTAGGTCTTAATATCTTCTTAAAATCTACAAACAAATATTTTCGTAGCTGTGTGCTTTGAAAGAGCATTTGCTGTGTGAGCAATAATTCATTAAAAGAATTTCAGAGCTAGAGAGTTTTCAAGGACTGTAGTTTTCCCCCGTCTGTGTAATCTTGGACAGAGCACTTTGTCAGTCCTTTTATTTCCCCAGCCTGAGATAAATTCCCCCACCAACCACACTTTTGGAAATACTATTGTGAGGATTATTGCCTGTTAAGCATTTGAAGTACTTTTTGGGTAGTTCACAATAAGCAACAATTCTAGGGTATATTCATACGACACACAGAGTAAACCCTCTGCACCTTTAGTTGCAAGTTGCATTGTAGGATGGAAGGCCTGGAGTGCTGAGAAGGAAAGCAGGAAGGCTGGAAGAGGAAGCATCTTTATGTATGGCAAATGGGTTTTGTCCCTGTGTAAATCCCACCTCTTCTCAGTGTAGTGCATGTTCCAAGCTATTGGCAAGCTATTTTAAAGGGTTAGGGGGAAGGGTCCTAGAAACAGGGCAATAAGATATAAGTGGCTAATGAATCTGCTAATTTCCATCCATCCTGATGAGGACCTCCACAGATAGGAGAGGGTTTTTGTAGCTTGCAGATGCAAGGTATGTATACTACCTGCAACAATGGCAGACAATTTCTTTCCACAGCTTTGAGCCTGAGGGTTCTTATCTTTTGTCTCATAATCAAAAAATGGAAAGTAAGTTACTTCTTATTCTCTCAAAGGGAGTATTACAAAAGAGAGAATCCTAGTAAATGCTTATTGAAGCAATGTAGTAGTTATAGGGATATATACTGAAATAATGGTTCTTTCCTTTCAACCTGGTTTAGACTGGACCAGAATATGGTCAAGGAATGAATCCCATCAGTCGTTTGGCTCAGATCCAACAGGCCAAAAAGGAGAAGGAGCCAGAGTATGTTCTTCTTTCAGAGAGAGGAATGCCTCGCCGTCGGGAATTTGTTATGCAGGTATCATTTGTGTCATGTTAGAGATAACGGCCTTGCTGAGGGTTTTGTTCAAACTCAAACAAAATGGTGGCATAATATGAAGGGAAACTCCCTCTGTTTAGCTTTTTGCCTTGCTGTCAGATATACAGGAATAGTATGAAATACAGTATCAGAAATCCCGTCTAAACTTCCTTCTTTCTCTTAGTGAAACAAATGGCAATTGAATTAGGTGCCCTCCAGATGCTTTTCATGCATTATTTGATACTCTTATTTCTATTTCACCTGCTTGCTATTGTCTTTATTCCTGATGTTCATGATTTATTTACTTTTACTTGTCTTTTTAGAAAAAAAAATTGGACTGGTGTTGATCCAAGGATGCCAGCAATACCTAGTATTCTGAAATATGGGTATTAATATCTCCATATTACCAGGCATTTTGGCTTTAAAAAATAGTGTTGACAATTTTTTTTCAGATTTCTGGTTTCTTTGTGACTTTGTTATCTCTGAAATACAGCAAAAAAAGCCAACCACGTGCTTTAGACTGTCCTCTGACTGGACCTAATGCTGAAACAGTAGATCATTAAAATTACTTTCAAATTTAAATTAAGAACATGTACAAAAATTTGGTATAACTGTGATATTTTGTTAGATAGCACAACAGCAGGTTGAGAAAGATTAGAAACAGGAAAGGATTCTGTATTCTTGTGTTTTCACTCAAGGGTAATTTTGTACCGGAACAACTCAGAGCTGCATACCTCAGCGTGTTTTGACTTGTTATCTACCAACCACACCAAAATGTCACTTCTGATCACAAGCAAAATTTATGATGTTCCAGCACCTCCTTCTCCAGAAAATTAGTTATGTTTTCAATTCAATCTCTAAGTTCCTCCTCCATGTCTATGAAGATAAGATAGTGATCTTAATTTTCTTGGACCTAAGTGGTCTTTCTTCATGATTTATTATTTTTCTCTCTGAAGGAAAATAAAGTGTTGTGTTCTTTTGTTGCAGACTCTTTTTTTTGAATATAAACTTGGATTTCTAACATTTTATGAGACCTGAAAGTACTTGAAAAAGAGTGATCCTGTCACAGAAAATCTCCTTTCTCATGCTTAGACCCCCATGGGACCCCCATGGGACTGTCATGCAGTTGGTAGTTACTGTGTGAAGCCTCAGCAGAACAGTGTAACACAACCCAGTATTAAAAAGATGGGCTGGAAGTTTAGTTTTCTGTTGGAGGAGTGTCAATAATGGCAAAGTCTTCAGTTTGTTTAAAAAAGGAATCTTAAAAGCAGTCAATATGCAGAAGATTCCTGTATCTAAGAAGGTTTGTGAAAGAAAGAGTTAAAGAAACTCCGCAGAGCAGTTGCTTTGTTGCAAATACTTTTAAACTCCATGTTCACCCTTTTGTAAAGTCTTCACACTAAAATTATTCTTCTATTTATCCCACCTTCAGGAAGTCTCAGTGAATTCATTATGACATGCAGAAAACCTTTTCAGAAAAAAATACCTTTGTATAAACTACTTAAACCATGTTTTCATTTAATTTAATTGAATGTGGAAGTAAAATATCCAGAGATAATATGTTCATTTTTATCTGTCACACAAAGAGCAAGTTTAGATGTGATGAAATGGATCCAATTACTTGTCCTGGCTACTAGATAAACAGAAGAAAACCTCTGATGACATTAGTTGGTGTTCTGTTCCCAAAGTTAATTTCAGAAAGCTCTTTCTCTTTGCAGTCAGGCCTTTAATCCTTGATAGAGGTTATAATAATAGCTAAACCAGTTTTACAGGTCTGAGAAATAGCAACACATTGATTTATGATGACCTATGCTATAAATTATCTTTTTGTCTTGTCCCATTAAAGTCCCTCAATTTTATTGCATATAAACTTGTAGCAGATTGGCTATTTTCTAATTGTTGTTGTGAACTGCATAGGAGATAAAGTTTATATTTCAAG
This sequence comes from Vidua chalybeata, assembly GCF_026979565.1. Lineage (NCBI taxonomy): Eukaryota > Metazoa > Chordata > Aves > Passeriformes > Viduidae > Vidua > Vidua chalybeata. The sequence continues at coordinate 121,421,922 of NC_071530.1, read as the reverse complement.
ATTGTTAATACTTTTGGCTTAGGTAGACAAATCTTTTCGCTTAATGATATATATATATATGTACTTTGAAGGGGCATTCATGATTATTATTTATTTACATCCTCTTCTTAATATTTAGAATTAAGAGCTATTTGAGTAAAGAAGAATTTAAACTTTTAGGAAAATACATATATGATAAATTAAGGAAAGTGAATAATTATTGAATGACATAAACTAGTAAATATAATTTATTCTTTATTTAGCATTTGTATGCCTTTTTTTACAATGTTTTTAAACCTCCTTCCAAACTGTTTCTGGTCTTTGACCTCTGGGGGTTTTTTGTTATTCAGATCACCTTGATGATTTTATTATTTTTACTTGATTTTGATTTCCTTTTTTTGACATAGTTTTGAAACTGTGCACTATTTTAAGACACAATTTGGCAAATAAAAGGGTGAATGGACTGAGCAAAATACACCCATCAAAGAGCTATGGATGAATAGCAGTGAGAGTGCTCATGTCACAAACCAGACACATACAGCTCCAAGAGTTTTAAGAATGGTACCAAAGCCAAGGATTAAGTTGGAGCCACACATTTTATGGATATCAATGGCCTACAGTTTGTCCTTATTTTGGGGTTTTAATTTCTCCTAGTCTTATGAAAGGCATAATGTTTGTCAGAAACCTTTTGTACTGTACACTGAGGAGCCTTCTTTCCAAGGACTGTTTGGATCAAAGCTTGTCAGGTGTAAGCAGTTCCAGCCCCTGTGTTCCTTGCAGTGCAACAAAGTGGGAGGAAGGCAAATATGGTTTTCATCCATCTTTAAAAACCATTCTCGTTAAATCTCAAGTCTGTTTGTCCCTCCATTGCTTTGCACTGTCCTGATGAAGCTGGGGAGCTGCTGCAGGCAACACTCCTTCCTACAAGAAAGAGGAAGTGCAGACCCTGGGGCAGTTCCAGTGTTAACAGAGTAGGGGAGAGGTTCATGAGGGAGAATGGGGGTGACACAGAGGCTGGTGGAAGAGAGAGGCAACTGTGTGTGCACTGAGATGCAGAAAAATGTACCTCTTGGGTATGAATTTGGTGAACTTCTGAAAAATCAAAACAAGCCCTTCTAAATGAATACTCTAGTCCCCTTTTGCACTACTGTAGCTTTTTCAAGATTGCATCTTCATCAAAAGAGCTGACAGCTGTTGATAAATCAGCAAGAGTATTATATGGTGATATTAAGGAGTCTTGCATTTATCATGATTATGATCAATATTTTCTTTTTAAGGTAAAAATAGGCAATGACACTACTACTGGAACAGGCCCAAACAAGAAAATAGCTAAAAGAAATGCAGCAGAAGCAATGTTGCTACAGCTGGGATACAAAGCCTCTACTCCTCTTCAAGACCAGACAGAAAAGGTGAGAACCAATTGTTGTGATGCCCACAATTTACCCTTGTCTAGGTTTTTAAGCTGTATCAGCTAATCACTTAGTAAAACTGGAAGCTTAAGCTTGTGCACACCCTGTTTTAGGGAGTTGCTTGTCACAGATTGGCCTTTATTTAGCTACAGCTCTACAGCTACCCTTAGTATTAAGTGCAGCCTCTGCTCCTGTGAGAGTAATTAGGAACAGAAACAGAGTTCCATAGAATAGCATGTGTGCAAAAGTGTACATGTGATCCATGCACCTATTTCTACTTACAAATCAGGATGAAGGTACCTCTTGCTTTTATTCCATTTTGGGCATTCATGAGAGCCCAAAGGAACGGAAAGAACAGAAAGGAACAACATTAGTAACTTTCATATATGAAGTAGTAATCAATGTTTATCTTCCCATTACATGTGCACTAAAAGCATTACAGAAAAGTAATGGCCTTTTCACATTTGATGACTGATAAAGAAAATGTGTGTCACTTTTTTTAATGAAGAAGGAATTGCATTTTAAATTCATGTGTTGGAAGTATGTATTTCCACGTTAGCTGTCTGTAACTTAGCACTCCTCTCCTGCCTTGAATTTATTGATTAGGGGTTTTGTAACCAAAATTGGCTGTTAAAGTTTTGCCTTTTGTTTTCTGAAAAGATACTTGGTAAAGTATTTGACTAAGCTGTGGACCCTAAACAGCTTCTGTCATATACAGGCTCACTGCATGTATATATTTTGATAATTATTTATATGTTTACTGTGGCTGCACTAGGTAGCCAACAGAATATTCTGTTGGGATTTTCTAGGACTATATAATAAATCTGAATACAGTATATATGTACACATCTATGTATATGTAAATATGAAGATATTCTGTTCTATACGTTCTGTATTCCTAACCAGGAAAAGAAATACTGTACTGGTTACTTGGCCCCACCTTCTTCTGTTTCACTGTCCTTTGAGAGTAGCAGCAATATGTGTGCTGTTCACACTCACCTTCACTATGTTCTTCACTATATGTCTTAGTCATAGACAAGTGTGAAATACTCTAAACAGACTACTTGGAATCTGGATGATGTTCCTAGTGAGAACACACTGCGCAGACATGGCCATTGAAAAAAAAAGCTTCTGACTGAGTCAAATGATAATTCATTTTCACCAGAATGCGGAGGCATTTCTGCTGTAGAATATACTCTCTATGGTATAAAACTATCAACTTTTTCTTCACTTCCAGTTTTACCAAATGGCTTTAATAAAACAAGTCAAAACAGAAAAACTAATTTTTTTATTCTAATACGAAAACATAGGTTTTTATTCTTGGATTTTAAATTGGCTGAACTAATTTTACTCAGTATGTTTCAGAGATAAAGGCTGAAAAAAATCAGCCCACAACATAGTTTCTTTGGAGAGCTCTACATGGTGGAAACTTGTGGTTACATTGCAATCCTTACCAAAAAACTGAGTGACTAAAAAGGGATGCTGCTGCTTTGTTTCCCTACATTTATTAAGCTATTGCTTACAAGTGCATTGTCTTTAGAAAATCAAGCTTAATTGCATACTTGCAGATGTAGACATTTTAGGATTGGTGGACTCGTGTACAGTGGCCTAATACCATTCTGAATACAATGAACAAACAGGTTACTGTATCCAAAAAATGTGAAGCACTCAACTTTTATGTAGTAGCAGTATAATAAAAAAATCATCATAAATTTTTTAAGCTTTGTTGGGGTTTAAGGACATGAAATATCTAGAGCATTTGGTTTTATCTTCTGTGTATATGTCTGGACATATTTGGAGATGCACAAGTTAGTTTGTGTAGCTGAAGGAATTTTAACTCTCAAACTAAACTGTGGTGGAGAAGAGGGAAAATAACCCTTAGATCTCTATCAATTTGAGCATTGCAAAATTCCTTGCATATAAATTGCACAATAAAGATATACCGTTAGAAGATACTTGTTTCACTGTTTGAATCCAAAATGGATCCCAGTGTAGATTAGTTGATGTAGCAGGTTGGCATCTAAATAGATAATTTTCACCTGTATATTTTTTGCTGATGTTACAAAAGGCAATTCTTTTTTCCCCCTGTGCCCCTTTTTCCTCAAGTCCTTCCATTCCATTCCTCCTCCCTTAAAAAATAAGCAAAACTAAATTCAGTGGGTTTTTTCCCTTAACCCTCTTACATAAAATGTGACTGTATTTATTGTTTTAATGGAGACCTAAGAGCATTATAAGAGCAATGTGTAGTGCTGATGGCAGCACAAGTAATCCAGGTAAATGTAGAAAAGTAAAGGCTCTGCTCTTTTCTGGGTTAAACTGATTCCTCAAAGAAATCAGTAATGGTTGTGCAGAGCCTTGAGGAGAGCAATCTGGAGGTATGCTGGGAGACATTTTGCAGTTGTCAGAATTTTAGCTCTATGGATGAGAATGGGGAGTTGTAATAATTTTTTCATGTTTCCACTTTTTTGTTTCTTCTTGCCACTTGTATTCTCTTAGAAAGAAGAAAACCAAGATAGATTGCATTCATGTGAGGCAGCAGTACTAAGGATCACTTACTCATAGAGGAATTGTTGTTAAATTCCCTGTCATGATCAAGTTAATAAACAATAAAAAAGAGAAGAATGAGGAAAGTTGGAAATCTCTTATTGTAACAGTGTGTTCGTGCTGGCATCATGTTACAGATGGTCAGGATGGATTCCTGAGAAAACCATGCTGTTGTTAACATCAGTAAATACAAACATATTTATAGATTTCATATTGCTTATTCATATGAAGAACTGCTGTCACTCGTATTTTCAAATGTACATGCTACCTGCTTCATAATATGAATAAAACAAATTATATGAAATTAAAGTGTATGGATGTAGGTGACCAGTTTGAAAGCTGACTGTAATGCCTGTCCTCCTTTTCCATCAAATATCTCCCATTTTCACTGCACATTGCCAAGGCTCTTTGTGAGGTACATGATGATGAAAAGCAGGGAAACAATCATTGAAATACCTGCATTTCACAGTGTGCTCTCCCCTCCTCTTTTCCAAGTAAAATGTATCATTTAGTGGTCTGTATTATGACATGGTAGTAATCTAAACAGCCTTAATGCAACCTCTGAAATGCAGAGGCAGATTTCAGCTGGTCAATTTTCCTTCTCATCTCTTTCACTTTCCAACTCCATCTTTGAGAGCAAATGATTACAACTTTGTTCTGGCATATAGCCTGTTTTGCTGTGAAGTTTTCTATTTGCATAGAAAATCCCAGTGAAATCTGAAAAGGATCATTCATTTCACATTCATAAAGCTGGTTGTTGATAGCTCCTAAGTAATGAGGAAGCTCGGACTTCTTTATCCAGTTTTATACACAAACCTAGGTCATTGCCCTCTTATTTACTGTGTAAACCTCAGTAGTGGCTTCATTTTGAACCTCTGTGTTAATTGTTCCCCTTTTCCATGTCAGAGTAATACCCATTATTAAACATAGTAAAATTAATTTGAAGATAATCAGCTTCCTCAAAAATATATTAAAATAATGGAAAACTGTAATAATTTTTAGTTCCACTTCAGTGACTAAATTGATTCCTAACAAGTAAATATTTTAAAATTACACCCAAAGTACTTTATAGTGTTTACACATTCTTTCATAGGTGGTAATTAGGATCTTGTTTTAGAATGTAATTTCTCTGTTGACTGTTTATGTTTTCAGTTGAGAGCCGCTTAAAACATTTAATTTTATTTAAGTCTGATTTGGTAATATATTGAGTTGAACCTAATCCTTGGGGAAACATTTATATTTCAGTGTTAGGCAATAGTTGTTAATGTTTACTCATGAAGGGTACATTACTCAAATAACGTATCTTAGGCAAAAATGAAGATGAGTTAGCACAATTTTGTGAACAGATGTGGCAGTCTCAACTCATCCTTTTTAGTATATTTCAACTAACTTTATAAACAGGAATGTTCTGTTTAGGGAGCAGTTTACTCTTTACTTACTTCTCTTTCTCTACCTGTTTCAGCTTGGAGAAAACAAAAGTTGGAATGGCCAAAATGTTGGGTTTCCTGAGCCAACAAGTAATAGTAAGTATTGCTTTGTAAATTTATATTGATACTTATTTCTCTTTGTCTCTGTATGATTTGGATTATTCAAGACAATTGTAATGCTTTTTGTAAATATTTTAGGGGTTTTGTTGCAATTAGATTAATTAACCCCTGAGTGTCGTGTGTGTGAGTGTAGGTATGAACGAGTGCAGAAACAAGGAAATTTTTATCTACTCATTGAATAATTGAATCCTTCAGTTTGTAAGGAATTTTAGGAGGTCACCTAAACTGCTTGTTCAAAGCAGAGTCAGTGCAGAGTTGAGATAAGGTTGCTTGTGGCTTTTTCACAGTTTCACAGCTTCTCCAGTGATGAAGGTTCCATAGCTTCTCTGGGCAGCCTGTTTCAGTGCTTAACTGTCTTCACATTGATTTTTTTTTTCTTTTTATATCCCATTCAGAACATCTCCTGTTTGTTTATGACTGTCATCTCCTGTTCTTCTGCTATATACCTCAGTAATGTGCCTGCCTCCATCTTTTCTGACAAACTCTTCTTAGATATTGGAAGGGTGCTATTGGGTCCCAACAGATTTCCATTATCTAGGAATTTATCTACCTAGACTCTAAAATCACAGCTTAGAGACAAGGATGCTGTGGGAGACATGATGTCAAAATCCTTGCCAAAGCCAAGGTAAATGACATCCACTGCTCTCCATTCATGAAACCAGTCATTTTATCATGGAAGACAATCACATTGTGTGCCCACAAATGGCTTTAAGAGGACTGCTTGATTTTCCCAGGGACCAGACTGAGGCTGAGCAGCCTGCCTTTTTTGAGTATAATGCATTTCTCCAGGCACTGGAGATTTCTTCTGATCTCCATGACCTTTTGAAGAGAACAGAGAGTGGCCTCATAATGATGCAAGCTGGTTGACTCAGCACACTAAGATATGTCCCATTTGGTCCAATGGATGCACAGGAAGTTCCACCTGAAAATGAGGGAGAACTTTACTGTCCAGGTGACTGAGCACTGGAACAGGTTTCCCAGAGAGGTTACGGAGTCTCCTTTACTGGAGATATTCAAGAACCATGTGGACACAATCCTGTGCTATGTGCACTGCAATGACCCAGCTTGAGCAGGGGGATTGGACCAGATGACCCACTGTGGTCCCTCCCAATCTGACCCAGTCTGCAATTCTGAGATTTTGTTATTTATTATATGGGTTTATTTCTAGCTTTTCTCACAACATCCCTGACTCTGATGAGGTTCTGCTACTGGCAGTTCCTCTCTTCCCTGAGCTTTGTCTATAAGACAGAAAAGCTCAACAAACCTTGTTGGTGAAGATTGAATTCTGTTTCACTGCAACAGGTAAAGAACAGGACAGTACTTGATGTGTTTATAACTAGATTTTTGCTGTTTAAAGTGGTAAAGATAATATAAATAGTACTTTTTCACTTTTTCATGAGCCCTGGATTTTTCTCTAGAACCATGTGTAGTTTTGAACTTCTTAAGGGTATCAAACATTATCTCTCTCACCTAAGGATTGTACAGACATGGACACACACATGAGCTACCTTCTATTTTTTGCCTATATACATCTGAAAGACATGGTCCTAAAAGCAGGTTTTAGTGGAGTTTCAGTGGTGTTCCAGTGGAGTTCAGTGGTGTTCCATTATAAATATGGTCTTCCCAGTCACCACAGGGGGACCCAGAGACCTGAGGAATAACTTGTGCTTCAACCTACACAACAGTTTGCTAGTGTTTAAAGTGATCTTGGATTCAGCACATGCAATTGTGTTTCCCTGAAAGGAAGGATTCTACAGGATCTAAGTCTTGCCATTAACAGCTTCCTTACAGTCTTGTCATCAACCCCCATCAATACTTTTAGATGATTTGTGTTTGTATTGTCAAAATCTCTAAGGACAAGATCTGTGAAATATATTCAAATGTTAACATCTTAGAGTTTGAGACAGCAGAATAAGACCTCTATCTTTTCTCCTGTCCTTTCAGGATCTTGTAGCAGAGATACTTACACATGAATCCACGATTTTCTGTTAAACCAACAATAAAAAAAAACCACAATCTCTTAGGCTGCTCAAGACAACTTTGACAGTTTTACCTTTAAATCCAAATCTAGAAGGAGAACACAAAGGCAAACTCATTCAACAGGAGACAAGATTAACAGAAATTATATTTTAGATTTGTGCTGACCAAATAACTTATTTTTCACAGACCTGCTCACAGACCTTTTTGCAGCCACTAGAGCCACAGTACAAAAACAGGTTTTCATTCTGAGACACTTTTGTACTGCTTGATGCCTTCATTTCCATTCTTCTGATCTACAAGTAAATTGGAAGTTGAAAGAGATGGAGCATGCCAATAGACAGGAGCATTTTTTCAGAGAGCATTGTTCTTAATCTCTTGACCCCCTTTTTTGAGGGTTCCAATCTAGAGGCAACATTAATAATAAGCAGGTGATTAAAGTGTATCACAGAATGTTAGAGGGTTGGAATGAATCTTAAAGGTTATCTAGTCCCAACCACCCCTGCCATGTGCAGGGATGCCATCCACTAGACCAGATTGCTCGAGTACTTATCCAGCCTGACTTTGAACACTGCCTGGGTGTTTTGAATAGAAGAAATGACTTTTATGCATGATCTCTCATGCACCTGTGAAGTGCAGGGTTTTTTAAAGTCAGTTCCAAACAAGTTCCACACTTGGAGATAAAAAATGTCACATCCTTACAGGTGTGAGTTTACTACTTAATTTTTAAGAACAGCACTTTTTGGTAGGTGAATTTACTTTTGAAGTTTTTTAAGTAATTCTTTTTAAGTTAGGAAGCTTTAAAAGAGGGCAAATGGAGCAGGTTTGCATTTCTTGGTACCATAAATGTAACTTTCAGTGGTCTTGAAAATCTGAGGCTCTGAGATTGCTACATCTACCATTTGGCAGCTTTTATTCATATTTCCAGTAATTTTATACCAGGAAAACAATTGTGTCCTGCTAGGACAGGCTATTGTGCATCAATTTCCTTTTGCAGACAGATAGTCTTTCTTTGTGTGTATAATGCCCTGTGTTTCCATCTGAGTCAAATAAAACTGGAATAGTAAAGGGAATTTGTGTACTTCAGTACAACAGAAAACAAAAATCATAACCATTCTGTATTTCAATACAGTTGAAGAAGAGATTTCATTGTACTCTTATGATGTTGTTTGTTTTTGCTGAGAAATACTCTACAGTCTGTATCCTCCTAATTAGTAGCTCAATATATATTTAGTATTCCCTATTAAATAGTCTTGAATATTAACTTCTCCTGTTGCTCTTATAAAGTCTAATAATAATGTTACTCTTGCATTATCCATGTGGCAAACCCACTTCTGTTCCTCCTACTCACTGGCAAAGCTTCTTCCCACAGGTTTACTTCTTTACCTGTCTTCTTCATTTCGCAATTTCAAAGAAAGATGAAACACAAAGCTATTGGTTTCTTGGTTTGGGATATCTTTGACATTCTTCACATGTGAAATGGCAAGAATATTGACTGAGTTTTTTCCCTTATGCTTCTGGAAGAGATTTTGAGAGACTGTGAGCAGACCAGAAGCATTTGCAGCCCATACAAAAGATGTTTACTGTAAACAGTAAACATTTATCTCTAGATTTAAGTAGTTATTAACAGAAACAAAACATGCAACAAAAGAACAATACTATTACAAAGTGCATTTTCATGGAAACATATTTTTTCTTTGTATTTCTGGATGGAGTAATCACAAACATCGTACAGAATGTGTTCTAGGAGAAACTGTAGATGAGCTATGAAGAACAGTATAAAAATAAAAGTAAAATATAACTGTGTTTTCATCTATTATAATTCTAAGAAGGAAAAAAAAATGACCATAACTGTTTTTACATGTTTCCCAATTTCAGTTTTCCATCGTATAGGTTTCCTTCACCTATTTCTAACAATTTTGGGAGTCCCAAACTACTGAAAATCTGATAATTAAAAAAAAAAAAATTCAGAGCAATCCTACCTCTCTCTAAAGGACAGACTCTTTGTTTTTCTTCCCTAACATTTTATTACTCGGGATTCGTGCATGACTTTACAGTCTTTGTTCTTCGGAGTACATCTGCTCCTGCTGTTTGTTCACCACCTGAAATCATAACCATTTGTTTGTGACATGACAATTAGTTACTGTGAGGATGATTAGATTGTCACCAACAGATGATTATGATTTCAGACGGTAAATGAGCAGCAGGAGCAGATGATCTCCAAAGGAACAAAGATACTTGATCTCATACAATTGTTCTCAGTGACAAAAAAAAAAAAAAAGAAAAAGGAGAGAAAAAAGCAAATAGATATTCTGGAGTTTCTTAAGTCTGTAATGAGAAAATTTTATATTTTTCTGTAAATAACATTTATTTTAGTATTTTTAAAACTCTACTTCAATATTAGATTAAGAAATATAAAAAATACAAAAAGATTTGGTGTTATTATAAGCCCTAAATGTATGGATACATTCAGATTCTTACTTAGAGGTTTCTTCACCAGCTTTTTGGAGAAAATAAATGCAATATAAATTATGCATTTATGAAATATTGCATACTAACACATCTTCACATTGAAGGAAACAAAGTTAAATTTGTTTGAACTTTGTAGTTCTGGCCCTCAGTAGCTTCAGAAAGATATTTTTTATATAGTCCTCTAATTGTTTGTTTTTCAACTGGGGATCTTGATGAAAACTTCCAGTAGATAATTTAATACCCCTATGTTTCCACAAGCAGGAACAGAAGTCTACCGTTTTGGAATAAAGTTTTTGTTTTGTAGTTTGGGCATTTTTAATTGGAATGTTTGTGTGTTATATTTTGCTGAAATATGTAATTCTTTTGGGTATATTTCAAAGGTGATTTATAGTGGATTGTGTGCATTTTTACTTGCTGAGTGCTACTGTTGCATTGGACTTGGCTTCTGAATTGTTTCCAAATTTACTCAGCTTTGTCAATTGTAATGTACTCTTGCTAGGAATTACATTGATACATCACTAAATGTTCACTGAATTATTTGCCATTCTGACAAGAAACCACGATAAAGGGATTGAAAACACCACTTACTTGGTGAAAGGCCACAGCACAATAGTTTTCCATCTGTTCATTTTGATATTTTTGTTCTGTTTTGTGGGGATTTTTTCTAGCTAGCAGACTGTCAGGTGAACATTATACCATCAATGGAGCAGTCCTTCAGCTGAGCCATTTGTCCTCACTTTATATGTCTCACAGCCTTGACTAGAGTCTCTTATCACAGCTGGTTATGTTTAAATAATACCTTGTCTCTGTAACTGCTGAGTTGATTTGCTAATTTTCTAATTAAATTTTCTTTCTAATTGAAGATACGGGAAAATTAAATTTAGAAGCAGAGGAGATTTGTTCAATTTTATTTCTTTCCTAATTTACTGAAAATAGGAAATCCATGCTGCATTTGGCATTATTAATAACTGATGTGTCATTTTTCAGTTTCATTTAACAATGAAAATAATTTTGTCCAGCATAATACCAATTAAATGCATCTTACATATTTTCTTTAATAGTTGAAAAAACTTCTAAAACACCTAATATTAAAAAACATATTAAGAAAGCAGGGAAGGGAGTGTTATTTTTTTCTTTGCTGTTCTGAGAACTAGTGACAAGAGCCAAATTAGCATTTTTATGTGTGAGTGGGATTTGGGCTCAACTCTGGAGTGTAAGACAACAACTGCAAGTGGTCCTTCTCTATTTCCCACATTTCCACTTTTGAGATGCTCAGTTAAGTGCTTGAAGTTCTGCAAGGTTTGCATCTTCAGAGATGATGATTTCTTTCCTGAGTTTAGAGTGCAATGTGTGTTTATGAAGAGCCTAGTGTTTTAAGCATGTGCCCAGAGCATTGGAGACTTAGTTTTCTTCTTCAGCAGGAGGAGAGTATTCATGGAGTGCAGAGTCATCTGGATGATGGCAGCTGCCTTTTGGAGATGTGGATCTAATATGATTTGCAGCCAAAAAAGAAACAATCAAATGCTTTTAAAATATAGGAAATTCACAGGGAAGGAGTGATCTAAAGTAATCATGACTGTAGTTTGCCTGTTGGTTGAAACTCTTGTGAATGAAAGTGCAGATGTGTATTCAGGTGTTCTCTGGCTGGTTTGCAGATATTCTGCCTATTTTAGATACAGCTTAAAAAGAAAGAGTTGTGAGAAACCTGCTGCCTGGTTCTTAAGTAGTACAGATTGTGCATATGTAAGAAATATAGACTTGGGCTATGAGGTCTGTGGTTTGGATGCCCTCAGGACAAGAAGGAGCTGTCTGGGAGACTGCTTAGCCATCAAGCTTTTGATGTATAAAATGTATAAAGAGGAAGCAGCCACCATGGCAGGAGACAGCTAGCTCTGTGAATGGAGATAATTTCAGATCGTGTAGCCTTTTGTTTTTACCAGTCTCCTAAAAGGTCGATATGAATTACATTTTTCAAGGTTGCTAGTCTATTTCTTTGGAAAAATCTGCTCATGAAGCAGAAACGCAGAGCTTTTTTTTGATGTTAACTCTCAAATTCAAATTTAATTATGTAATTATGCTAAGTCTCTGCATTTGGTTTTCTGTCTTCAGGTAAGAAAATGGAGCAGCATCACATAATTCACCTCAGAACAGTGTTACTCTAAATACTTCCACTTTTCTGGAGTCTTTTCTCCTTTTCCAATTCCCTTCCCTCCAACCTGGAACCCACCATGTACTTCACCCTTAGTCTAGAATGATCATGTCCTTGAAAAACTGAATCTCCTGAACTGAAACTTTATTGCTGCCAGAACTAAAACTTTATTCTCCATTCTTTTCTTCATGCCCTTTCAACATCAAACACTGCTTTCTCCTCCTCTGATTTCCTTCTCACTCATACATATGCTGCGCTTGTTGATGGCCCCCTTGGCCTTCTTAGCTTCAGCAACCTCTCTGTCCTTGTCTAGTAGATCTGCTTATTATTTCCTCTCTTCTCCATGTGGGTCAGGCCTTTGTTTTCATCATCACCATTCTCATTCCCCTCCTAATCTGTTAATGAATGGTCTTGCCTGCCTCCAGTTGCACTTAGGCACTCTCCTAAATTGCTTTTCCCCCACAAATATCACTTTCTAGCAGCTGTTACAAGCACCTTGATCTGCCAGCTCACTAGCTTGATTTGCTCCTGCTCCAAATTTGCTGATCCTCTTTACTGCTAAGCATATTGACCTTCCTTCTGTATTTGATTGGTTATTTTCTGAACCTGCTCAATCTTAATCTTTGGGTATGTGGTACGTGGACATATTGCTGGAAAATTATGATGTAGAAATTACCATGTAAAACTTAGAGAAATTACCATGTAAAACTTTCATCTGTCTATTGGAATATTTCATAGAATATCCTGTAGAAATTCCCCACTGCAAATGCTATGTCTTATTTTTTACCAAAGTGTTATGTATTCAAGCTGTAGTAAAGCTAGGGGAGAATTCAAAGGACTTTCCTCATGTTAGTTAAATACCAAATTTTAAAGGAATGCATACAATTTAAATCCTGCAATACTGCAATTTCTGTTTTGGCTATACAAAAAATAATCCAGTGAAATTAGGGATATCAAGACCTGATTTCATGAAGAACTAAATAGTATATACTTCAGTACCATGGTTGTTTTAAGGTTAAACAAAGTTCGTATTTTCACGAGCAGCTTTATATAACATCAGTTTGTTTAAGGTCATGTAGACGAGATCTTTTGATTGAAAGACATTGTGTAATGACAAAACATTTTTTCATGTCTGAATATTGCAGTAGCTGGTGACTTAGAAATACCATGGATAGCTGTGTTAAGTAATAATTGCAGCTTGGTATTTCAAGCCAAGATTGTGTGTAGACAATTGCTGAGAACGTAATGGCCATACTATTTGCCTATTCAATTGTCTGACTGACCTTTTCTGAGTTCCTACTGAGGTAATGAAATTTGAAAATATGCTAGTATATAAATAGCCTTTTACACTGAATGGGGTATAAAACAATTTATTTTTATTATAATATTTACATTTTTCAGTCTTGTTATTTGAAGTAGTTATTTGGTTTTGTAAATTCTTTTTTCTTTTTTTATGTCAGTAGATTTGTAATAGGCCATATTTTAGGGCCTGTTGAGAACCTGCCAGTTCTAGGGAGTAATTATTGTATTTGAGTATCCCCCATACCTCTTAAGTTTTCGTCCATTTTAATGTACAAAATTTTGAATTCAGGATTAGATCCAGTTCTAACTTTTCCTTCTTACAGCCTTACTACAAGATTTTTCCATGTACTTTATGCACCACATTATAGGCAGGCTTTATTCAATGTGACTACAGATAGCATAATCTGAAAGAAAGCTTTTTGATGATTATCTATCAAATATTTTATTCAGTTCCAAAACTACTGATTATTTCCTTATGAACAGTCTTTTCTTCATCTAGTAATGGGTTATTTCAAATACCAAGGTGCTAAACTTAATTCATGAGCATATCATATACAGAATTATACCATTGTTTACTCTGCATCATTGCACAAGACATGAAAACACTCCTGTGTGCCATGTCCCATATCACTGGTTGTAGTGCAGGGAAGAGCATGGGCTCTTAGCAGGGTCAGGGGAAGTCATATTGCAGCTGGCACTGCTTCTGACACATGAACAAGTATAGCTTTTTTGTAGGATAAGCAAAAATTTGGGGAGAAAACTATTATCCAAGGAAGCATAAAGTTGTGGTTTAGACCAAGTATAAATGTGAAAAGTCAGTGAGTGCCCTGAACCAGAGAAGTCATTGAGTGAAGGCAGAGGAAGAGTATCCCTACACTACTAATTAAGTATAGAAAAGTAGCACTGACATCCATATATATATATGCAGATTTTCAACACAAGCCTGATTCTTTAGGCCATCTTGTGGAGTTGAATGATAAAATTGAAATATCAACTTCTAATGTTTTCTGATCTTCCTGACAGAAACAGAAAATTGGAAATAGGTACCTGTGTAGGCTCTAATAGCTGTGAGTGTGCAGGCAATGCTGTCATCAGTGAACTTTTCTTAACTTAGTAGCCCACTGCTGTGGGGTAACTTGTCACTGTTCCTGTATCAGCAAATTCTGGTTTTGCAGAGTATTATTACATTGATGCTTGTTCAGTAATATTGTCAGTTCTTGCTCTTCACCCCATTACCTATGCAACAGTTTTTCTAATGGTTAGTTTTGTTTACCACAAACTCCAGAAAGTGGAAGACCCATTTGTAGAAATGTCCTGCCCAGCCCAGGCGACACTGAAGAGAAAGGGTTAGGGATAAAAATAATATCACTCAAACAGAACTTTCAGAGATTGTCTCTATTATGGCTGCTTAAAAAAAAAAAAAAAAAAGGTGCAATCAAAGCACTGAGATTACATTTCCAGGGCAAGGCTTGTGAGGGATCATTGGGCCATCTTGTATCTTATTCATACATTTGCCTTTTAGCTCTTTTGCTATTATCTAGTATGTGACAGCAGAAGTAGACAATGGAAGATGAAGAAATTTATTCTTAGGTAAGAAAGGTCTTTGGTGTGTTTTCATAGACTTCAGAAGATTGTGAGAGACTGCAAACAATTATTGCCAATGATGAGTAAGACATGTTTTTTAAATGCTAGTGATTACATTGCATAGCTAGCCTGCATATTTTTGTAGTGCATTTGCCCACAGGTTTAAATAATATAAATGGAAATTATTTTAACATGTTTCATAAATGTGCCTCTAAGTTAATGTCCACCAGAAGGTGCAGTGTTGTTGGTCTATTATAGATCCTGGGACTCCTAATAATTATGATTCTTCCTGTGAAGTATGGTGAAGCTTGTATGGGATAAATATTTAGTGGACACAAAAGTTTTTCTTAGCTGAAAATAAAAAAGAATGAAAATGTTTGCCTGGAGATGTTCTCCTGCAATGCATAAATGTGTTAGACGATACTATTTCTTTTCCCCTTGCTTTTTAATCAACTGATTGTTAGAAGACAAGATAATTTCTGAAGGGTTCTTTTGTTCTTGCACTTAATCCTCTGTTGTTGTATCCCTTGTCATTTGATAACTCTACTACTGTAACTAAATATATTTATACACTTTCCTATCATACAGCAGAGTTGAAGTAAGCAGGCAACAGTGAGGAATGATATATAAAATAATAGATAATGAATTACAATTAATATATGTTTTATAGAAGTTTTCAAAGAGACCAAGTTTCTATTGACTTTTTAAAACATGTTTGTAAAAAGCTTCATGAAACATAGGCCCTGAATATAAAAAGTTAATATCTTACAACTACATTAATGTAATGTCTAGAATATTACATTACTTTGTTTCCAGAGATAATCAATGATGGTAATATAATATCTGCCTCTCAGAGCCAATGTATGATTTAAATTAATTATTGCTTATAAAGCACTTTGAAGTCTTTAGCAGTAAGGTGTTGCAAAGTGTAAAAGTACTATTATTAATTTAACATCACCATTAAAGTCAGTACTTTAAGAGCATTTGCTATACTCTGTTCAATATCTTTCTATTCATCATATGCTGCATATTAGTTATTTTAACATTTAGAAAGCTTAGTAATCTGGAAGTATTCCAAACCATTGTTCCAGACAGCAGTTAGATATTTGGGTGGATCATGTAAAAACAGTGAAATGGCTGAGAAAGCATGTAAAATGTTTGTTTTAAGTAATATTACATCAATGGAACAGACATCTGCAGCACTGGACTTGATTTTAAACTTCTTTAAACTTCTTTTAAAGTTAACATTGTACTATGTTTTTCTAAAATTTATTGGGGGGGCTAATATCATGTTATTTCTAAACAAGTAGGCTGTTTTATCTTTTGTTCCATTTACATTTCTGTTTCTGAAATATTCGTGGGAAATCAGATTTACAGTGGGCAGTTCTTAGGAGGTGGTGAACACCTGCCACTCAGTATTTTTACTGCTGTTTGGTTTTGTAACCTAACGTCAACTATCAAGATCTGTATTATCTTTTTTTTTTTTTCAATTTTCATTAATCTTATGTCTTGTGTAAAACTTTAAAAATACAGGCAGAGGTAGGGCTTGGAGGTTACAGCCTCAGGAAAAGTGTGTAAAGTCTCTCTTCTCATATAGTGATTGTGTGCCATAAAATAATGCTGTGTATTTTCACAGTTGTTTATCTATTAGATTATGTTTGAAATTGTCCCAGATGGAGAAAAAGAAATTTTAGGGATTCTATCCTCCATCTTTCCCAGCAGCATTGTTTTGAATTTGTGCTTAGCTTTGGAGCTCAGCTCTGGAGTTCAGTCTACTGCCTTTGGAGCCAGTTCTAAACTAGGTAAAAGCAGCCTTAATGTTCAGGATCCAACCAGACTCCCCAGGAGGTAGGTGGGGAGAGCAATCAGGTGAATAACAGATATGTCTTTGTAAATGATATAAGCAGATGTTCCAGATTTCTAAAAGTAATATGAATTTAAAGCCAAATGTATGAGTAAATCAATTAAAAGATTCACCTGAAAGCAATTTGCTGAGTCGGCAGTGAGGAAGTTCCATTTTCACCATGTAGTTGAAAATGAGGATATTAATTACAGGTAATATTTTTTGAGTCTTCTCCTTGTGGTAGACATTTTATTTAAAAGTACTACTTGCACTTCTAGGATTAAAGGCATCGTTCCTAGGTACTGGAAATTAATTTCCTCCTCTTCTTTGAATTTATTCTACTTTCTGAGATTAATTTAATATGTACTACAAATGAATTAAACATTGAACCCTTTGATTTCTCTTGGGATTACTAAATCAGTTAACAAACAGGTTTATTATTCCTAGAATGAAATGCCATATGGCTCAGGTTCACTCATATTATGTGCTAGAAGATTAAAGTATGTTCTTAATATGAAATTACACATTTCAAGCTCATTTTCTGATGCATTAATAATAAGAAAAAGGTTTCCCTCTAGTATCAACCAACTGGTTATTTGTGTTTCCAAAAAATGCTTAATTGTGTAAGAAAACTAGCAAACTTCAGATTTAATTCGGCACATTTCCATGCACAGGACTATAAGCAAAACTGATCAAGTATTTATTTCTGATTCCAAGCAGGTTTAGAGTTGAGATATTTTCTAAAAAGGTATTCAAAATGCTTAAATGTAGATAAATTATCCCTAATTTACATCTCACTGGAAATATTTGGAAGTTACTCACATAAATAAATCTGGCTCTTTTAATGTTTACCTTAACTCCTGTTGATATTAAGTAGGACACATATATGCTTTCCTTTTTCAGTATAAACATTCTCAAAGGCAAGTAACTATTTGAAAACTATAGGATGAAAACTATGGGATATGCAGCTACATAAATAAATAAATAAATAAATAAATAAATTCCTCTTCACTGCAGAGCAGTCAGTCACACCAGAGTCATTAGCACAGTAACACTGGCTGCAGGGCAATTTAAGATTTTTTTAACCACAGGCTGCCCTTGTGATTCAGCAAACACTTCAAGCCAGCACTCGAGGCAGTGGTGCTACCACAAGGATCCACACTGCCCTTCCTTTGCCTCCAGCAGCTCATTCTCATGAACATCCCTACATGGTCCTACAGGTGCTGCTGCTGGCAATAGAGCAGCTGGGGAGTACAAACACCAGCTGTAGGAGGGAGGAAAAAACTAAACTACTTCTGGTGGCAACAGTGCTGATATAGACTAGTTTCAATTATTTGTGAAAAAATAGCTGAAATTATTGTATCAGATAGGAGGTAGAAGAATGTAGGGAAATAATGATTGTGCTACTATTTTGAAGTAACATCTGTTCTGATGGTTTGTAGGTCTTCAAACATTTTTTGTTCATATTGTGTGTTCTATGCTACCCACAGTTTAGTTTTAAAGTTAATGTTTGTATCATTTTAAAAAGAGTTGGGGAAGAGGAAGAAGAGGGCCCCGTCAGATCTGCTTTGTTTCTAAATATATTAGGTGACTTTATTTACAGTTACTGTAAAAAATATATATACTGCTTCTAAATTCTTACTTTGTTTTTCACTGTAAAATATGTTAATTAAAATTGTCTACATGTCAAACCCATTCCAAAGTAATGAGAATGATCTTTGATTTTGTTTTCAGCACCAAAGGGAATACTCCATCTCTCTCCTGATGTATATCAAGAGATGGAAGCAAGCCGCAACAAATCAGCCCCTGGTACCACTGTAAGCTATATGTCATCCAAAGAAATGAGCCAGACTTCTAGCTCTTTCTTCAGCATATCTCCTACCACAAATAGCACGGCCACCATTGCCAGGGAACTTCTCATGAATGGAACGTCCCCAACTGCTGAAGCCATAGGTCTAAAAGGAATATCTCCTGCTTCCCCCTGTTCTACAGTGCAACCTTCAAAACAGCTGGAATATTTGGCAAGGATTCAAGGCTTTCAGGTATGGGAGGGGGAAAATGAAGCTCTTCAGCCCGAATCATAGCGTTGCCATCAAGGTTTCACTCTTGCCCTCTTGAATGTGGGCGTGCATGTAACTTATCTTGTAAAATTAGCTGGTGTCTGAGGCAGTTTCTGGGTCCAGGAGATACAGATTTCCACCTTACATTTATCTTACTGCAGCCCATCTTTCTCTCCTATGTCTCTTCTCCTTAAATAATTACAGGCTTAAATTATGCTTTTAACTTGCACTTCTTTGAGAGTCTTCACCTCTTGGTTTCTCCCTTCAACTCTGATCCAGAAGCTACAGATGCACCACCTTACCTTTGCATTTGTCTTCTAGGCCAGGTCATTAGTTTTTTTTTTTTGCTTCCCACCCTTTACCTCTTAAATGTAACCTGATGTTTTGGTTTAGGAATGGTGCTATCCAATTTAGTGCCCCACTGACATTCTCCAAACCACTGCCACTCACTCACTCTCCCCTCCCCTTGTGGTGGGCTAGAGAGGAGAACTGGAAACAAAAAAGGTAAATGTCATGGGTTGTGATAAGAACAATTTACTAGAAACAGCGGTGGGTTAAGAAAACAAACAGTAACAGCAACAATGCTGGTGACAGAGGGTAGAAGAAATGAACAATTCCCATGGAAACCCCCTGAGAATAGCCAAAACCTGACTACGCCTTCTGCCACGCTTACTCGACTGGAAGAAACTCCCTCCCCCAAACCTGGCAATGACATGAGGTGGTATAATGGAATAATATCCAGGTTCTAGCCATGGCCCTTCCTGGCAATTGCAAAAATTAACCCTGTCCTGGCCAGAACCAGGACATTATCCACCCCTTGTTCTGTAGCATGCCCAGATCCTACACTATATGCCACTACATGCCCAGATCCAACTATATATATGTATGTACAAGCAGAGGCATCATTTCCCTAGTCAATGGCTGTTCCTCCAGGAGCCCAGATGGGTTTGCCTCCATGCTTCCAGTTGGCCTTTCTCCATTGATCCAGCCACCCCCATAGAGCATTTGTCACCATCCATGAGTCAGTGCAGAGGCAGAGCACTGGGCATTTCTCTTGTTGAATGATATTAAAAGCCAGCTAGACTGCTTTCAGCTCTGCAGCCTGACTTGATCCACCTTTTCCCTTAGTTCTTGTGATTAGCCATACAGCAATCTATATGGCAGTTTTCCATTTTTGATGTATCCCTACAATACAGCAGGATCTGTCAGTGAAGAGAGAGTATCACTTTTTGTTTCTGGTAGCTGATAACATGGTGGGGTCTCCTCAGCACATGTCACCTTTTCTTCCTCCTCTCCTGATGTTAATAAAAAATTGTCACCTTTATGCTAGTTCATGATTACTTCCAAGATCCCTGAGCTTTTGGAGTTTCCTATTCAAGCTCACTGTATGATCAGCACAGTTCACTCATTCTATGTAGCATTAGTGGCATGATGTGTGGAAGAGAATTTCTCTTGAAAGAAAAAGCCCAGCACTGGCAGTCAGGGTGACAGAAGAAGCTGTGCTTCAGTGCCAATCGCTTCTGAAGCAGTTTGAACCCTTCATAAGATGCCAGCATCCCTTTTTCAGTGGTTGTGTACCAGGCATGGATCCTTTGTATCCCCAGCTCCAGAATCCCAGGAGTCATCCTCCAGTGTCCCCTGGTACTTTTTGGCAGAGACTCCAGGAAGGACCATTCTCCCCATCTGCAGTATAGAGCACGGTTTTCACATCTTGTCCTGTCCTGACTGACCCAAGAGCTATTGCATGAACAATCTCTTCCTTACTTTGTTCAGAAGCTTGTTTTTCAGGACCCCGCTTAAAATAATTAATCTTCTGCATCATAACCTATAGAGGACTTTTGACCTGACTGAGCTCTGGAATATGCATTCTCCAGAAGTCCACAGCTCCTAGGAAAACCTGTATTTCCTTCTTGCTGGTTGATGGAGACATAGATGCTGTTTTGTTGACCATGGCCCTGAGAATCTGATGACATCCATCTTACCATTTTATTCCTAATGCCTGGATTTCCTGGCAGGTCCCTTGACCTTACTTTGCTTTAAAGCAAAACCAGCCTTCAGGAGGATTTGGATTATCTTCTCCCCTTTCTCAAAAACTTCTTCTGCTTGGTTGCCCCACACAATAATGTCATCAATATATTGCAAGTGTTAAGAAGCCTCACTCTTTTCTAGTGCAGTCTGGATCATTCCATGGCAAATGGTGGGAATGTGCTTCCACCCCTGGGCACTTGGTTCCAGTGTACTGTATGTCCATTTGGGTCCTTGAAATACCCACTCCGAGGTAGACTATACAAGGATGCACAAGACCTCTGGCCCATCACAGTGGGGTGGTTTTACTATTCATTCACGTAAGACCCCAGAACTCACTTGACAAGTCTTTTAAAAGGGCTTGCAGGTTTTTTATGTACCATTAATTAGATGCAAGAGAGAAATACCAACAAGATATTCTCAAGAGATGAAAACAATAAAAACTTTACTGGCAAATTTCAGAAAATCCCAGAACTTCAGCAAAAGTTTAGAGCAACATTCAGACAACATAAAATGTTTTGCAAAGCCTTAACTTTGCAAACTCTAGGCCTGACCAACTTAGCAAACTCCAACCAACCCAAGTTTAAGTTACTCAAATTTTGAGAAGGCATTATAAGAAGGAGAGGAAAGAGAAAGAGAGAAAAGATGCAGAAAAGAATGAATATAGCTAGCACTGCTGGGTTCCAGCAGTCTTCTAGCTGATAAAAAAATCCAAGGGAAGGTAGGGTCAAGACATGTGCCTGCCTGGTGTCCTGGCTTAACTACCCTTTGGTTTTCCTGGGCCCTTCCTCCAGGCAAGACTTCTGGTTTGGCCGCTACTGAGGAGCTGGGTTAGGGGCTTCAGAGATGGGATGAGGAGCATTGCCTCCAGTGTGCCTGTGACTGGCAGTCACTGTGAGGCTGGGATACAGCCTCTAGAGGATGGGGTGTGTGGAGCAGGGCATTGCCTCACCAGGGCAAGGCCCAACCTGCCCCTTTGCCCAACCTCACACACATCCAGAGTGTTTTGAGCAAGCAATCTCCTCCAGTCGCTCACAATACCCAGTCTTGAGTGTGTCTTCCAGTACAGGCAGCTCTTGGGATCCCCTGTCACCCCAGAAACAGGGGTGGAATCTGCCCCTGCATATCTTGGTAGCATGAGGGTACATGGTGCACTGGTGTCAACTAAAGCCTTAAACTCCTGTGGGTCTGGTGTGCCAAGATATCAGATCCACACAATCCAAGAGATTCCTCCACCTTGCTGGAGGCAGGACCCCTCCAGTTCTGGTCATGGTATTTGTTGCTCACAAATTTGAACTGAAGGTACTTCAAGTGCATTAGAAGCAACATCAGCCCTCCTGTTTTGCCTGAGGATTTGTCTACTGGAAACTGGAGTAGAAACTGGAAACTTATCCTTGAAGGATTTTCTGTGGTAGTTGTTCTTCCTCTCAACTCATGTACCCATGCTGCAAGGGCAGAGGTGGGTTTTCCATTCCACTTCCTCGTGTTCTCTCCGTGGTCATGCAAGTAAAACCACAGGTTACCTTGTGGTGTGTACCCTCTCTCTCAAGCAGGCGGGCGTTTGCTACCAACAGCAAGAATTCTGGTCCATACTGGCGGGCCATGGGACATGTCCTCTCCAGCTTGTCCAAGTCTTTCAAATCTGTCTGCCATCTTCGACAGTCTTGCCACAATTGAGGTGCAGTTTGTTAGGGAGGAAAAACCTTCATACCTTCAAATTGCCAGAGTCATATTGAAGCACTGTTTGTTCTCCTTCCATTGCCATTAATGTCAATGGTGTGTGATGATGGCGTGCTCTGCACAAACTTCCACCATGTGAACTCTGTGCACTGAACCTCATCTGGAGCTACAGAGGACTGCTCTTTATTTGAATCTCTATAAAGTACCTCTAGCGCAGCTAATGCTCTCAGGTACTGGATACCTTTCTCCATGGCATTCCACCTGCTTGGACACAATATTAGATCATCCTTGAGAGAAGACCCTTCCCTCTGCTTGGCCGGAGTCACTTCCAGAGGCTGAGAGTTTCTGTCCTCTTCCCAAATCCTTTGTCAATACCTGCATCTTGTGACAGGGATTCCAGTTGCTTCACTTTATTACCACCTATTTTCATTCTGTGAGACACAATGTCCCAGCATTGGAGCAGCCAGGTCACCAGGGGCTCCTGGCTGGTGGCTGACATATTTTTGCTCCCCTGGTGTAATGGTCAGAGGCACCCACCAAAGCTGCTCTCTCCTCTGCATCTGGATGGGGGAGAGAAAATATAATGAAGGGTTCATGGTTGAGGTAAGGACTGGGAGAGATCATTCATCAAATACCATGATGGGCAAAACAAGTACTCCCCCAATGCGTATCAACTTAGACATATGCATTGAATTTATTACTAACAAAATCAGAGCAGGATAATGAGAAATTTAGTAAGAACCTTGAAAACACCTTCCCCTTGTTACAAATGAACTAACTTTTAGATACAATTAAATGGGGACAAAGTTTTGTCAAAGCAAAAGAAAACTGTTTATTATTCATGATTTAACTGAGTTGGATGTGTACCTCTCTCCCTTAGAGCCCAACACACATACTGTCCAACAGAATGGCTACAAAACATATCCTTTTCCCATCTAGGGGGCATCCCTGAGCCCTTTCCCATTGGCTGGGTACTCAGGGACTTACATTATCTCCCAACTGCCTACTTTTCTGTCCCCTCCTGTCTCATCCTACTTCCTTTTGGTCATGTCTTCAACTCCACCCCTCTCCCAGCAACACCCAGCAAACCAACCCGAATAAATCCAAACCACAAACAACACCACACGGAACCAACAACTTTCACTTAACAGCCTTTTGGCTTCAGCAAAATATTAGCTAATCTATCATAGCCTCACCCCTCCTTCCTTCCTACTGACAGCAAAGGGAGACAGGGAATAGGGGTTTTGATCAGTTCATCACCTGTGGCTTCTCCCACTGCCCAGAGAGAGGAGTTGTTCCTCCGCTGCACTGTGGGGTCCCTGCCACAGGAAACTGTTCTTTATGAACTTCTCCAACATGAGTCCATCTCATCAGCTGCAGTCCTCCCCAAACTGCTGCAATGTGAGTCCATTCCACAGGCAACAATCCATGCCCAAACTTATGCAGCATGGGTAATTGTTCCATAGAGTGCAGTCCTTCAAGGCCAGGCTGCTCGAGTATAGGAGCAGGGCCCCTCCCTCCAGAGTCTCCCATGGGGTCACAGCCTCCTCTCAGGCACCTACCTGCATGGGGAGGCATGGGGCTCCTCCACAGGCTGCAGGCAGATCTCTGCATCCCCATGGTTCTCCATGGGCTGCAGGGACACAGCGGCTTCAGCTTGGCCATCACCAGGGGCTGCAGAGGAATCCCAGCTCTGGTGTCTGGAGCACCTCCTGCTCCTCCTTCTGCACTGACCTTGCTGTCTGCAGAGCTTTTCTTACATGTTCTCACTCCATCTTTTTCCAGCCACAATTGCAACTGCACAACATTTTTTTTATCTTTCTTCTTAAATATGTTTTCTCAGAGGTATTGCCACCATTTCTAATTTGCCCAGCCTTGGCCAGCAGCACAGCTGTCTTTGGAACTGCCAGGGTTTGGCTCTGCTGGACATGGAGAAAGCTTCTGGCAACTTTTCACAGAAGCCACCCTTGTAGCCCCTCCCTCCCAGCCCCCTCAAAACTTAGGCCATGCAAACCCAGTATACCTGGGAACAGGGATCAGGTGATGGTCTCTGGCCCTGCCGCTTTCTCTTGTTGGGAGGGCTCTACCTCCTCTTTATCCCTCACTAAGTGAGCTGATTTGGATTTCTTCTTCTGTATATGGGCAACTACTACTGGCACAGGTGGTTCCTTGGATTCAACTGCAAATCAGGCCACAGTGCCTGTAGGTCTGTTTTCTTCCTCTTTCCCCTGAGGGTGCTGTGTCCAGTAAACTGTGTCCAGTTGAACTGTGTCCAGTAAAGAGTAGCCAGGCCCAGCACACTACAGTAAGTTGCCCCTTTCTTGAGCTGCCACAGCATGCTCCTCCTGTAGTTGTTCAGGGATGAACTTCCATACCACTGGAGCAGAAAATTTCATTTTTTGCTACGTTTCATGCCACTCATGACTATCCACCCTTGGGGCAGATCTCTGAATGAACTTCCTAGAAATCTGTTTCTTTACTCGAAACATGGTGTGGACTGAGGAGACCAGTGAGTCTTAGCAACAAGAACATGCTTTCCTTAACATCCAAGGGAAATTCAAAATTCTCAAAAGCTGTTGTAACAGCTGAAGGAGGAGAAGGAGGTGAAAGACTGGGGAAAATCATCCTCCCCTGTTCCCCCTACAGACTGGATATGATTGTTAATTGACTCCCAAAGACAGTGCCTAAAGTAAAAGTAGGAGAGCAGCACTAAATACACTTTCTAAATTACATTCATTGCCCTTGAGCAGGCAAGGTTGATATCCCATAATACAGCAAAAAAGCAACTCCAATCCCTCTCCCTGCTCTGAAAAGAACATCACAAGGACCACATATAGGAATATAGGGCATTATGTGAATACGGGGTTAGGTACCACAACCACATGAACAGACCAAGCAACATTGTGACCAGTGGCTGTGAAGTTAATGCAACAAATGCTTAGATTGAATTTATTATCTCTTGTTACCTCAACCCTTGACGCCGCACACTGGGTGCCCAATAAGGCTGTACTGATTTAGGAATGGTACTCCCCAATTTACTGCTCCCACTGAGACTCTCCAAACCACATGCCACTCACTTGCTCCTCCCTTCCCCTCCTCCCACCCTTTATATGGGATGGAGAGGAAAATTGGAGGCACAAAAAGCAAAGATCACAGGTTGAGGTAAGAACAACTTATTGGAAACAGCTGTGAGATAAGAATTTGACCAATATTAATGACAGAGAGTACAAGAATCACACAGAACCTCCCCACCAATAGACAATACCAACCACTCCCTCTGCCACACTACTTGACCAGAAGGGACTCCTTTCTCCCCTGAAGAGATTCCCTTTCTGCAGCAGTGATGTGAGGGGTCCTAGTCAT
The DNA here is from genome assembly GCF_026979565.1 of Vidua chalybeata. NCBI lineage: Eukaryota > Metazoa > Chordata > Aves > Passeriformes > Viduidae > Vidua > Vidua chalybeata. The sequence goes on along the minus strand of NC_071530.1, from coordinate 121,395,988 downwards.
GCCTCCTCCTGGCTACTGCAAAAGTTAACCCTTTCCTGGCTGGAACCAGGACACCTGAGAATGGTGTTCTGTTCAGAAGGTGCAGCCTAGAAGCCAGGCTGGTGTCAGAGCAATGCAGAATATTTTTGCCATCACAATCAGTACTCAAGAATGTAAGATGAACCCTGCTGGGTTAGTGCATGAGTCCTTGAAGATTATCCAGCAATGCCAAGTACCCTGTATTTCATAGGACAGTGGCAGCCTCTGTAGTACATCCAGTCATTTCTGTGGTGTGGATGTTAGGAAAAGGAAGCCACTTCTCTATCCCATTACATGCAGAATTACACGTGTATATGGATAGTGGCTCATTTTACTGTGTTGAACCATCAGAGATACATGTAGAAATATACTTTTTCCTGTCATTGGTTTTTGTTTTGAGTTTTTGTTTTGTCTGGAGTTTTTTCCCTTTTCAGAATTGTGAATTTGCTTCATTTGAAGAGTTGGTTTCGTATGCTTTAGCATATGTAATTTGATCATGTAACTAAATTCTAAAAATGGGAAGTTCCTTATGCATGTCTGATAATTAATTTTTTGTCAAAGCCCTTGTAATTTATAAAGTATGCAGTTGTTCAGTGACTTTAAAAAAAGCTGCTAGAATTTAAGAAATAGTGTCAGATATTCTGCTGGTATAAGCAGCATAGTTAAATTACTTTTTCTTACATCAGATATCAGCGGTTGTGGATTTGACCTAACACTGTTTTTGTCTAAAATGTACATTCAGCTTTCTTTTGGTCTTCATTTTTGAAATGTCATTTTTGCTTCATTCATTTGAATGTCTCTTAATGAAAGAAACAGTAATAGCCTCAGCCTCACTGTAGTAAAGCTGCTAATAGGAATTCAGTTTTCCTGAGTTCCGTTTGTTACCTGCCTGCAGTAGAAACAGATGAATTCTGAGGAAAAGAAATTCAATCCATGAAGTTTTCACTGCTCACTTTCACATCTTGTCAGATTGCTTGTGTCTCCTAGTAACGGTTTATTTTCACAGAACCAATGCACAATTTATGTTACTGTTTTGGATCCTACTTGCCTACAGTATGTGATTACTGTAAAATGATTAGTCGTGTTTGTCCCGGTTTGTTTTTTTTTTTTCATGCTTTGATTCTAGATGCTTTTGTAGAAACTGTTTTTAAAGGGTCTTACCTTGAGCCAAAAAATATAATCCTTTTCATCCATGAACCGGACTACTACTTTTTACTTGGCCCTAATACGAAGCAAGGACTTTGGTACAGAATCTTGATTATTAACATCTATCCACTGTGTATGTAACTGATGGTTTTACATCATCTTAGCATGCTTTTTAACACCTCACTTGAATAAGCCTGGTATTGATGTGAAACTCTGCCACTGCTGGGTGGCTGAGCTGAGGTGGAGCAGTGAACAGAATCTCTGTGGGAAATGGCTCAGTGGCCTGTCAGGTGCATATCACAGGTCTCTTCACCATTTCAACCTAGAAAGCTCTTTGTGTTTTAGAGTTTAAAAGCTGATTCCTTTACAGGTTAACTTTCTCAGGCATATTTGCTAAAGGAGAAGACTACTGCATTTCCAAACAGCTAGCTTGTTTCATGTTTCCTGAATGACCCAAAATGATTTTTAAATTGTTAGCATGTATTTGTATTCTGGTCCAGATGATAACCATAGTTTTGTCTTTCATTGAAGAACGTATACATTCTGTTCTGTTACAATGTATTTTTTGAATTTTTTTAAAAAATCAATAAATACTCATATGATGTTTCATTTGTAAATGTAAACAATGTTATCTGCTTATTTGAATGGTTTTCTTGAACTGCTTTAGCTGCAGGGGACACGTCTTTAAAACACATTTATTTAACTTAAGTTCTTCTAAATTGTTTGTGTATGATCTCAGCTAAGTTCTATTGTAAGCCCTTAATATTAAGTTATTGGGACCAATGTATAGTTAAGTAGTAAAAAATTGCATTTTCATTCTTTATGATTTATTATTCTAAAGACATTTGTAATTGATAAGCAGCAGCTCAGTGTTACTGAAGAACAGGTGTTTAGCTTGGATACTTTCAAAGGTCAGGCTTCAAATTACCTGTGATAATTAAACACAAATTCTTCAAGCAAGCCTTTACAAACTCTGAATAAAGCATTTTAGTGCTTGCTTCGTATTTATGAATACTATCTACCCAGTTAATTGTTTTGCCGACTTTGCTTGGGAATGGTTTAAAGGAAAATTCAGCTTTGGTAAAATTGTTATTTTTAAGTGACTATGTGGTATTTTGGCCATTGTTCTGTAACCAGACTAGGAAAGTTGCAGTTATTTCTGCTGACCATTTAAGTGCAGTAAATTATTCAGAGAATTTGTTTAATTGGAAACATTTAGAGAAGCTGTTTACACATGTATAACTTGAGCCTCCAGTTTTTACTGAAGCAAAACACAAGTTGCAGGTAGTCCAGTAGGAAATTCCACTGTGAATTTCCACTAAGCAAAGATCAGAAAAAAATGTAAAACGCCAGGACTGAGTGCCCACAATCAGTCTCAAGTGGCTGTCGGCATATTTGGCTTCCTACATTGGCAGGGCTTGGAGCTCTTAACTTTTCCTCCATAGTGGCTCCATAACAAAACCTCACACAGGATATAGTTTCTATGTGATGTTCTCCTTTGATTGCAATGGTTACACAATTTTCTTTTCCCCTCCACATTTGTTTACTCGTTAACTGTTCCATTTTATACATGGATACTTAAATGTTTTATTGTGTGGCATTTCTAAATGTTTCTCCTTTCCCCAATGGCACACGTTTCTGAATGGTTGCACGCACAGGAGAGGTCTTGCTGATGCTCTGGAGTCAGGTTTACTTGTGGCTCATACATTCCAGTGCATGGGTTTGAATTGTTGGCAGGACTAGACTGAAATTAAACTTCTACACTTGTATTAGGGTTGACACTGAGCTCAAACCTTTCCCTACAGTTGCCTTAAACAAAACAAAACACTTTGTGGAGGTTGGATTTGGAAATCAGTGTAGGAGTGCTTGGATCTCACTACTGAGGTATGCATCTAAGGAGAAGTTCAGAGAAAATCAACCCTCAGTGGATTTCAAGGAAAGACCTGCAGTTTGGGCCTGATCTTTAATAATTGATGATTTCTCTGAGCAGGTCAGATTTTTAAAAAGTACCTAAATACCATTTTCAAAATTGACACAGGCCCAATGGATGCTAATAGGAAGTCATTTAAAGCTGTAAAATAATCTAAAAAGGTAGAAACTGCTTGAGATTTTCATAAACGTCTGCAGATTAGGTACCTAACCTCCACTTCACTTGCTAGTTGGGGCACCCTACATACTGTTTTGCAAACTTGGGCTGTTTACTGGTTTTTTTGGAGAGAAGGGTTCTGTGCACTGAATTTATTATAATGAAGATAGTTGTAGTTATAGTCTTAGCTGCCAGAGAGAGTATATTTTCAAAGCTCCCTGTAAATTAATGAGTCAAAGGAATGTTTTAGCAAATCTCCTGATAAAGCCAAAGAGAAAAAGTGCAGCAAGTGCTAAAAACAAGAATGTAAATCCAGATGATACCATTCTGTCCTTGAATGTGTTGGCTGTGGACACAGTTTGTGGCCACTGTCAGCTTGGGACTGGAATCCCAGAAAATGGGCTAGTGCTGAAGAATGCAAAAGTCTCATCACTTGTTCTAAGTAGAAAACCCAAATAATTTTTAAAGGAAGCTTTTGAAATTACAGCATCAAGCTTCTTGGAATCATTAATGTAAAACAGCTATGTCCACAAAATGTTTTCAGGTAAATGGTTCTTTGAAGATCCTATCACCAAAAATCGGGAAAAATTAGGATATTAAAACGTGAAGATGTTTGTAGGATTGTTGTAGAGAAGAATACTTTTGAAATAAGACTGCTAAAGACAGTATTTATTTGCCCACATTTGAAATCAAGCCCCCCTATAATTCTATGTATGTAACTGTACATCTACCCCCTTCCCTCCCCACACCCCCAGAACCATTGGGGACTTCTTTCTCAGCAGGATTGACTAGACTGCAAATATTAGTGAAATTATTCTAAAGTAGCAGTGTAGTCAGGCCCAGAGGGAACTGTGATCAGCTAATTTGCCTTAGTGTTAACACTCAAAGGGTAGTGGGAATTATTGAATTTATATTAAAAATATAATGTTCACTTATTCTTTAACTCCCTTCAAGTAGCTTAAGAGTGATTGTGCTGCCATATATTATCAACACGTGCTTCTGTAAAACAAGCAGTGGAGTTGGGCTTTTGTTTCCTGTCCTGGTGCCTGAGATCTTAGTCAGGTGTACTATCACTGTTGCTGCTCATTGGTCAGATCAGTTTTTGTAAAATGATGTGTGGAATGATGTTGTGCTCTGTCTTCACCAGAAGTATTAAAGTCTGGCTTTTGGCAGAAGGGCATTATCTCTTGTGTGCTTGTACTGTGCCATGCTCAATGGCCAGTACAATAATCTCAACAGCAATGTTTGTCTCTTACTCTCAGGGAGTATAAACACCGTTAGAAATGGTTGACAAAGCCCTCATTATCTCAGTTTCTGTGTCTTCTGAAAGCAGTGGGGATTTTTTTCTAATGGGAAGTTTGCACTTTCATCAATTACCAAACTATTGCCTGATGTTCCAATTACTATAGGCTTTTGTTGTGGGTTAACTCTGGTGAGCAGCTTAAGCCCCACACAGCTGCTCACTCTTTCTCCCCTGGTGGGATAAGGGAAAGAATCAGAAGGGCATGAGTGATAAGACTCAGGAGTTGAGATGAAGACAAAAGCTGTGTGTGCAAGCAAAGCAAAACAAGGAATTCATTCACCACTTCCTGTAGGCAGGCAGATGTTCGGCCACCTCCTGAAAGCAGGGCTCCATCACGTGTGACGGTGACTTGGGAACACAAGTGCCATAATGCTGAATGTCCCCCTCCTCCTCTCCCAGTTTTTATCACTGAGCAGAATATCATAGGAGTGCAATATCCCTTTGGTCAGTTGGGGTCAGCTGTCCTGGCCCTATCCCCTCCCAGCTCCTTGTGCGGCCCTGGACTGTTCACTAATGGGATGGGGTGAGGAGCAGAAAAGGCCTTGGTGCTGTGCAAACCCTGCTCAGCAACAGCTGAAGTACCAGTATGTTATCAACAGTGTTTTGGTCACAAATCCAAAACTTAGCACTATATATGCTTTTATGAAGCAAATTAGCTCCATCCCAGACAAAACCAGTGTAATCCACCCTTTATTCCATACTATTGACACTGTGCTCAGGTCCCACATTATCCAATAGATTCTCCCTCATTAACCACCTCCTCCTTCCCATCCTGGAATATGTACACAGAAATCATTAACTTAGCCTGTGGATCACCCCTTTAAAAATCCACAATGTATCCATTGAGTCCATTTAGTCCATGTGTATTCAGTCTGTTATTCAATCTGTGTTCAATCAGTTCACTCAGGACAGGAGAGGTGGTGTGATGCATGGAGTTACTGGGCACCAAAGACAGCTCGGGTTGGGTCACTGTTGCACTTCCACGTCTTGTGAGGTTTGTCCTCCATTGGTTCAGATGGTTCCAGCTGTGCTGATTTCCATAACATGCTACTCACATCCTGGCTTACAACAGTTTAAAGGTATTCCTGTGACAGTCTTCACCTCTGGTTCCTTTGGGCCAGATTATAGGGTTTAACAAGAAAACATAGTAGCTTGGCTAGTAACAAGGGGTTCCTGCTATAGTAATTCCCATGACATGCAACTCAGATCCTGGGTTACAACTATTTAAAGGTGTCTCCATTACAATCTTCAGGCCTCATCCCTTTGGACCAGACCATAAGATTCAGCATTGCAATGAACTCCTCCTCTTGTCCCTCCTCCACTCTAAGATTACACACAGGCCCACAGTCCACATGGGGCAGTGTGGACTTGTCTGCAGACCACCATCCTTTGGGGATGTAGCTTCTCCAGAATGACAATATCCATAGGCCACTCTCCCTTCAGGGCAGTACCTGCTCTAGTATAGACTTCTCCATGGCCATGTATGTTTTTGGTTGATTTTAGCCACAGTCACAGTCCTGTGAAGTTGAGTTCCAGCCTGTCCAGCACAGGAGTGGGAGCAGTGCCCTGGCTGTCTGCCAGCCCATTCCTGTTATCAGTGTGTTCCCAGACAGAACAGAATAGGATGATAAGGAGAAAAGGAAACAACAGAAGCAAAAAGCAGTCACTAGTGAGCACTAGTTACTAACCTACATCCAGGCAAGCAAGCCCCATGGCAAGCACAGAAGCCAATTAATAGCTAAACAGAAATAAATTTTGTATAGCATACTCTGATCAAATCAGTTGTTATCTCTAACCTCTCATGCCCCACGCTGGCCAGAAGGGATTGTTACAGCTATACCCTGGTGGGCAGCTCAGCTCCATGCAGCTGCTCTTATACCCCTTCAGTGGGATGTGGGAGAACAACCAGAAGGTAAAAGTGCAAAAACTCGAGGGTTGAGATATAGACTGTTTAATAAGAAAAGCAAAAGCCACACATGCAAGTGAAGCAAAGCAAATCATTTGTTCATCACTTCCCCTGGGCAGACAGGTGTTCAGTCATCCCCAGGAGGGCAGGGCTCCATCACATGTAACAGTGACTTGTGAAGACAAACACCATCACTCCGAACACCCCCCACCCTCCTTGTTCCCCCAGCTTTGTATGCTGTGCCTGATGCCATATGGTGTGGGATATCCCTTTGCTCAGTTGGGGTCCTGGGTGTGTCCCCTCCTGGCTTCTTACACATCCTCAGCCTTCTTGCTCGTGGGGTGGTGTGAGAGGCAGAAAAGCCCTTGTGTGAGCACAGCTCAGCAATAAGTATCGGTGTGTTACCCACACTTTTGGTCTCAAAGCCAAAACATAGCACTAAGCAAGCTACTACGGAGCAAAGTAACCCCATCCCAGTCAAAACTGGGTACAGCTTTTTATGCTTCAGTAACATCTTCGCCACTGTGTGCCACTGGGCAGAGTCAGGAAATAGGAAGCTGCTTTTATCCATGTGAACTTACAGTCATTGTGCTTGGAAGAGGACTTACACCTTTTTATCAAGTTATTTCCTGCAAAATGTACTAATTTATTCAAGACAACTACTATTTTTTTGTTGTATTTAAAAGGAAAACCGTTTTCTCCAAGAATGACAGCAAGTCAGGCAGGATTTTATTGACAATTTTAGGGACATATCTGATTTGCACAACTCCAGGCTACCTGATAATTGAGAGTCTTTACTTGGCTCTCAGAAACTTGCAGGAGTCCTGCTACTGAACATCAACTTGACATCAAATGGTTGTGTTATGTAGGAAAGGACTTCTAGGTCTCCAAACCTTGATTTATACATGACTAGCCAAAGGAAAGAAAATATGTTGGGAATGTGAAATAGAGGGAGAGATAAACCAGAACAAGATGATAGCAAGAATTGATCTTCAGAGAGAGCCTCAAGTAAAAATCAAAGCACCTGGACTTCATTGCATTCTGGTTTATAGGTTTTCTTAATCACCTAACTTCTGAGGGAAGGTAGGCAGTACCACAGTTGATGGCAGTGACCCAAGGTAGATCTACAAGAAGTGGTTTTATAGTTTCCATTTATTTCAGAAATGATTCTGTGGACTACACACCATTTAGTTCATATGAGCCTATTTTTGACCTTAAAGGAAGTCAAAATGGTGGTAACATTCTGTGAGAAAAGAAATCATTCTCATGAGTTTCCACAAGAAAAGGTATGCAACACAGAAATGTAGCCTATTTGTTCACAGAACATACTGCAGGAGGTAGTATTTGCTGCAGCAAGAGTGTCTCCAAATTGACTCATGAATATGCAGAATTAGGAAAACAAATGCAAATCTAGCACAAGCTATCCAACTAGCTGGGCCAGAATTCTATCTGAACTAGCTTTCTTCTATTCTGGCCATCATTACCTTTATCCCTATTTCAAGCCCTTTAGAGGCTTGAAACTTCAGCACTGCTGAAGTTTTGCTCTTCTTTTCTCCAGAAACAGCCAGGTGCCTCTTTTTTGTTTCAGTTTCTGAAAGGCAAGAAGGTAAACAGAGAATAACTGGCTAGTGGTAGTGTGTGGGTCCTCAGGTGTGGTGTGGATGTCACCTTGGTAACATTTTAGCTTGTCTTCTTGGCATCTTGCAAATAAGGGTTTGAAATCCTCCCACATATCCCTGCATGTAACTTGGTCTGTGGAAAAAATATGGGTTATATTTTGATAGCCAATTTTAGAATTTAGGGGATTTATGTATGAGAACGTTTAAAAGCTATCAGGATCTCTCAAAATACTGCAGCCAGCACTGAACACACCGGACTGCATTCTCTGCCAAAATCTTTCTCACTAAATCCTAATGTGACTTGATAACTTAGCTACAGACCTTGGCTTGGAATAGAGCCCAAACTTTGAAAGACTGGAAGTTTCAGTTGGCAAAAATGTGAAGGTGCAGTGGTGAATTCATAGCAGACTGGTGTTTAGTTTTAATTATAGTAAGGGAATTCAGCTCTCAAGAAAAAACCCATGAAAAGAGAAGCAACAAGAAAAGGTGAAGAAGGAGAAAGGAGACAAGTTAGAGTTTATTCCCCTTTCTGTGACTGAAACTGAGGCTTTTAGAGAGGGTTTATTTGGATATCTTCTCCTTCAGTCTCATTCAAAACTGAAAGCACAACAGAGCAGGGTAATTTTTGGAAGTGAAATGGTTGTTTCTTGTTTTAATTAAAGAAAGGTGGCTCCTTATGCATACTGCCCTATTTCTAAGTTAGTGCACAACATCAGTGTCTGTACCAGCATCAGATTTCTTAGCCAATTCAGGAGCTGATTTTCAATTCACAGTTTCACAGTGATCCTGTTCTCCCTTCATTAATGCAGCATTTGGGGCTTTCACACGTAGTTTGTAAACAGAGAATCATTAATGTTTGCTTCACTCTTCACTTCAGTGACAACCTTAGTCCTTAAAAAGAGTGTTCCTGAGAACTTATTTCCATTCATGCTGTTGCTAGAAAGTTATTTCAAACTAAAGCAATTTTGTCTTTCCAGACTAACTATGTTCCTCTCTCGTGTCATCAGTTGTTCAGGTTGTACCCAAGACACAGGCTCCTCCACTAGTGCTCCATACCATGCTCATCCTCAGGGTATGTTATTAGCAAAACACACCCTCTCACCTCCCTCCTACTTTTTAGGCCATGTGATGAAAACAGGGGATCTGGCAACAGGATTGCCAGTTTTTTCATGTTTCCTTTGACTGTGAATTATAAAATTAATTAAAGCTCTTCTGTCTGGAAACACCCTATTTACCTATTATATGTATGGCAGACAAGTTGTTTCTGCAAAAACCACGTCAGCTCTAGTTTACATCATTTTGTAGGGCTTTGCATTGTGTTAATTTCTGAATAATTAATTTATTAATTTTTATCACGTTTTTATTATTTATTTGGGGAGAAGGTTGTATTAAGTGTTTAAACTCAGTATGGTTAAGCTACTCTCTCCTATGTCAACAAAAAAAATATGTGTATTATTTACAGAATAGAGGAAGTGAAGAGGGTAGCCAAGTAGTTTTCAATGTGTGTGATTTTTTTTTTTTTAATAGAAAGTCCCATCTCCTGATTTCAGGTTTCCTATCAGACAAACAGGTCTTTTTGCACCTCTCAGTGCCAGCCATTGTAAAACATAGTTGCTCACTTTGCATGTGCTGCAAAGGAATGCTGTCTGTATAAATATATACCTGGGTTAAGATTTAACAGATGGAAGGTGAGCAATAAGCACCTTACTGCACTGATTATCCTCTCTGCTATGATGGCAGCTGATTTTCTCTTTGGGGAAACCAAACATCACATCCAGAGGTCGGACAGAGCTGGGTCTCCCTTGCTTGACTGAGCATAATATATGGCTTGACCTTCCAGTTCTCATGAATCACTGAAACAGGAGCTCTGAATTCAGAGGATATATCTCAATAGCAGGGAAAAAAACCTTGTACAAGCTTCTTCGGCTCAGAATTGCTTTGCATTTAGCAGATATTTTATATATTGTCTTTGGAAAGCATATCAAATATTTTTTTCCTTCTTATTTGTACTTTGCTGGTTTTTGTAGATGTCAAGTATCTGCCTTACTGTAGCCAGGAGCGTGAAATACTGCCGCAGTAACCTGTGACAATGCCTTTAGTCTGCTTGTTGTTGCCTATTTATGGTGCAGTAATGGTTTATTTTGTAGTCTAAACCCTAGGACTGTATTTTAATGAAGATTTAAGGCTATGATACAGCTATTCAAACTGTGTGAGAGAGGCATGTTGGAATAGCTCAAGATTTACTGCTGAACTGTCAGTCTTTAAGCTACCAAGTGTCTTTACCCTTTGGTGCAGTAGCTACGGAGGAAGCTGTACCCACTGCTGTGAGGCAGACACGGCGATTAATGAACCTGAGGCGCGCTAATCAAACATATGTTTTCTTGGCACAATGATTGTGTTATATATCACATCCCAATGTACAGGCCTTTATCTTTCCTTAATGATCTAGCAAGGGGGCTTTTTTAAATGTGGGTGTTTTTCATGCTCTCCTTAGATTTGTTCCACAGGGGGTGGCCGTTAAAAACATCTGACGGGCATGCAGTTAGCCAGCGCCCTGCTGAGATTAGTAAAATACTATATTTAGTAATCGCACTACATCAAGGAACTCCAGCATTGCAGGAAACAGTTTGATTCAATGCTTTTTTTCTGATTTTTTTTTTTTTTTATATTTTAGTGTATGTCTTATTATTTCATCTGGGATAATTTTTTTTTCAACTTGGATTTGGTTTTTGTGTCTATTATTCAACTTTTTAAAAAAAATTTGTTTAGATGATAGGATTTCCCCCCCCCCTTTTTTTTTTTTTTAATAAAAAAGGAATTGTTAAACAGGTAGTAGAATGAAAAGTCATATTTGGAATCTCTCTCATACTGCTCTGTGTCTGAAGAAACTGATGTAATATTTGTTAGGAAACCTCTATGGATCATACATAATACAAGGATTCATGCTTTTAAATACTACAATATGGTGAAAGCTCCTAAAATTGGCTTTGAAAAAATGGTTGAAATGAGCAAGTATATGAAATTTATTTTTGTGCCCAAAGTATTTCTTCACCAATAAATAAGCATGAAAGAGACTTGGAGCTCAGACAGGTTTGTTTCATTTTTTCTTTGATAGTTGACATGACTAACTGTAGATGAACAACATAAAGTGGAAGATAAAAGACCCATATGGAAGAGAAAGCTTTTCACCAGGATGCCAAAGGAAGTAAACTGTTTCATGTGACTCTTGTCCAAATCAAAATTATTATTTTAACATCTGATTTCTGAGCCTATTCTGGTTTTCTTGTTGCTGTAAATCCAAGCCTATGTAAAATCTTGGAAACCATTCTGTAAATTCTGGACTAAATTGGGTGTTCTCCCTTTAAGGGGCAGATTTAAAGGAATACCATCCTTTGTTCTAACAAAATAGTCCAGGCTTGTCAATCCAGAAGATTTGTGCATTACTGAACATAATGGCATTTTATTACCTAGTTTATTTCTGTCTAGCATTCTAAGACTCCTGCTGATGCTTTGACTCAGAGTAGTTTTCAGTTTGGAAACTTGAACTCCAGTGTCACAGATGACTTCTTTCTTTCGGTAATTTGTATTTTTTTTAACTATTAAATGTTCAAGAAAGAAAATGTTTGTCCTGACAGAAGTTGTGTTTCAAACTGTGAACATCTAAGCAGCAGTGTGTGAAAAGAGCAGCCTTTATTTGTGCTCTCCTCAGACTCTTGTTAGTTAACTCGTTTCTAAGAGTAGTTTGGGATATTATAGTCAAGTTTAATGATTAAGTAGTAGTACAACAGGTCTCTCACCCTCCTCAGCTGTGATTCAGTAAACCACAGCCCTTGTCCATGCAAAAGCATAGATGTTCAAATTCAGACATGCATGCTGAAGGCCAGGAGACTGTGCTGTTCTTGAAGTTAGGAACATTGTATTTGCAAAATAATTTCTGCAGTTTAACTGTGGCCATTATCTCAAATTGTGTATTGATCTAGTTTTTAAAGCAGCTTATTGCAAGATAAATCCTGAAATATTTCTGCAGTTTCCATCAGAACTCTTGCAAGTAGGGAGGGATATTATAGTAAAGGTAGATTGAAGAGACATCTTTATATAAATATGAGAGAAATGGGAAATTTCATGCTTGTGAAGCAGCATTATGAGAGAAGTACCCTAAAATGTAATTTCCTATACAGTTTTTTGCAGTGTAGTTTACTTTCTCCTGTATAAAATACCATATAAAATTAAGAATTCTGGCTATACCATTCGCCATTAATTTGTAACACTGTAAAAATTCATCTTATATCTTTCTTTACATGTAGCTATAAATACCCATCAGAATATTTGCATTTCTTCAGTAATTTAAAATACTGAAAACAAAGGCCAAATTTCAGCATAAGTTGTCAAGTGGTTTCAGACCTTCACATAAATTTCTTTATACACCAGTGAATGGTACTCATCCATGCATACTCATACCACGCTGCTTGTTCCTGACTGGAGCAATCTGTAAAATGAATATGCATTTGCATGTCATGTGAATATGGAACATGAAAACATACATGTGTGAGTAAATCCATGGCATTGTGAAAAAATATACTTCTAGAATTTATTTCTGTTTTTTGATATCCAGAATGCCCTTTGTGTTTTATGCACTGAGGTTTTGTGCCCTGCTGTGGAGTGCTGTTTTTGGGATTCTTGAGCTGGCTATACATGATTTATCTCAGGTGTATGTAGTTACCCAGGAGAAAAGCTGGTAGTGCTGTGTGCTTTTCCCAATAAATGAGCAGTCTCATTTAGAATTATTACCAGCATCTTGTTGTGCTGACACCGCTTTGTGCTGTGTAGACAAACCTTGGAGGAGAATTACATGTAAATCACTCATAATAGTCTGAGGCTGGAGTCTTGCATTTTACTCAGAAACTTGCACAACTCTTGCTAGAGATATCTATATTCTGGCCATTGTTTTCTAACCAGATCCTAATTATTTTCCATTAGATCTCTGCTTATATGTTATCTAAATAAAACATTCTGAATTTTAATGAGTGAAATTTCATTGCTGTTTAATCCTTAAATGCACTGAGCTAATCTGTGAGTGTGCCTTAATTATAAAAAGTGAAGCCGGGAAATTAGGTCCTGGACACAGAGAGTAATTATTTTCATAACTCGTTTGTTTTTACCTCCATAACATATGGAAAGAGAAAATGACCAGATGTGGTTAGACCAGAGGCCTTAATGATGGGTTATAGTCCCAGCACTGCCAGTCAGTCCAGTCCAGCTTGGATGAGTCATTTAAAGTCTGTCCACAAAGTGTCCTTACCTGCCTAAGAGAGGTATGGTGAGATGGGCTGTAGTTAAGCACTCCTGACTCTTTAAGGCACAGAGGAACTTAGAAACTGGTTATTTTTGTTATCATGAATCTCAACAATGGCTTCATAATCATCATCAGAGCATTTGGCCAGCCTTCAGTCATCACTCCTTGATCACAGATACTGACTCAGGTATTTGCTGTGCTCTCCTTTAAAGGATATGGTATTATTTAAAGAGTTTTATAGATGTTCAGATTCTTCCCATACTTAGTAATAATAGCATGGACATACAAACTGAAATATTTGCAACATGCTTCTGGCCAAAACCCAAGAAATATCTGCTGCTGTTTGGGCTATTTGATAATTATTTGACTACTATTATTTCTTTCTGCATGCCTTATTTGGACATTCTGCTCTAATAGGTAAATAAAAAAGCTCCAAATTTTGGCTCGTAGATCAAATTTGAGGGGGAAAGGAATAATGTAGTTTGAGAATGTAGCAACTGGACTGATAAATAACAAAACAGGATTACTGGGAAATTGCACATACGCATGCCAAATGTAGAAGTCTGAATGTTTCTTCTGGCTGCACAAATCTGTAGACTAGAGAGATTTGATGAAAGGACAAAGTCTTATTTGTTCCTATTTAAATTCCAGTCTTTTGTGTTTTATGTGACTATTCATATCATTAATATAGAAAGTGTTTCTTTTGGTTCAGCTGAAGAGCTTCAACAGAGCAAGAGATAATTAGAAAACTGTTGTCTGAGAAATTACAAAATAATGGTCTTGATACATTGAGATGAGGCCAAAAGTGCATAATGAAATCCCTTTGGGGAAGTTAAGCCTATAGAGATACCAAAATTCTGACTTTATTGCAATTTCAGTGTGGGATTCTAAAGGGGATGCGAGTCAAACCTGCTATTGCAGATAGTAGTGTCATGAAATACTAATAGTTTTTTCCTCTGGCTATTTCCCGTTCTTTCAGCTTGTTAGTCATTCTTTATTCCAGTGGACACTAGTGAATTGTATACTCATATTTTTCTGATGAAAACTTAACCAACAAACATGCTGTACAGTTCAGAAAGTGCCATTTTCCCATTTCTACATATATGCTTTTCTTGGTCATCAGATTTTACCCCTTTTGCAATGTCATATTTGCAGCACAGAACCATCCTCTTGATCTTTGCTGCCCCATTTCTCACATTGCATTCTCACAACACATACTCAGCAGAAAATCTACTTTGCAACTAGTTGTGGAAGCTTGATAAGCCTTTGTCATAACAGTAGTCCCTGACATTTAAAGGACTTCAGTTTATATTTGTCAGCCAAATTTCATACCTTCATACCTCTTTCAATTAATCAAAGTTAAACCATTGTATATGTGAAGGGGCCTCTTGTGGTTTCTAAGTAAGTAGTATGGCTTTTCTGGCAGAGAGCCACAAGCAATTTAGTAGGCTCATACTGTGGGAGTTGAGAGGAAGAGAGACAGGAATAATCCAGAAAGCTTTAAGAAGGGCTGAATGAAGTCAGTATTTCTATACACAGTACAAACTTCCGCATTCTGTATCTTACTTTTGGCCACAGCAAAACTGTTTTGGTGTGTTGTCAATAAAGTAATTCTGAAACATAGCACCAACATGGTTTTCTTCTTACTCAACCAGTTTTGCACTGGTTTTACTTCAGTTAAAGTATTCCCAATTTGCACCTGTGGCAGAGAAGAGTTAGGCACAAGGGATTTAATACACGGTTTACAATTGTCATATTGTCACTAAACTGTTTCCACAGGAATAAACCTAATGTAGTTCCTAACTGTCTTTAGAAACAGCAAGATTTATTTTGGAGCCTAAAAGTCAGGATGAGGCTTTACCATGCACCTTTTGCCTGAGAGCTATACAGCTGTAAATAGATACTAACATAAAAGGTCTGTCTCCAGCAGAGCTGATCTCTCTTTCCAGTTCTGACAGGGGTCACATAGTCAATGTAAATTACCACCATAAACTAAATTCCACCTCTCCTGTAGAACAATGTGCTTGATCTGCCTGTCTAGAAGTCAGGAGCTATGCAGAGAACTGTAATATTTCAACAATTCAGCATGAGTGGCAACCTGTTCTTAAAAATGAAATACTAGCTACATTTAATTTCATTTTGTTTCACCATGTTAAAATCCATCCTTTCTTTAGGGGATTTAAAAACCATCTGAAGGGAACCTGAAGACAAAGAGAATAATTCAAGTAGAAGCACTATCTTTCTCTGTATTTCATGCAAGTTCAGGTTCAACATGCACATCTTGATGCCCACAGGGAATGAGTTACATTTAGAAAAGGATAGTCTAGACACCTCAAGAAGAATGTGATTTCTCCATTTTATCTGTCATTTTGATTTAATTGAAATATGTGTCATAATAGT
Organism: Vidua chalybeata; assembly: GCF_026979565.1. Classification (NCBI taxonomy): domain Eukaryota; kingdom Metazoa; phylum Chordata; class Aves; order Passeriformes; family Viduidae; genus Vidua; species Vidua chalybeata. Next base: position 121,380,217 of record NC_071530.1, on the reverse strand, counting down.
AATGTCAAAAGTGTTAGTGGATTTTACTAGAAATGAAATTAAAATAAAAAAAAATTAAACTATTATTGGCAAGTTTTTCGAGGTTGTAATGATTTACTTGAGTGTTTTATAACTAAGCTACAATATGCTGTTAAGAATGACATGTAGAGTGGAAACTTTAACTTGAAGCTAGTTTCTCATATAGATACAGCATCTTGAATTCAGTCTGAAAGATGTCAGAATATGAAGAACTCAGCACTTCAAAAATTACGCAACAGGCATGGAAAATTGGGCCCCAGTTCAGCATGTGACTATCTAGACTATTTTACACACTCTTTTTTTGATATTAAAGATGAATTCAATGTAAATGTCTGGAATTCTTCTTACAAGCTTGTTGAAAAGGGACAGTATTTTAGCATGACTCCCTTGTGCAAACGTGGTGTTTAGCAGATTACGTATGTTATTCTGTTATAGGTACACTACAGTGATAGACAAAATGGCAAAGAGTGTTTGACCTGTTTGACACTGTCTCCTGTGCAGATGACTTTCCAAGGTATCGGAAGCTCCATTGAAGCCAGCCATGACCAGGTATAATGCCTTCACCCCACACTCTTGTGATTTTGTTAATATCTGGTAAGGCCAGAATGTCAGCGTTAGTAAATTTAAAATTTCGACACATCTTGTGCTTTTCGTATGGCATGTTCTTGTCACAGGGATTTGCCTCTCTTGCCTTACTAAAATCCTGATTAGATCTAAAGAGTGAAATGAAAAGGAGACAGAACTATATTGCCTTTTACATATTTTTAAGATATATTAGGAAAGCCTGAAGAGCTTGCTTTGGTTTTAAAGTCGGATGTAAGGTTTCTGCAAAGGTTTTATTTGCTTTTATGTGTGTATCAGGTCTTGTCTATCCTATTTTTGTTAGAAGATTAAGAGTAGCTGGAAAAGCAGAGATGAAGCCATCATCTCCAGCCATCATCTGTCACACTAAACTGGCAATTGAGAGGAGAAAGGCATTTTTAATCAGACTGTGTAAAACTCTCATTTTGTTTGGCTGTTCCTAAAACATTTAATTTAAACTTCTGGCAAAAAGCCAGAAGAAAAAAAAGTCTCAATGCTAATCATTTATCACCCTGTTGCTTCAGATGGGAACTGAGGGGGACTTCCATTCTTGTTGTCTTGTCCTCCAACACTCATACGTATAAAAGCAAGACAAGACTTTGATACTCTGAAAGTATTAAAAGCAAAACGGAAACAAGCAGAAGAAAACATTAAACCAAGCCTTGCACCTTTCATATCTTCAGTAGATTAGAAAAATTGCCATGTTTACTTGCCTTTGCAGGTTATCTTTAAATGGTACTGTGTTCACATTTGCTCTACATTTTATCAGACTCTATGCAAGGTTCTCTAAGAAAAAAAAAAAAAAAGGAAAGCTGCCTTAAGAATTAGCAGAATTAGCTACTTTTGGGGAAAAGTTTCAGACACTCTTAGCCATGTTTTTGCTTGGTGGGTTTTTTATTGAAAGTTCCTAAGTTAGTTGTTAACATAAACTAAGGCCATTAGTTATTTACATGGTAACATGAGGATACTTCCTGCCCTTAAGTGTTTGGTGTTTTACAGTAATGGAGAGCTGTGGTAAGTCAGACCATACTTTGACATTCACTTCTCATTTCATCCAGCAACTTGTTTATGCTGCTCTAAAGCTGTTCCATTTTTCTTTCAGTACAGATAGGCTTTTAAAATATCGTTATAACACAAGTATGATATTTAGACATTTCAATGAATTTAAGGTGGTCCCTGTCAAATTGGTAACAACTACATTCTGGGCTACCAGCCAGCTTGGCCTTTGTCTTAGCATTTATTTAGGCTAGAGTATGATATGTAAACAGAAAAAAGACTCTGTAAGCAAAAAGCACATTTAAGCCATCTGAATAATTATATATTTAAGACCTCTAAATGAAAATGTTGTATTGAGCCTGCAAAATCAAGCACCCAGAAATTAGGAAATTCCAAATTATGTGCAGCATTAGTTTCATCTCAAATGTACCCATTCTATGGTCCAAACAGGATATTCTTCCGAGAAGAAAAAAAATTGCATAAAATCACATAGATAAAAATTGTAACATAGCACATTCACAAATAGGTAGAATTAAGTTTACTTGGGCCATTATGTAGCTGGAATTTTCTCATCTTGTTTCAATTTGAAGTTTAAAAAATGTTCATAATTGGTTTTAGTTGTGTAATTTTCCACAGGGTTCTTAAAATGGAAAGATAAATGTTTTGTTATTGCATGGTGGGGTGGTTGTTGTGTTACTGAACCCACATCACTTGTGCAAAGATTTCATCTGAGCCAAGAGCAAAAGAAAATAATAATCTGAAAGCCAAATGCCAACCAGTGTCTCACAAAATAGATCCATTCACTGGACAGGATGCACAAATTTCTTCTCACGCTGTTCCTAACTGTCAAAGGAATTTCATTTTCTGGGGAAGAGGGATGCTATTGACAGGTTGTGTTTGATAAGGGGGTAGCACGGCTAGATTAAAGTATCATTTTCCATCACCTGAATACAAAGAGAAAAAAATAATCATTAGCAAGTCAAGGCACTGGAATTAATAAATTAATGACAAAATTAGGGCTATTAATGGACTAACTAAAAGAAAATTTCCCTTTTCTCTGTTGTTCCTGTGTGCTTGGTATTTTTTCCTTTTTTCCTACAATTTTACTCACAGAAAGTTATTCTTCTTTTAAAAATAGGAGACAGAAATGCTGCACCTTTGTCAAACTGAACTTCATATTTAAGGATCAAATTAAATAAGTGCAAGATAACTGTGTGCTAAAAACCTTGAACTTTAGAAATTCTTCTTTAACTTTTGTAATCTGTTACTTTTAAATCATGTCTGTGGTACTTTATGGCTATTAGGATGGGCTAATCACTTGGAAGCCTGTGATTTCAGTGGAGGGATGGTGATTTCTGCCTCAGTAGTGAGGCCTGGCATAGTTTGACATCAGGAACTGTCAGCTTCTGTGCTTGTGAAGATAATTTTTCTCACATTTGTTTTAAAATATTGATTCTATAATTTCTAGAGGTTTTTTATGGAACACTTTAGGAATGAGACTCTGGAATATTTTGGTGGAAAGGGGGTGAAAAGTATTGTGTGAGAGTATCTAATAAAAAAGCTATATACAGGTTTGTCACTATACTGTGGCAGAAGAACCATGATACTGTGGTACATGGCATTTGATAAAAAAAATAGAAATTAAAAGGAAAAAAAAAAAAGAAAACTATGTTGCCAATGACATCTCCAGCACTATAGAATAGCTTTTAGATTGGACTTGTCTTTTGCAATGTGTCTCCCTACTCATATCCAGTGGGAGATTTGTTACCCAGCAGATACCAAAGTGGTTACAATCCTACATAAGTACATTATCTGGTTGTTTCAAATATGTCAAGACTTGACACTGCAGTTTTTCAAGTCTCTTGCTCTTTTCCTGTACTCTGTAGGGAGTTTTCATTCTTTAGATTGGTTTAGCTTGTGATTTTAATGAGCTCAAATATTTTCCCCACATACTTCATCTGAGCAATTTCAGATTAATGTAAACATACCATAGTGGTACACTAATTAGTGTGTATTTCGAATGTCTGATTGACAAGCTATATCTCATTTGGTCATGATGCAGTATTGTGGAAGCAATTGCTGATCTTTGATATTTCTTTTGACAAAAAGAAAAAACGGGGAACATTCCTAAAGCACCACTGGAGTCTATCCTGCTACATGTTTTGCTAGGTTTTGCACTCAGGTATGCCAACCTCTTTTATAAAAATTTAATGGGGTTCACAATTTTTTTTTTCCTAAATGATTTCTTTCTATTTTTTCTGTTTCTCGTTACCTGACTATAACTCTAAAATTTTCTTTCCTTAACGGTAACTATCCTTTGGAAGTATTTTTTCAGTAAAATTTAGTTACAAGTAGCTATTACTTAAAATAGTCACCACTTTCTATTGATTTTCTCAATAAAAGCTGAATTTTTCCTTAATGGTAGTAAAGCCTGGCATTTTTTACATTGCTGTGGGAATAGTGACAACCTATTCTCAGGGCTTATGATGGACTTCAGGCATATATTGTAAAGCTGGGGAATGAATTGAAAGTCAAAGTAACAGAAGGAAGTCCAGATAGTTTTTTATTTATGTCACTGAGAAAATTAAAGATATGAAAAGTAGGAGACAGAAAAGGGAAAAATTCATAGATAGGAGGCTATATGAGCAAAAATAGTTGGAATGAAGCAGAAAGCTAAGAAAGTGCAGGGAAATGAGGCAGTGAATGTCTGAAGGCCACAGAAGAGTAATAAAGTTAGAGCTAAGCAGAAGGGGTGGTCAAAAACCCCACCAAAAAAAGACATCTGCACTGCCACATCTCAAAGTCCTGAAATTAAAAGGAAAGTACTGAAACCTGAATTTCTTGTTACTGCTACAAATAAATATCTTCCAGTTTTAGTGAACTGCGACACATGAAGAGTTCTTTGAATTCTTGAGTGCAGTCACACTAAGAACTGTAAGTTAGAAGTCGTAATGCTAGCAATTGTAGGAAATGGAGATTTGTTTTCCCTGGAGGACTCTAGTCAATACCTTAAAGTTGTTACAAATACACTCAACAAATATCACTGGATTCACTATAATGGTAGCTAGGTTAAATTTGATGCCCTATGTCAAACAAGACAGCCTGTGACATATTTTCAATCTTAGAAGTGATATACTTCTGCTATGCCTTGAACAAGCCAATGTCAAACTCAGCTTCCATGTTTACATGTATATTTTAGAAACTTGCCATGTTACCATCTTTAGTGGCTTTATAATAATTGTTTTTCTGAATGTTACTGCTCTGAGTGATTGAGTGCTTTGGGGTATCACACTCCTGTGGTTGTCATAGCTGTGAAAGAATAAACATCTTGGGTGCATTCTTAAGGCTTGCTGAACAGCAGGCAAATTGAAAGTATGAACATTCATTTTAAAATAAAATTACTTAAAAGTCAGTGCTAGTGATGAGAAAGAACAGCTTGGGCCCATTTTGAGATTCAGAATGCTTGCATAGAGTACTCTGCCTGAACAAGTGAATTTTTAACTCCAAGTAACTTAATGTTCATTGAGGAGTGACCAGTTCTCTACTTGAATTTCAGGAGGCAGATCAAAGAGCAGTCCATTGTCTTAAAGTCTCATTGCTTTAATACTTTTTGATGATTTTGGAGGTTTTAACCATATGCATGTTTTTTTGGAGCTGGCAATACTGTAGATTTGTTTATTACTCAGTTCAGCTGTTTACTTCACCTAATTGTGCTGTTAAAGTGATATTAATGAACATTTTATGCCTATATTTTTATTCCTTGCTTTCTTAATGTTATCCATTATATTTATGTTGTATATTAGACTGTAGCTTTAGAGCTCTTCTGCACTTTGCAATGCACAGAATTTATTTTTAAATACTTTTATTTTACAGGAAGATACCAAACTTTCAATGTTATATTTAATCTACCACTAATACCACTTTTATTTTCAAGTATAAAAATAACTGGAAAGAGAATGAGCAGGGGCAGAAATTGTAGAAGTGGAAGAGCTACTGATAAGATAGACTTTATCAGAGAGCCCAATGTGGAGAGGATGTCCTGAAAGGAAGATGCCACACTCAGCAGTTTCAGAAATCACTGATGAAAACTTGGCAGACAGCAGTGGCGAGCAAACTGAAATATGCTCTGTATCTAACCATCATAGCTGGCCTGCAAACAAGCATTTCTGGACAGGGTTAACAGAGACTGGGGATGCCCAGATGTGAGCATCTCCTGGTGGCATTTGAATACAGGACAGGCAGGAATAGTTCTCAAGGAGCAAAAGAGAGGGGTGACAGGCTCAAGGGAAGGCGCTTGGAACATTAAGTTTTGAAAAGAAGCTCCACATCTCTGTTATGGTCTCAGAATTGCTTGCAGATCATGCTCAGGAAGCAGCATCTAGGGAATTTACAAAAGCCAAAATAACTAAAGGTGTAGTCACTGAGTATGCAGAGGAAAAGAATTTGTCCAGTGCTGTAACCAGAAAAGATAAATGGGACTGTGTTTTTTGTTAAGATACCTTTCCAGGTCAGAAAACCAGATTATTTACTGGACGCTACATAAATTACCAATTAATTTTTTTTTTTTTTTAATGAGAAGTCAGTATTTTCTAGATGTTGAGATTTACTTCACAGTGGGTTTTTATGTCCTGGACATGGTCAAAAAATGTCAAGGTTTCCTTTAAAAATACATGTATCCTTTTTTTGTCTTTTTTTTTTTTTCCCTTAGGTGATGTTATATGCTTCATTTGTCAGCTTATATCTACTTTACTTATTGTAAATGCAGTTATCATTTCTTCAGGGTGTCTTCTTCTGTAAAATGATAAAACTTCAGTTTTAATAAGTAAAAATTTTCTAGCAGTTTTCCCAAAGTTTGGCAATTCCATTACAGCCCTTCATCATCAACACTTTTTCCTGATCTTATGAAAACATCTCACACAACTAGGTTTCCTTCTCCTTCAAGGGGGGGTTGTCAGCATGACCACAGCTGAGTGCCCGATGCTCCAAAAGAACCAGTTCATGTAGGACAGAAATTTAAACTACTTTTGATATATAGCACTTTGTTTCACTTTTCTGTTCTGTCTCTTAGGTTGATGCTGCAGTAAGGAGTCATCCCATCAGGTTTTAGTTAGGCTCACTGGATTGTTGTCTGCTATTTGATATTTTTCCTCATCTGTTGTGCTCCCCACGACTGTGTGTGGAAGTGCTGATACATTCTCTCCGTATTCTTCATCTTCTGTTTCGCATTATGTCAGTCTGGATGTACGTGACAGAACATTTGCTTTTCCCTGGCAGCTGCTAAAGTTTTCCTTGATGAGCCCAAGATCAAATGCTTGTATTTGCTCAGGAAGTGTAATCTTTAATTTTCAAAAAGTGGGTTACTAATTAACTGCTGAATGGGAAAAAAATGCAGACCAAGGCAAGCCTATCTCCTTGCCAGACTTTTTCAGTCCTCTCATTCAGGGTTTCCTGAGTAGATTCCCAATGTGACTGCTTCTTGCTGAAGATGCATAATAGGATTTTTCAGTGCTCTGTGTATGCATGTTTGTTTACACAGCAATGTCAGCAGGGTATGAAATGCTTCTGTTGCAGTCTCTGCCTATCTTACATGCTTGGCACGTAGCTCATAACTAATGACAAACAAAAACCATGTATGTTTTTGGGACTGTTGGAAAAAGAGAACAAAGGTGAACTATCCTCCTGACTGCTATTGGTGAGTTTTCACAAGAATCCTGAGGTTCACAGGATCACACAATGGTTGAGGTGGGAAGGGACCTCTGGCAGTCACCTAGTCCAAGGCCCCTGCTCAAGCAAGGCCACCTAGAACAGGCTGCCCAGGCCATGTTGAGGCAGCTTTTGAGTATCTTCAAGGTGAGACACTCTGCCCTGGTTGTTCTTTCTCATTTACTTTATCTCCAGTCCTGGCTGCTTCCTAAACTGCTGAGCTAGGTGTAAACAAGCTCATTGAGTTGAACTGATCCAGTGGGGCTTAGATGAATGCCAGTGCTGAAACAAGGGCGACATCAGGATTGCCCACCAAAGAGGAGAGGAGAAGGAACCATCCCTTTCCACAGCAGCATGCTGTTGGCTCAGCTTACCCACCTTGTAAAATGACTTTTAAAGGGGATGAGGCAAAAATTAACTGTACAGAGAAGTTAATTTCTTGTAGAAATGTTTGTCTTTAGTACCCTTAAAGCTGTTCACTGTGCAGTAGCATGACCTGGCACAAATAGGAGATCAGGAATGGCACATGGAGGGAGGAAGAGCAGGGCTGTACCTGACCTGCAGAAGTTTAGCTGTTTTGGAACTGCACCCTTAGTAGTTGCTTGCATTAAAATACCTTAGCAAGCTTTCAGTGCACTGTAACATGTGGAAGTGGCAAGAAAGGCATTAACAACATAAAATGAGCCAACCTTCCATGGACCACAGACCAGCTGTTCGCTATCCTAAGTTTGCAATCTGTTTCTGGTTTGGTTGTTTTGCAGTTACTTAAGGCTCAGTTGGACAATGGTGGAATGTAAAAATCTTGAATTTTCTTGCTGCTGTGTCTGTTAGGAAAGGGAAGAAGCTTAAAAGGGAAAGGTATTGGAGAAGTTTGGAAAAGCTAAAAATGTCAGTTTACTGCCTTGTCACGCTTCAGCAGGAGATTCAGCCCACTTGTATTATCAAGAAATCTAACAGATCTTTCCCTGTCAGGGAAAAACACGGGGAAGACAACAGAGGTAGGTTCTTCTCCTACTCAACAGCTAAAAATGGATAGGCATACACCTACTGGACAAAAGTTAGTAACAGAGATGGAGGCAAAAATCAAGTGGAAGGAGACCCACCCCCAAGTAGCTTGTCTTGCAGTTAGGTTTGAAAAAGATCTAGGTTTTTCATTTAAACCCCTGACAGGCAGCATTTTAATTTTAATAATTTTGTCCATTTTAATTTCTAGCATTGGTAAAACCTTTCAAAGTTATGAATTAAAACTAACACTCAGTCAAAGCCCAGCTTTTGTAGACACCTCAATTTTAGACATTATCAATATATATGCTGAAATTTGTTGCCCACCCAGTGCTAGCTAGTGTTGTTCTGTGGCATTTTCCACACACTACTCAAAGTAATGCTATGTCTGTTTGGTGATTTGTGTTTAATCACTTGTCATTCAGTGAAGTTGCTTAACACCCTAATTATATAATTGGCATTTCAAGTTACATTTCCTTAACCATTCTACAAGACAAAATAATGATTTGCACATGTGGCATCTGAAGAACTATGCTTTTGCCAAAATTCTGTTTGCCACCTAATTTTTCTACTTCTCTTGAAATAATATCCCACGGCTGGCATTATGCATGCATCTAGCACAAATGAAATTTCATCGTTTCTGGTTTGCACAATCATCGTACAACCCCTTGATCTACACAGTACAAGCAGAAACTAAATATGACATCCGACATCCCTTTGTTTCAAGGATTCATTTCACGAAGCCAGAATCTCATAATAAATGCTCTGACAATAGACTTGAGGGGAAATAAATGAGGTCAGGAATCATGAGTAATTAGTAACTAGTAACAGGTAATTTTGTAAGTATGAGCACGAGAAAGTTGTGGAGCAATGTTGAGGAGCACTATGATTAAACTCTGTTCCTAGACATCCGTGCTTTCTTCCTTGGAAGTTTTTTTAAATACCCCACCAAAAATAGCTGAAGACTTACCCTGGCTTGATGACTAATGGTTTACCTGAGAAAATTACTTCACTTCTCTTTTTTACATGCTTGTATTTGATGCCATGATGGAAAGTGTCAGATATCTCAAGGGAAAAAGGTGTTTATGCTCTTTCCTATAGCTCATTTAGCATAAAATCCAAGTTCTTCTGTCTGCTTCCAAGCTCATTACCTGTACAGGTTTTTTGTAGTCACATTGGGTTTCTAAGATCATTGAGTTAGAACATCCCACTGTTTGAGACAGAAAGGAGTCAACAACCAACCTTCTCTTCAAAGCATCAAATGTGCAATGTCCTTACTAGATACAGGAGTTTCTGTATCCCCAGAAGCTCTGTATGTACTTGTGCCCTCCATTTCATAGCCCTTACAGACTGCCTTTGTTCCAATACTAATGCTTCATTCCAGCTAGATCCTTCACATATGCTAAATGTAAGACTGCTTCCAAGTAATTCGCTCTCTCAGGGATCCAGGACTTGAGATAATAAACACTAGAATGGAGGTATCAAGCAAAACCAAAGCAGTGAACTCTTAAGTTAAACTTTAAATTTTATCAATATTTCTTCATATTCATTCTTTTTCTTTCCCATCATTAGAGAGACTGTGAGACCCAGTTTTCCACAGATCCTTACGGCTGTACAAATAATTGATTTTACAGTCCAAAATCTCCTCTCTCATCCTTTATCCCCTCAAAAGAACCCCACCAGTTCAAATTGGTCCAAAATAAAGAAAGAAATGCTTCTAGCCAAAAAAAATAATTAATTTTGTACTTGGGCATTTGTAGTGAAACGAAGAAAATGGCTGAGATTTACAAAACTGGTGGGAAAGATGATGAACTATTTTACCAATAAGCTCAGGGGCTCACACTCTCACGCAAGATGCAAAAGATGTAAATTTTAGTCTGTGCTTGTCCCCACAGGACCATGAACCCTCTTTAGGAACCCTTCTTATGCAACAGAGAGTCACAGCTGGGCAGCCCCAGGAGCACAAAGTGGTAACCACAGAGCAGTCCTGTTTTTGACTCAATGAACAGTTTGCTCAATAGAGCTGCATGAGCAGAAAAGTTTGGTGGAATTCTCATTTGATATTAACCCCTTTGATCTGAATAATGAAAAGAATGATTCTTACCCTCCTGGGAATTAAAGAGACTTAAGCTATGATTTTTCACAGTCCAATATTGACCATCAAGTCAATACTGGACTTGATGGTCAATACTTCTTCCCCTTCAGTTTTCACCACAAGTGGACAAAGCTAAAGAAACTATAGCAGATAACTCCTAATTTCTAAAGGTATTTACAGTTTAAAATGCAGAATACCCATCCTGAGTCTGGGAGCATATTTGGCCAAAGCAAAACTGCTCTTTCCAAGGTATTTCCAATGTTTCCTGGAGGAATATGCTTGCTCTGCTCTACAGCCAACCCCATCCCTGCCTCGGGTAGGTATCCAGGTGGTGGCGGCATTGTTCAAACCTCCAGCCATGTGCTCCTCTGGGTGGAAGTTGCCACATGGACCCGGAGCTGAGACTGCCAGGTCAGGCTATGAAGGCAATTTAAGGCAGTAGGACGTGTTGAGAAGAAGTCACTGTGTTCCCCAGCAGTAGCTGGAAAGTCTTTGTCTTCTTGCCTTGTGTATTTCTTCTAAGCATAACCTGCAGACAAAACAAGATCTTTCTTTCCTCAGCATGCAGCTCTTCAGCTGTCTGTAAAAGAGCTTTACATGTGTTTCAGGATATTTAAAACTTGGTTGCATGGCATGGATTCATAAAGGACATTTTGGCAGCTGCTGTTGCTGAATCTCCTGTATTGGCTGTAGATAAAGTAAGGCAAGTGCCAAAGCCTCAAGTCTCTTATGCTGATAGCAGTGGAGCTCTGAGCAGTCCCTGTACCCACCACATCTCAGTCACTTAGATAAAAATGACACCTTTTGCTGATACTGGTTACAAGGCTTATCCCACAAATGGAAAGACTTTAGATGGTTTGTGAGGTCATAGAATGCCTGTTTAGACATTTCTTCGAAACACTGGGCTGTTCAGCAAGTCAGTCTTATTTCATACTCCCTCCTAAATAGTTTCTGCTTCAACGTTGTTTTGAATAATTGGGGTCGTTTTTTCTAGCACAGCATGCTGAATGAAATTATGAATTGAGGAGATTTTTACGTTGTCGTGTATGATTCAATACTCCATTGTCACTTATGTGAAGTGGTATAATAATACACTATCAGTCATTTAATGGGGAGCTGGGCATACATGAACCTTTGTGCCTATGAGTGGGGCTTCCCAGGGTGCCTCAGTTCATCAGTGCAGATAATACTGCAGAACCTGGGGCTTGATTTTGGAATGCCACAAAACAGGATCATTCTTCCAAATTTAATAAAAAGTAAAGGCTCAGTGTATAGAACTTTTTCTTCTTTTTTTTCTTTTTTTTTTTTTTTTTTTGGGTCATCATGGTCCATGAGAAAAACAGTAGGAAAAAGAAAGGGCAAAGGAGTGTTTGCCATAATTTTATAAGCTGCAAAATAATTAAGCAAGAAGATGTGGGTTTGAGAGGGAGTTAAGGAAATTAAAAGGAGGCATCAGACATTGGCTTGATCCAGAAGTGCTTAAAATCCCATTTGCCCTTACAGAATGAAAATACTAGCGAGGAAGTCTGACATGCTGGCAAAGACACAATTTAGACATGTCAAACTACTTTAAGAGAATTTGAAAGTTTCTTGGCCCTCATTTAAATAAACTGAATCTTGAGTTTTTTGGAACTCTCCTGATAAGTAACACTTAAAACCCTTTTGATCAAATACCCTTTCTCAGGCAATTACATGTTCTTAATTTAGAGGCCAGTTCAAAAGATGTCTTGTTACCTTCATTTAACAAAGGTCCAAGTGCTGCAGTTTTCTGATCCTTTTAAAAAAGGCAAACAAGGAGAGTTTGCACAATAAAAGTTCTTTTTTATTCTCAAATTAATTATTTTGAAATATCTCACAGATTACATCAGTTTCTTCCTTGCATTCATGTTGCAAGATGGTGAGTATTGTATATTATTAGTGATGCATTAAATTAGTTGTTTACATTATAAAATCTAAACATATTAGAATCTTTTGTGTTTGTCTTCAAAGATTCCTATTCTAATAAAGCTTTCTGAAACAAGTAAGGTTGTCTTTTTTGTTTAGTTTATGCATCAGTGGAGAACCTAAAGATTTGTAGCCTCTAGCCGTCCCTGTCTGTGTTTAGTAGAGTGTAAGGAAATTGTGTTTTGGACAATATATATTATCTTTTCATATAAAAGGGAAAGTTATATTTTAAATAAATTATTTTGCATTTAGAAAAGGTAACACCTGAGACAAATGTAAATGGAAAGAGTCAAAGTTTGTACTCTTCTCTCAAAGAATTTGTTTTGCTGCAACTTTTAATCGGAATAAAAGAAGTATGTATATAGTCCTGAAAAATAAAGCTCTTGGCTGAATCCTCCCTATTTTTGATGGCTTTGTTCACTCTTCAGGTCAAAGTGTTTCTGAGTGTTAAGTGATACAAGACAACATTCAGCAAAGAACAGTAGTTGGGATTTTAAAGAAATGTTGCTGTTCGGACTCTCAGTTTTGCTCTATGACAAATGTTTTAACAGACTTGTAATGAAATATGAAAAAGAAAATCAAAACCTGATAGCTTTAATATGTCTAGAGCTGCTTGGTGAAAGCAACTTTCACTTTTGAGGAAGTTCATGACTGAAGTTTTAGAAGCAAAGCAGCTTCTCAGAGAGTCAGCAGAGCAGCGTGGCAGTGGGTCCACACTTACCCCTCGACACAATCCTTTCCAGTGCAATATGTCTTAGTTCTTCATCTAGAGAAATGACTGCTCTAAGATATATATACACTTACATATATACACTTTGACTTTTTAGGTCATATTGGTCATACGGCATCTGCCTTATGAATCTGTGTTTTAATATGTTTAGACATACATCTTCCTATCCTAACAGTGTTGGCAAGTCATGAGTAAACAGCAGGGTTTTATTTACCTGTCAAAGCCCCAAATAACTTGCATTAAGCCAATGACCAAATAAAATGTCACAGTTATACTTTATATCATCTGGAAGGAAAAGTAGCAAGCTAAGTGTTAACTCCAGAATCAGATTATTTTCTGTGTACAAGATATGCGATTTAGAATAACATGCCAAGAGCGCTTCATATCTCAATAGCCTCCAGAACATACAGCAATATAACAAGCACTGGGTTTAGTAAAACTTGGGAAATGTGACAAAATAAGCAGTGCAGTGAAGAGAACTGTACTGAAACCAGTTGAAAAAACAGGAAGGATAGAACTTGATAAAATTATGGAAAATCTTAAGGAACATCTAGTTTCAGATCATGACAGTGAGAAAAGTGGTAAGGAGTAAACTGTTATTTTTCAATAAGCTTTCAGCTTCAGACAAAAAAGTGAAGTGATTGAAAGGTACCAGAGACTTTTGATTAAATCAAAAAGTTGCTTTTTAAAGTTATATATGCAATTATAAAAAAGAGAATATATTATTTGCCTGAAAGATTTTCTTTAATGAAAGAAAGCATGAGAAGGTATGAAACAGTCTGATGTAACAGCCTGCCAGAAATTGTTTCAAAGGTTATCATCACTTGCTTAGTTATTTAGACAAGATGCGTTCCCTCAGCAAACCTAAGGAGAGTGCTATGTGTAACAATGTAGTAGCACTCATCTGAATAGTTTTAATAAAGTTAGAGGTTAATCATGAGGCTTTAAAATAATACAAACTGTGAAACAAAGTCTAAAATACAAATCAAGGCCTCGTGAGAAAAATTAAGTCTACCTTTCAAATACACCCTCTACTTCTGGACTTCTGATTTGAGATACTTTATGCTACAGTATTTATAACAAAGAGCACACACAGCTTTTAAAACACTAGTTCTTTAAGAAATTCTGACTAAATATCCTGATCCTGTAAACCTTTCTGTACTCAAGTAGGTCTACATATGAGGTGTTCCATTAGGTGACCCCATGACTGGTCTGTGCAAGGTACAGAGTCAAAAATGCAAGTTCAACTGGTGTGAGTGGAGGTTGACCTGAGGTAAATACTAAATGCAGCTACATCGTCTGGGGTTAGGATCCCATCTTTGATTTGGCTGGGCTCTTTTCTAAGTGCTTGAGACTAAACTACCACATCTTTGAGCACAGTCATGTTAAGAACTGATGTTCCTATAGTTACTTTTTTAAAGCCCAGGGTGCGCGAAAGCTGCAGTTTCCAGATGTCTCATGATTGTTATAGTAGAATGAGTAATTTGTATTTTGAGCTCCCTTTTGCTCTTTCTATTTTGTTTTACAAAACATTGGCACTTGCATGCCCATTGCCTCCAGCTGGACAAAAGTGACTGAAGTGGAAAATTTTGTTCACAGTAGTAGGAAAAGAAGTGATGAGAAGCATAGGAAAGTAAAGGCTCATTGTTGAAATCTCAGGAATTCATGCCCCTTTTCCTGAGAAGAGATATGTGGCTGGGTAGTATCCTGAAGAGCAGTGTCTTGTTTTGAGTAATGCCTCTTACTTCCCTCCTAGACCTCCCTCCTAAAACCTTGTTCCAGATCACAAATCATTCACAATTGAGAGAGCAGCAGCCCAGAGAATCAAAGGCTGGTATTTGACTGATGGTTTGATCATGAGTGCAGTTTTTAGGGGGATGGTCTTTATCAGATAGAGAAAGATTCTGTGTTCTATGTTTTGAACTTCTGCATTTGCAGTCATGTTCTCCATTTCAAGTAGAAATTAGGAGGTAAACAAGCCAAGTTGCTAGCTAAAAGTGGTATAACCAGGTGCCATGCCTTGATTTCTGTTACATTAAGAATTCAGAATGTCTTTTCAGGTTGTGAATTGGGCAGTGTGAGTAACTGGTGCAGTGCATTGGCTCTGGAATCTTACTAAAAACAGTGTTTCAGAGTGTGCATCTGAAGTTTCCATTCCATTCCTTGTCGGGCAGAAGAAAGAAAAATCTCAGTATGACTTCTCTTTACTTTGGGGAAAAGTTGTGCACCTTTCTTCCAATCTCATCTTCCTCTAAATCTTAAAGACCTTGGTTTTGTCTTTGATACCCTTAAGACATCTCTCAGCAAATCTCTCATGTTGTAGGTATTGCAGATCCACTGTCAGGTTACCCCTGCCTTGTCTCATAAGCAGAATAACTTAAGCGTCCTTAGTCTTCAAATACAGGGAAGATTTTGCATCCTTGCCCTATTTTTTTTTCCCAGAAAACATCTGGTCTTTCAATATACCTTTTAAATTTTAGAACTTAGAGCTAAATTTGATCAAGTTCTAGTATATCAGTGCTATCTCTACTGCTAATAACACTTTCCTGTTTCTTGATATCATTCTGGCCATGTGCGTAAGCATTTGCTGCTGTAGCCTTTGCCTTACTTTTGATATCAATTTTTTAATGTTGTCTTTTTCTGGAATAAATGATCTGCATCTGAATGAGATGGAACTTGCATCATTGTGGATTACCCGTTGAAAGCTCCATTTTACAATGCTTATATGTCAATGTTAGGGGTTTACTCCCTTTTTATCAATTCTTACTCTTTGCTTGGGAGAAAGCAGAGAATACAGAGAATACAGCAAGAATGCCTTATCTGTGTTGAAAGTAGGTCCTTATAAATGAAAAATAAGAGTAAATTTCCCCTAAATTTGATTATTTCATGAATTCCATTCCTTAATTACTGAAAGTAAAGTTCAAAATGTTATCATGGTGGTATGATTAGGATGCTTTTGATGAATGTGGTTTGTATGAGGCTGGACTCCCATTCAGAATCAATCAATCAGTGCCCAGTAGGTTTTCTAAGTAAATGTCATTAAAAGTTGCATTTACAGAGAATGTATTTGTGTTCTCCAAATAATCATCTGGCATACTCTTTGCATAATATCCTTATGTAGTGTCAAAAAATACAGAGAAAAGACATCTTGCAAAATGCAATTTTTCCTACAAATGTGCAGGAAGCAGCATCCATTTGAGCAGTGATGTTGAAACCAACTTATTAATCCAATCCTATGTCAAAATACTTATACATTGTTGAATATAATAAAATTATGACTTTGAGTAGTTCTTCCAAATTGCCCCAGACCAAAAAAAAAAAAAATACTGACAGCCTGTCTGTCTACATAGAAAGTAGTGTATATATTTTATATTCATTCTGACAGAAATTGCAAAAATTTCTATGTCATTACAAAGCAGTTGTGTGAGTAGTTAAAATTAGTTCACAGGAATAACTTGTATGTAAAATCACTCACATAGCATTTTCAAGACCAGGCGCAGTATGTTTCTATCAACATACTTAAAATACCTTGTCACTGTGGTGTTTCCAGTATGAAATATACATCGGATACAGAATCAAATTATATTTCACGTTTGAAATGCATTTTAAATATTTTCTTTTGCTATAAATTTCTCCAGTACAATGTTTTTTCTGCTGAAATCTAAGAAGATCTCTTTAATTGTGTAGTGTTGTGTTTCAGTAATTCAAGTCATGGTGCAGGTGGTACATGCAGTTTACTGATGTTAGAGATAGTATTTAAACAACTCCATGCTCAGAGGTAGTATATCAAAAGTTTTTAAATTGAGGGTGACAGAAGCTGGTGCTGCACTTTCATGTTATCCAACAATGTGGAAGAATTTTGACATATGGCTGGAATGATCAAACTACACCAGTTTTACTGTCTAACTTCATTTGACGTGCATTTCAAAGATATTTCAAAATTATTAACTTGTATACAGTCTAACAGTTGGAGAGTTTACCTTCCTTATGGAACATTTTAATAAAATATGATATGAGGGAGCTTATGATCTCAAAACATTACAGGAAGCTGATATATATTTTTTGTAAATCTTCTTTTATGTTTAATTTTCAAGTCATGTAGAAGCTGTAGTTTCTACAGGAGCTGTTACTATAAAAGTGAAGCATGCTGCTACTAACCAGCCCACATTATTTTGCAAGCACCCTTCTTCCATTGATACAGGAAGAGACTGGCCTAGAAATACAGAAAATTGCTTTAGCTCACCAGTATTTTGTAGACATATAATAGGTAAAATTAGAAAACAAAGGTAGGGCTAGGAAGCCCAGGGTAGTTTGGTGATACATTAGAAATTATATGATCTGTGCAAGCTTAAAATGAGTTGTAGAATATTTACTGGTTTGTTGCTTTTTGATAGAAAAGCCAACCAAAGTTTCTTTAAATCTCTTTGTTGTTTTGCTTAATACTGATGTGACTCAAAGAGCGTAGGGGTAAGCATAGATATAAACACTTTTTAATAGGGTAAAAACTGTAGTTTAAAATTTTCTATGAACACTTGCATTTGTTCTGGATTCTGACATCTGGGACACAAAGGACTTGATTTACTTCTGTAGTTGCCTGAATGCACGTGTCCTATAAAAGAAATTAGGATTTCAAAACTTAGGGAAATTAATTTAATTACAAAAACTACTGTAAAAAGTAATGCTTGAATGTTAGGTACATTAAAAATACCTACTTGAAAGTGGCTTCCTGGGTTTTTAATTTAAACTCTTTTTTTTTTTGTTGTTTAATTATTATGAAGCATTTCCCTACAATTTTAGCCAGCATAAGATATTTTATGTCAGTGGTGCCTTTTTCTGTCTGAGTACCAAGTGCATTATTGCACAGGGATTCACAAAAGGTACCTCATCGTAACAGCACTTCATAATTATCTACAGAGCAGCGAGTGATGGTTTGGTGTTTGCCGTGCTTATCTGCAGCAATAACAAAGGATTAAAAGCTTCCTCGCTCCTGTGTTACAGTCCCTGTTCTTTCCCTGCTGGCTCACACAGGCCAGAGAGACATGTTTATACCAAGCACAAAGCTCAGCAGAGGCTGGAGGAGGGAGTTGCTAAGTAAGAAGTCAATATATGTCTCATATAAGGAAAAGCAGCGTCCCGTGCCAGAGCCATTTCTGTTAAACAGAAGCCTATGGGGGAAGGATTATGACGTGTGATTGAGACACCTGTTGAGAAAATAGGCAACTATTGACAAGTCTGATTCATGACTGAGTGAC